>NC_068412.1:5144742-5459742 GCF_023724105.1 Carassius gibelio | reverse complement strand
CAAAATTATTGATTTTTCTTTATGCCAAAAATCATTAGGATATTAAGTAAAGATCATGTTCAATGAAGATAGTTTGTAAATTACCTAACATACATATATAAAAACTTAATTTATGCATTGCTAAGGACTTCATTTGGACAACTTTAAAAGCCATTTTCTCAATATTTAGATTTTTTTTTTTTTTACCCTCAGATTTTCAAATCATATCCTAACAAAACTGACCCTTATGACTGATTTTGTGGTTCAGTGTCTAAAATACTTTAATGTCTCATTGTTCAACAGATATGTTTTAAATTACAAAAACATTGACACACAGTGCTCTTCTGAATTCTTTTTGGAGATAAGTTTCACACCTAATGTGTAGAAAAAAAAGTAATGAGAACTGTGCTTGATTTTCTGAAAATAATTTCAAAATGCAAAATAATAATAATGTTTTAAAACTTTGTCAGTCGTCGTGAGACAGGTGTAATTGCGCGCCTGCGGCGGAGGTGTCGCTGTGGCGCGGATGATTCCTGCGAGCGCTGACGACATAAACGCGCAGAAGAAGACGCGCTGCAGCTGTTCATCATAAGCGCGTGAGAGTGTCTACAGCAGTGTTCACCTTTATACAGTCTGTGTTCACTCCAGACTCTGACATCTGTTGAGTTTTCAGGTGCGTATATCCACAGCAACACTCACACGAGAAGGACACGTTAGACGGGATTCATCTAGATGTGCGAGTGCTAACTGTCCGTCAGCGCGAAGCTCTGCATCCCTCACACAAACACACTGCGATCAAACTGTTTGATTGGTGTAATCACACGATGATTTATTTCTGAACTTGTTTCAGTTTGGTTTGAATTGTAGCTGTTTATAATTAGCTTTCGTACACATGTTTTCACGATTTCTGAAGAGTATACCAACACAAAATGCTTTATAATTATGTTTGAATAAAGCTAACTGTTGGTTTTAAGCTCTGTCAGTTTATCATCTTCACCTCGGTTCTAATCTTGGTTAATAAATGTAACGTAAATGTTTCTCAAGCAGCAAATCCTCATATTATTATGTTTCTGAAGATCACGTGACACCGAAACTGGAGTAATGATGCTGAAAATACAGCTTTGGCACCAGGAATGAACTAAAGTTTACACACATACAGTAAACCGTTATTTAAAATGGCAATAATACCTCAGGAGCTGCTGTGTTTTCATCAAATAAACCCAGCCCTGGTGAACGAAGCGTGTGAATGTCCAGTTTCAGAGGCAGTGATGTCCAAGCCGAGCAGGTTGACCGCGGCTCTGGCCACGATGTTAGGAGCCACTCTCGGCGGTCTGCTCCTGTGGCGCAGCATCCGCACGCAGAAGAGAAAGGCCCTCAGGGGCCCCGCTTCAGATGAGCCCGTACAAGCCCAGCTGGAAGCGGACGTCCCGTCCTCACAGCCAGCGAGACCAGAGACGACGGCAGCACCACAGACCCAGAAGCCTCTGCGAGTGCATTCACTGTTAGACGTGCCGCCGGTGACCGTCAGCTCACCTGAAGACTGGGAGACGCTCTGGCCGGATTTCCAGAAGGACCTGTGTGTCTATCCGGTGCTGGGATTGGACTGTGAATGGGTAAAAGGCCTGCGTGTAAGCATGGCTCTGCATGTGGTTCAGATGTTGTGATGGTAGCAGCAGCACTAGACGATGTCGTCTGTCTTCTTTCGCAGGTGTCTGTCAAAGGCAAGGCCTCTGCGGTCTCCTTACTCCAGCTGGCCACGTTCTCCGGCCGCTGTGTGCTGGTAAGACTGCTGGCGTTTCATAAGGCACAGCTTCCTCTCCCTGAGGGTCTCGTGGGGGTGCTCTCTGACCCCCGTGTGCTGAAGGTCGGGGTGGGCTGTTATGAGGATGGGAAACGACTGGCTCATGATCATGGTCTGACTCTGAGTTGCACCGTGGACCTGCGTTACCTGGCCCTCAGACAGAGGTGATGCTCCAGATTGATCGTTTTAAATGTTACTATCTATTTGAGCTGCACAGTTTAGCCAAATAAACCCAGTAGAGCTGCACTATTATTTGTTAAAAGATCTCGATTTAAACACCCACACAATCTAATTTCTAAATGATAACGTTTCGCCCTTTTCTATTAAACCTTTGTAGTTGATTTGAATGCTCTTTTATGACTTTTGCACAGTGTTATTTCTGTCTTACAGTCACAGAAATACTGGGAGGAAAGTTCGGATATAAAGATTGTCTGTGCTTTGATCAAAATAGGGCAAGTCATCTTTTGATAACAAGCTTTTCAGATAAGGTTCGTGTCGATTGCATTGTTTAACCACTAGGTGGCAATAAATGACTTAAATTTATCTGTCGTTGAATCATTAATTCAAGAGATTGTTTCAAAAAACAATAAATCCAGTTATGTATTTCTGAGTGATTCATTAGCTGTGTTTCAATCCACATGTTTTTATGCACATTTTGGATTATCACATTAAAAAAAATGCTGGATGGAAACGGCAAGATGCTGATAAATTCTAAAAATTAACATAAAACAAAAAAAAACTTGTGTGCACAAATGAGTAGGATAACTTTTTTTTTTTTATCTGTTAAGAAAAACTCCACCATGCACATTGAAAAAGTCGTGTGACTGCGCTATACTAACCAGCGGACCGATCTCACTCACAGCATCTGTATGTTTTAGTCGTTCTGAAATGCCTGAGGAGAATTATTATATTCAGTGGCTTCTAGTTTACGTAGAGCTATTTAGTGCCAGTTTATCAGGAAGTGTTGATTTTGTTCTCTTTGACCCTTGACAAATGTTTTATGCGACATTCCAGTTTTGAGCAGTAGTTAAATTCACATCCTTGGATGGAAACATAGCTTTTGAATCATTCATTCAACCAGTCATTCTCATTGAGACTAAAAACTAATAGTGATTTTAGATTAATCAAGAATGGTGCATCTCTAGAACCCAGCATTGCTCAGTGCAAGCATCTTATGATTTCCAACATTATTATTATTATTGAATACTTTTTATTTGCAGTGAAATATTTTTATATAAATGTTTTTTATTATAAATTAAAACTTTGTTTTTAAAATATATTTTAAATCGCAATCAATTTTTGCTGAAAATGTTTTTCACTAAATTATTAGTAAACCATAGTATCAATAAATGATCAAGTGAAGGGGCATTTACATACAATAGAGATTGTTTCAGAACAGCTTACATTAAAGGAAAATAAAAGTTAATTCTGTAAAGTTAAGGAATTATTAAATTAAATTATCATCTGAAAAGCAGCTCTACTGAAGAATAGTGTCATGTCTCAGTTTAGTTCAGAGTTGATTGAATCCAGTTTAATAACACGGTCATCATCAGTTCTGAACTTGTTCTAGTAAATAAGGCGGATAGTTCTAGTTGTAAATGTGATCAGTTCAATCCCCAGTGAGGGTTTAAAGCTCTTGATGGTGATCTGGATTGTGTTGAAGGCAAGCGGTGCTGAATAACGGCTTGAGTCTGAAGTCTCTGGCTGCAGATCTGCTGAACGTCACGCTGGACAAATCTCTGGAGCTGCGCTGCAGTGACTGGGAGGCGGATGTGTTGAGCCAAGAACAGGTGAGGAGGACATCCTCTGATCCAGCTTCAGATTGACAGTATTCAGAAAGGGCCACAGCTCGGCTCATTTCAGGTCATGACCGGGAACACCAAGAGTTTAACTTTTAGTTCTAGTTTAACATTATAGCACAGTTATGCAATTGATTTTAGGTTATTTATACACTGTATGATCAATCCAGTATTGACCTTTCTCATGCACTCTCATGCAAGGTGTGAATTTGACAAGTTAGATTCATTAAATTATTTTTTTTAGTTCAGATTGCATTTAAAAAAAAATTAAAGTGAGTTTTAATCATCCAAATTGAGGAAACCGTTTTTATTATTTATTAGAAAACTAAAATTAAGTTGTTAAAAATGACTAAGCATTTTTCATTGTTTTGCAACCAAGCAGTTGTTCCTCTCAGGTAGTTTTAAAGAGTAAAACACCTAATGAATCTGGTTCAAAATAAAGCATGCATTTAAATCTTGAAATTGTGATCTTCACTGTTGATTTGAGTTTTTATCTGGTCATCAGTGTGACACCCAGCTGATCTGGAGTCTGCAGTGAAGCTGTGGTCATGGTGGTGTCACACTGACTCTGTCCTGCTGTATCCTCAGGTGGTCTACGCTGCACACGACGCCCAGATCTCTGTGGCCCTGTTCTTTCACCTGCTGGGGAGGAACAGCGTCGAGGGTGAGGGCACCTTCGTCCAGCTGGCGTCATGCTGCCAGGGGCTGGTGGACGTGCCCTTCAGGGCGCGCTATAACGGAGAGGGGGAGGACGGGGAGAGAAAGAGGCGCAGCCGAAAGTCCACTGTGGAGAGTCCTGAGTCTGGAGACCAGCAAGTTCCAGACCCACGGAGGAACAAACGCAAACCACTGGGAGTCGGTTACTCAGCCAGGTACAGCAGGAGGATCTGATTAAAGATCATAAAATACAGGACTGATCTTCAACAAGGTATTCGGATCTGAACTCCTTGAAGTGACTGCTGTTGTGCTGCTTGTCTTGATTCAGGAAATCTCCCCTTTATGATAACTGTTTCCTTCACGCTCCCGACGGCCAGCCGCTCTGCACATGTGACAAGAAGAAAGCCAAGTGGTATCTGGAGAAGGGGATAGGAGGTACACAAACACTTGATATTGTTGATCAAAGGAAGAAGTTTTCAACATGTATTTGAAATGCAGTTTTCCTTTCGTTGTGCATGTGAAAGTTACAAAGCTGGTTAAGTCAAGTCACCTTTATTTATATAGCGCTTTATACAAAACCCATTGTCAATTAAGTTCATGATGCTGTTTGCTCTTGATGGCAGTAATGCCTTTTATATTAAGAATAATATAATACTGAACCGGGCGAGGACCCCAAAAAACATTACCAGGGTTCTTACAGTTAGTTAAATGAATGCAAACTTAAGTTAAAACAAAAGCCTAAATATACATAAAAGAAAACTTTGAAATACTATAAAACTGGAAAAAAATAATGAATTAAATATTGACAAACTATAATAGTGTTAGTGATGCTGATATTAAAATAATATCATGTTCAGGGGGTTAAAATACACATATTTTGGTGGAGTTCCCCATGAAAAATGTTCATTCGAGAGGAGAAATATCATGTTTTTGGAGTCACTCCAGATTGCGGACATGAGAAACAACCCACAGCATCAGTATTAAAGTTTCCCAATCCTGCGGTAAAACCACGGACTTGACAACACTGATAATATTGAACATGCTGCAGAGACTGAATTACTATTGGGAGATGAGACAGTGTGCATTACTTAATATTGGAGAAACATAACGGCTGACTTGGATCACGTGCCCCTTTATAAGTCACATTACAGCCTTGACGTCATTCAATTTGTTGTGCGTCACTGTTTACAGATCCTATTGGAACGAATGACAAATGCCATGAACTGAATCCCACCTGTCGCAAAAAGAAGTGACTTCTCTTGTAAAACTGATTTATTTTTGGTGTTAAAGTCTAAAAGTAGTTCAATCCAAAAGTAGTGTTTAGCGTGAAACATGTTGAAGATTAACAGATAGACTGTCTATTGATTAAATGACGAGATGTTTCCTCCAAAAAGCTGTTTGTTCAGTGTAGTCAGGGAGTCCCTGGTCGGCCTTCGGGCAGGTACTCATGAGATTTTGGTAGACCGAAAATTACAGTATTTTTAACTAGCCCAAATAAAAATACTATATATATATATATATATATATATATATATATATATATATATATATATATATATATATATATATATATATATATATATATATATAATATAAATCAGTTTAAATGTCAAAACAAAAATATTTTTAGTACACCAATATCAACACATTTGAAGCAAGACATTTTATTTCATTATTTACAGGGTATCTGCACACTTTCTCTAAATACATTTAAGCCAATTTATGACCGATTTTAAAAAGCTGCACAAGTAAAATAAACCGTATTTGGGTAATGTCTGTGGTAATGGTATTGAGCCATACAATTACATCATTTACAGTTTAGATAAAGGTTTACACAGAAACAGAAATCTTGTACAACAGCATTTCAGCCTTTAGACCATTTTGATGAGAAAGGATAAATTAAGCATATAAATTATGATTCCAGTTTAAATGTATAAACATTATTGTCTTAATTGTTTAGTTTTAGAAGGCACATTAACTTTGTAATTTACTACTCTATATGTTTGCTGCATAAAAACATGAGTTTATATTTGCATTGATCTGACCATAAATGGATATATTATGAAGTTTGGACTTGAATTATGCAGCGCACATTTATTCAATGGCATCATTGCCTTTTGAAGTTTAATCCAGCCGTATTGCGACTCTTGTCTTTCCGTCCCCAACTGTAAGACCTCTTGAAATTATAATGAAGATATTTCTTATACCATTCTGGCCTTAAGTTTGATACTACTCACTTAACCCCTGGGAGATCTGTATTTAAGGTAGACCGTCAGATAGAGTGCTGACACATTTTGGTGGCCCAACTGGAAAATATATGCTGTGTCTGAAATCGCTCACTCATTCACGTTGAGTTCACTTTTTCAGGAAGGAGTGAACAAATAAATAAGTGAACGGATTCGGACAGTGACGTATAGCTGTTGCAAAAACATTTGCCATGTGTACTTTTATATTACATGTACCTAATTTTAGAAAATAATACTAATAGCAATAATACTCAAAATTACTTTATATTGCATACCTCTGCGTCAGCTTTGTGGTTTCATCGATAGTAACGTTATAGAATTATTTATTTTATTTTTTTGTAATGCTTTTATGTTCATAATCATTAAATGCGATTAAAATAACGTACTGAAAACAAAAATGAACGCACATAAACGTTCATAATTATGTATTTATTACTTTTAGTATCTTTTAGTTGCTCACGCAGGGTTTTGAGTGGGGATGCACGATAATATCGGCACAACATCGGTATCGGCCGATAAAAGCTTAAAATGACCATTATCGGTATCGGCCGATATGAATATTTCTGCCGATGAGCCAAACCGATATTCTCCAAGTGAAATAATTGACCTGTTTTTCAGATGTGAATGTCTGTCTACATTTGTAAAATGATAAATTTATGGTAGAATCAGTACAGAAGAGATACATGGATTTCTCCTCAGTAAAATTAAAGTTTAAATATATCAGTATATATTTGTAAATATATCAGTATATATTTGTATATATATCGGCATCGGCCAAAATTATTTAGAAAATATCGGCATATCGAATATCGGCCAAAATCCAATATCGTGCATCCCTAGTTTTGAGCTCAGATAAGATGGTTGTAGAGCGTCCTCAGGCGACTGTTCATTTTAGATCAGAATACACTACCTGTTATTAACGGAAAAATGTAAATTATCCACCAAATTATCATCATTTTTGTAAGTCAACAACGATGCCACCTCAGTAAATTAGTCAAATATTAAACTGGGTTATTGCCTTTAACATTTTAATATAATGTAGGAAAACCGTTAAAACAGAAATAATAAAGATGTAAACTTCACCTCTCATTCAAACTCGCTCGCTCCCGCTCTCGCTTCCAGCTCGACGCTACTCCGCATTAGATTGTGGGAAACAGCGCTTCAGCGAGTGGACATCGGTTGTACACTCAATCAGAATGAATTGTGGGTCAAAAGTAGTGAACGTCTATATAATATTTCGTTTCATTGTAATGGCTGTATATAACGTTACACACAACCCTGAATTAAGTACATTTCTGCAGCTGTTATTATGTTTAAACGAAAAGAGGCAGTAGTATTTGATATCCTATTTCGTTTTATTGTAAATATACAGAGAGGAAAATTGCAGTAGCCATGGTCAGCTGACTGAAGTTATCAAGTACGCTGCTGTTTCGTTGCGGACATCACACTCCCGAGTCGAATGCATAAAGTCTGAACTACCGAGGATTCACGTCCAAAATAAGAGTACTTTGTATTGAGAAATTAGATGATTAGATTCAACTTTATTGTCATTATGCAGAGTACAAGTACAGAGCTAATGAAATGCAGTTAGCATCTAACCAGAAGTGCAAGAATATAGTGTTTATATACATAAAAGTGCAGAGTAAAGCTATGATATACAGAATGTACAGTGGAGTTGCTATATACAGTATTGATCAGAGTATATACAGAATATAAATATGAATGCAATGTAGGGATTGTATGTACATTATGAACAGAGCAATGAAGGATTATACATGCATTATAAATAGCAGGAACGTGAGAACAGCGGTAATAAATACAATGTATTAAATGCGCGCAGACCTACCTAACCAGTCTATTTGCCTAATCTTCCCGGTACTTTACTCCGCGGTGGAAACACAGAAAGCAACCGGTCTGGGGGGGAAAAATTGTTAATGGAGAAAAATGTTCCTGGTACAATTGTCCCGGGTAATTTCGGTGTAAACGCAGCAAATGTGTAAAATATGATCTGTACTTTAATCTCAGAATTGCTCAGCGAAGATCCCTTCGTTGTCCGGCTGCTGTTTGAGCCGTCGGGCCGTCCAGACTCCCAGAAAGACTACTACCTCACAGCCAAAGAGAACGTGTGCGTGGTGTGTGGGAAAACCGACTCCTACATCAGGTGTGTCTCGTGCTTCCTGACATGGATTTGAGTTTGTTTGCAAAGTCAAACTAAGTCATCTCAACTACTGTCTTTCCTCGTTAACCCAGGAAGAACATCGTCCCACACGAGTACAGGCGCCACTTCCCGGCTGAGATGAAGGACCACAACTCGCACGACATCCTGTTGCTGTGCACTTCCTGTCACGCGGCCTCAAACGTGCACGACGGGGTCCTGAAGCAGCGGCTGGCCGAGGAGCACTACGCTCCCCAGGGCTGTGAGGAGGGCATTCGGCTGCTCGAGGACGCAGACCGCCGGCGGGTGCGATCGGCCGCCAGGGCTCTCCTCAGCGCCAGCGACGGGATGCCCCAGACCAGGAAGGAGGAGCTCCTGTCAGTCATCCAGAGCTTCTTCTGCAACGGACAGCAGGAAGTCACGCAAGACATGCTTCAGAGAGCCGCCGCGCTGGAGACCAGGTAGCTCATCTACACCAGAACCACCCGTGTGGAAGGGAAGGGGCTTACAGAAATGTGAACCAAACTATAATTATGATATTTGATGATATTTTCAAAAGAGTATCTTATGTTCTGGGGTTTTGATGATCACAATCAGACAATATTTTGCTGAGTGTGTTTTTGTGCTGCTGTTTGTGGTTTAGGCCTTGTCCGCTTTTCTTATTCTTGATGGCCAAAATTTGCCACCTGATCTTTAGAGGATTTTTACCTTTTATAAAGGACAACACATTTATCTAATATTAGGGATATCATGATGAACCGCAAGCTGGTTGAAAATGTATTCAAATATGTGACTATACGATTGGAGTAGTAGTTTATATGAATATTTAATGACTGTGTTTCCTGGGTTACTGCTGTAAATGGAAGCAGAGCTGCGCTTGTGAACTCTCTAGATTAAATGAAAAACTTTTCAAAAGACAGTCATGGTATTTCCATTTCATCTTGATTACATCCCTATCTAATATGGCACCCTATAATCTTAAGTCATATTCTCATGTTTAATTTTTGCATTTAATTAGAAAAATTAGACGCTGTAAGCTGTTTCCAATCAAATGAAATCCGTATGAAAAAAATCCATTGTTGCACTGCAGAAGTGTCATAGCTTTTGAAAACTGCATTTAGATGTATTTGCATTACAACTGCAAATAATGAGATTAAAATTAATTAAATACTTGAAATATATTGAAATATAAGTAAAGGCAGGGAACATTAACAATTTAACAAATTTTTGGGGTAAACAGTAGGTTTACTTTTAGAATGAAAACATTGAAGACAATTTATTATTATTACTATTTTACAACTTTGAGAAGTGCATTCTGTGTGTGTTTGGGGCAGAACATCTTATCATGGTGATTTATCAAATCAATAAGGCTGCAATATAAACTGCTCTGTGTATCAGAGTGAAGCACAGCAGCATTCTTTTACTCATATGCAGCTCCTGACATTTTCACATTGGCGTATTTTTGATTTTCACAAGTTTGAATATTTTGTTTCTAATCGTGAAAACTGAAAATGTTCACTTTGAGTTGACATGTTTCGCTGTTTTTTCTTTGAAATTTGTCGCTGTAGCATAAAGAAGTGGTTGACGTAGCAAAATATTAGGAATAGGATATTTTAAATCCAAAATAATTAGCCAAAGATTGTGCTGTAAAGTGTAACACCATTCGCCCCGTGGTTTGCAGGATTGTTGTTCAACATCTGAAAAATTTATATTATTATTATAGTTATCATTGCATGTTATTTATGTTAGAAAATGTAAATCTTATTTGAGATATGCATTAATATCTTTTTAGTTTAAAACCGGCTCATATGCATGCATTAACTATTATGTTACTTATTTTAACAGTATTGTTAATTAAAACCATAAGATTACTTATTTTTGATGCTTTATTGATCCAATCTTTAATAAAAATAAATAAAATTAATCTGATTATTTTGATTAATAAACGGTAATTGTTTGAACACTCGGTTACCAAAATTCCTCTTATGGTTTTTCTTAACTTTTGGGTTTTTTTGGAACCAAAGACTGCTCTCTAGATGTGAATCTGTTCCTCTATTGACAGTCTGTGGAATATTTGCCCGTTTTATTTTGCACCAGGATTCAGATTGTCAAATAGCACAAACAGTCACTGTGAAGTTTCTTGTCAAAATAAATAAATACTTAGGTCTTTTCTAAGATCTCCTCAGGTGGAGGACATGGAATGTAGACTAGGGCTGGGATAAACTATTACTTTTTAGACGATCAATATAGCGATTATTTTTTCGATGCATCGATTAATCTAACGATTGATTTTTTCCAGACAGATTCGATTTCGATTATCTCCCCATTAATTGACTACTAACAATTTATACATGTTGATTTACATATCTGAATTAAAAAAAAAAACATGAATTCCTTAACATTGCAATATATGTTTATTGCTCTTAAAATTAAAAAATAAAAGACTAAGAATGCATTACTTTGCACTTGCATAGAGATAGCATTCAATAAAACCTTGAAGCCTTGAAAACACATAGCTTACTGAACACATAGGGCTTAGCGTGTATGTGTGTATATATATATATATATATATATATATATATAATTTTTTTTTTTTTTTTTTTTTTGATATTTACGGTAGGGAAGTTACAAAATATCTCAGTGGAACATGATCTTTAGCCTAATGATTTTTGGCATAAAAAGAAAAATGGTTGGCCATTGCTACAAATATACCCGAGTGACTTAAGACTGCTTTAGTGCTCCAGGGTCACGTTAACATACATACAGGATGTGAAGATGCAGTTCTGAGTTAAGTTGTGAAAGTCGATATCTTCTACCTTTGCAGGATCTTTAATGAGAGTTATGTGCCGCATGGACTGAAGGTAGTGCAGGTGTATGCCGAGCGCGGTCTGCGGGGCCTGATGGACTTGGAGCGCTGCTGGCGACAACACTTTCTGACCACCATGCAGCCACGCCATTTGCCCCCTCTCTGGTCCGTCAACCACAACCATGACAAATATCTGCGCAAGTATGGTGAGGACCTGCAAATCCAGCTCAACTGAGCTCCTTGCCACACAGACAGAAAGAGACTTTGTGCAACAACTTCTGGGATAAGAAGGTTTCCACTGTGTGTGCAACACCTTGGTGTCCTCGTCCTATGTCATTTGAGTGTGTACCAGAGACTTGACTCGCCTTGGCTAAAGGTAAGCTCTGGTGTTGACTTCCAATTGAGAAAAAACTACAACAACCTAAGACTAGACTGTGGGCCCAGTTTGAGTGGGCTCTAAGGGACCAGATGGAGATCGGGTAAGAGACTCTTTGGGGATCGAAAGCCACTGTGGTGAACAGTAGAACGCTAAACTCAAGGATGGTGCGAGAACAAAAATGGTGATAGGTAAAATAACAAAAAAGCTTAATGTGCACACTTTTTAATGTTTAAAATGTTGAAAAGCATTCTCATTTCCCTGTGGAAAGTAGAATCTACTGTATTTTAACCAGCCCAAACCTGCTCTTAATTCTTAAAGATTCATAGCTTACAATTCTTGCAGGTTTGAGGCCATATTAAATGTGTTTGTGTTAAATCAGTTTGTCTTTTGAGGCTATACAAAATGGCAATATTTACTTATAATGGAGCTCTGTCATTTCTATTTAGCCTGGACCAAATCGGGCACGGCTTAGCACACAATGTCTGTACAATGATCTTTCTTAGGGTCAGGACACCTCCACAACACACCAGCATAACATCTTTGGGTGTGTGTATATATACCCCTGACACATTGAAGACCTGCTAAAATGATGGTGGATGAAATTCAATCTCACCCCGATCAACATTTTCTAGTGCTAGTTTGTGTTGTGTTTGCAGTTTCAGCCCGAGAGATTCAGCTCCACGGTATGGTAACAAATATAAATGGCCAAATCAAGGACACTGAAGTCTGAGCCTAACATAATTTAACTTAAGAAACACAACAGCTTTCCTTTTTATTTACATTTATCCAGATGTAAGCTATTAAAAGCTTGTGTTTCCTTAATGTCAATAAATAAAATTTCACATGTTAAGACCGGATGAGTTGTCTGGAGGTTGTCTGTTATTTTTTTACCTTGTAGATGATGTAGAATATACTACTTTTTCACACCCTGAAGAATAGCAGTTCATAAAACAGTCCACCACTCATGCAGTTTTACTGTTTATTATTTAGAAAATCAACATTTAATAAATCTATAAAATTGTAGAGAAAGGGATAAAAGTGGGGGTTGATATTGGCGTATCTAGTGAATCTGACAATCTTATACTGCAGCTTTAAGGCCTCTTTGATTGTGGCGTCGGAACAATCTGTTTGTCAAATGTCCATTTTGGATCATAGCCAATATGCTACATTTCACAAAATACATAATTTGTTACAAACATCTTGTCACATGTAGTGCCAGTCACAGTATTTAGTTTGCCGACGAAGTGTTCTATAGGAGTAGTGCATAGCATTCAGTCAGGGAAGCAAAAAAAGCAAACGTGAACATACAAGTTGAGCAAAATATTTGTAATGTATATCAAGTGATAAAACTAACAGGACAAAGAAACGCTTATAAAATGCCTCACCATACTTCGTTATATAATAAACTAATCATCGCTGGCATAACATGAGCATTACATTGTAGTAAATTGTCAAGAAAAAACATTAACATAAATAGTTCTAGGGACAATAAACCTATATATAAATATAGACTGGATGACTCTAGTTACTGTTTTAGGTTTTGGTGAACAGATACTGGCATTTTTAAGAGTTATACAGGTGCTGGTCATATAATTAGAATATGATCAAAAAGTTGATTTATTTCACTAATTCCATTCAAAAAGTGAACCTTGTATATTATATTCATTCATTACACACAGACTGATATATTTCAATTGTTTATTTCTTTTAATTTTGATGATTATAACTGACAACTAAGGAAAATCCCAAATTCAGTCTCTCAGAAAATTAGAATATTGTGAAAAGGTTCAATAATGAAGACACCTGGTGTCACACTCTAATCAGCTAATTAACTCAAAACACCTGCAAAGCCTTTAAATGGTAACTCAGTCTAGTTCTGTAGGCTACACAATCATGGGGAAGACTGCAGTTGTTCAAAAGACGACCATTGACACCTTGCACAAGGAGGGCAAGGCTCAAAAGGTCATTGCAAAAGAGGCTGGCTGTTCACAGAGCTGTGTGTCCAAGAGGCGAAGGGAAGGAAAAAGTGTACAAGCAATAGGGATAACCGCACCCTGGAGAGGATTGTGAAACCAAAACCTTATTCAAAAATGTGGGGGAGATTCACAAAAAGTGGACTCCAGCTGGAGTCAGTGCTTCAAGAACCACTACACACAGACGTGTGCAAGACATGGGTTTCAGCTTCGCACTCCTTGTGTCAAGCCACTCTTGAAAGAGAGACAGCATCACAAGCATCTCAAAACAAAAAAGACTGGACTGCTGCTGAGTGGTCCAAAGTTATGTTCTCTGATGAAAGTAAATTTTGCATTTCCTTTGGAAATCAGGGTCCCAGAGTCTGGAGGAAGAGAGGAGAGGCACACAATCCATGTTTCTTGAGGTCCAGTGTAAAGTTTCCACAGTCCGTGATGGTTTGTGGTGCCATGTCTTCTGCAAGGAGCCATAACTAAGTATTGACTTTTCAGTTGGCCAAGATTTCTAAAAAACCTTTCTTTGTATTGGTCTTTAAGTAATATAAAAATTTTCTGAGATACTGAATTTAGGATTTTCCTTAGTTGTCAGTTATAATCATCAAAATTAAAAGAAATAAACATTGAAATATCAGTCTGTGTGTCTCACTTTTTGAATGGAATTAGTGAAATCAACTTTTTGATGATATTCTAATTATATGACCAGCATCTGTATAATATCTGTGTTCTAACCATTTTAAATTGGGTTTTACTCAACCCAGAGGTATCCTAGGTGTATGTGACTTTCTTCTAATCCAGTTGGAGTTATATTAAAAACAGTTTTTGATCTTTCAAGCTCTCAGCGGGTGTTGCAGTGCTTCAGTCCAAAAGATGTGAAATAAAAAATTCCACCCTTCCATTAAAAATACAAAATTGTGTCCCACGGCTCAGGAGGGTGAACAAAGGCCTCCTGTAGCAAATCGTGAAAAATATCCAGATTCAAAATGTAATAATCACTTTAATCTAGCTTGCGTTCACTGTTATACATGGAAGCAGTTCCAGTCGGATGACGTATGAGGTCAGCGTTGCGCATGCGCCAGTGAGTCTCATGAAAACCAACATTTGTTAACAGGAGCAAAGTTTCCTTACTTTAGCAAGAGAAGACCAGTCTCCTCTTGGCTTGTATCAAAATCCTTCCACATTCTTCTTTACAAATCCTCATTTTGTGCTTCTAATTAGTGGACATTGTTTTGTTTTGATCTCTCCGCTGTGTTTCCGCTTGTGTCACTTCTGAATGGTGCATGCACAATGCGTCATCATCTCAGAGCTGCTTCCGTTTACAACAGTGAGCGCAAGCTTGATTAAAGTGATTATTACATTTTGATAATGGATATATTTCTTACAAAAATGCATCCATTCGCTGCAGGAGGCCTTTGTTCACCCCACGGAGCCATGTGAGGCACTTTATTTTATGTATGGATGATTTTTATTTAACTTCTTTTGGACTGAAGCAATGCAACACCCTATGACTACAATGATAGAGCTTTAAAGATCAAAGACAAATTTTAATATAACTCTGACTGTATTTGTCTAAAAGATGAAAGTAATATACACGCCTAACCTGATTTTACCAAGTGAAACATGTTCCTGGGACAACATCGTTGTTGACCCTGGAACAACATTGTGATTAACCAATCAGATTTGAAGAACCAGTTTATAGATTTTGTGAAGTTTATGCTTAAAATCAGTGTTTGGTGCTTGTACATCAGTGTCATTCATCTATCATTTCCTCTGATTTTAGGGATTACTCATGGTTAAGGTTAGGTTTAGGTGTAGGGATATGGTTAAGAATATATTTTTGGAGTAAAATGTTGTTACAGGGTCAAAAAAATATGTTGACCTAGGAACACATCGGACTTGGCAAAATCAGGATGTGCCATATACACCTAGGATGCCTCAGTGGTGAGTAAACACAGCCTAATTTTCATTTTTGGGTTAACTAACACTTTTAAATGTGTGTTGAACATCAGAAGTGACATTTCAAGCAGCTGCAATGAAATGCTTAAAAAAAATGTATTTTGATTGAGGCACAACCATATTTTATCAATGATCTGTTACTTATTGCCTTTGCAGTACACTTCATTACAGAATAAGACATACTTTACATCTGCCAGATAATCAATGGAGATTCTGTTATGTTTACATGTACACGGATATCATATTTATAAAATCTCACTGGTGGTTTTGCTGGTGACTTTAGGATGAAATAGGGTATATTTTCTTTGGGGGTAAACAAGTGGGAACTGACATCCTTCTCCGAATTGTCTGTGCCTACAACACATGGGCTGCTTTCACACTAGAGTTTATACTGCAGACCCGAGTCTGCTTCACATCAGTTTGCTAAGTTTGGCTGGTGTTTTCTTAACTTGAGTTATGACCAAGCAATTTGCCTTGGTACAGTCTCACAATTGCTGTAAAAGGCAGTTTTCACAGGTTAAGGCTTTTAGACCATATTACGTCCATATGAACCGTACCAAAGCTGCCGTTTCCAAATGTACTCTGGTTTGCTTCCTCTGGAGACCCAGAGTTTGGTAAAGACCTATTTAAAACAACCAAACAACATCAAGCAAACCAAAGTCCCCATCAAAAGAGAAATAACCTCGTTATAGACACGTTCACATTTAAAAATGGCATACACATATATCCAAACTGTACTCGTTTTTTAAAGTCGTCTTAAACTGAAAAGACCATAAATTAGTATAATGTATCGCCACAAAAATATTCCAAAGATTTAAGAAACCTTCACAATTATATTTACTCTCTTAGAACTTTCTTTTGCAGGAAAATGAATGAATAAAAATGAGTCACTCCTGGATGTGGACTGCAGGATGTGAAAGCCAAATATCCTGAATCTTCAGGCTTATCCTTCCATCTTATAGTTGTCCTTCTAGCATGCTACTGATGGCCTGATCCAGTGAACGAGGCTGTTGAATCTTGGGTTTAACCCCTGCTACAGATCCCTGCAGCCGTTGTAGCTCCAGGATACTGTCTAAAGCACTTTGCAGGTGTTCACTCAGTTCCCCGTCTTCCACCAATGCAGGCAAACTGTGAGACTCTGCTACCGAAGCAGTCAGCTTGTTCCTTTTAAACACTGGAGTGCACTGCTCTGGAAGCAAGCCTTGCACCCTTGAGTCCTGAGTGGCCACAGAATCAGAGAGGTTCTGCGAATCACTTCCTGTACTTGTTGTCTCCATGTCAGGGTGCAATTTCATCTTGTTTGGCTGATCTGGACTCTGACCATTTTTGTCCTCTGCAACATTTAACAAAGGAGGCTTGAGGGATTCATTTTTCCCCTGCATGGCTCCTCCTTTAGTTAACTGCCCGCTGTAGTTTCGTTTTAACCCAGAGATTACATGCGAGGCATCACATGAGTTGTGGATAACTTTGGGGGATCCTGACTCTTGTCTGATAGTGAGGCCTATTGTTCCTTTGCTGCTGGAGCTGTATGTCTTGAGGCCAGGAGGTCTGTCCGATTGCAAGGTCCATGATGGAGGAGATGGAGGACAACCGGCGAGGCCAGTCTGGATTGATGACACATGGGTGTGCTGAGATGAGTACTTTGACCGGGTCATAAGAAAGGACTCTGCTGAACCACCAAAAGAATGAAACCTGTTCACATTTCACTGTTTAAGGTCAGAGTGGATGTAATCTGTGGCTAAAATTGCAACACTTCATAAGAGTTTTTCAAATCTGACCCTGGAGGGTCACTTACCCTGCAGAGTTTATCTCTAGCCCTAATCAAAGACACCTAAGCAAGCTAATGAAGATCTTCCGTTATTAAACTATGACAGGCTCCTGAGTTTGAGCAGGGTTTGAACTAAATGCTGCAGGGCATTGGTCCTCCAGGGTTGGGTTTGAGGAACCCTGCTAGTGAGAAACATAGGCTCACAAAAGAATCGTGTGCCTTGTTACCTGGATCTCTTCTGGCTTTGCGTCTGTCCTCCATCAAGGAGAGTGTCTCTGACTGGAGAAACAAACGCTCTAGCATAACCATCTCTGCTGATGGGCTCTCCTGCTGAAGAAAGCAATAATCCCTTATATTCCAGAGAACCAAAATCATTTTTGGAGTTTCAGAACAAATTACTTTGGTCAGTGATTCTGGATTTGTGAGGTGCAGTTATATATAAATATATTACCTGGGATTCAGTCAGAAGAAGTTTCCTGTACTTGTTCAGCATGTCTTTGAATCGTTTCAAGAGAACGACTGAAACACACTCAAACTGCTTGTCCACTGCACAAAGAATGACATATTTTCTCATGTTTATTTGATGTCGAGTCCATTACAGGACAACAATTTTATATAAAACATTGTTAAAGGGGTCATCTGATGCGATTTCAATTTTTCCGTCCTCTTTGGATTGTAACAAGTAATATCTCTTGGTGCATAAAGACGATCTGTAAAGTTGCAAAAACTAAAGTCTCAAATTCAAAGATATTCTTCATCAAAGTTAAGACTCTGTCACCCCCCCCCCCCAAAACGGCTCATTCAGATACGCCCTCACATCTCTACACCTCTGGAAATATTTGCGTAATGCCACCCAAATGTTGACGGAAAGAAAGACGTGGTTTCAGTAAGACAGTTAGTGTTGAAGCAGTCGTGTCAGGGAGATGCTGTGTTTCTAGGAGAAACCAAAAGCACTTCATTTGGCCTTCTGAAAGTAAATGCATTTAGGGATCTTTAAGATTACTAACAACAGAACAGCAACGCATTTTATGGACGGCTGTTTTGTGAACCTAGGAGAGGAGGTACTTCTGTCTTTGCTACGACAATCTGGTGCTTCTGAGTCAGCTACTGTAAATGTTTTGTCATTAGATTTAGTATTTGCGATTGAATGTTCAAATGCCGAATTTTGCGAGTCGTGTGTGTGTTTGTGTGTGTGTGTGTGTGTGTGTGAGAGACAGAGAGAGAGAGAGGTCACACAGTGAAACAACGTGTTTTAGAGAGCCCGGGCATAGAGGACCTACAATAGTGTATTTGAAATGTTTTTTGAACATTAAAGCATGTCACCATATTCTGTAACACCAAATACAAAAAATCATGATCTTTAAAAAAAAAAAAAGCATCATATGACCCCTTTAAATACAAACTTCATGATTGCAGTCAAACCTGAAATAAAGTCAGCCTGGTTGGGTAGAGCTCTAGCACAAGTATGGTATGGCAACAAATGCCTCAAAGCATCCTCCACTGAAACAAATGGAGCCGAAGTGTTTGGGTTGAGAACAGCACTGTGGTCCAAAAACAGCTGCTGTTTGAACCTGCAAATACATGAAGTATTTCCATGTTAAATTAATTTGTGCACATTAAATAGCAACTTTGTAGATGACCATGTTTATAATATATCCTTGTGGATATATATATATATATATATATATATATATATATATATATATATATATATATATATATATATATATATATACAGTATTGTTCAAAATAATAGCAGTACAATGTGACGAACCAGAATAATCAAGGTTTTTAGTATATTTTTTATTGCTACGTGGCAAACAAGTTACCAGTAGGTTCAGTAGATTGTCAGAAAACAAACAAGACCCAGCATTCATGATATGCACGCTCTTAAGGCTGTGCAATTGGGCAATTAGTTGAAAGGGGTGTGTTCAAAAAAATAGCAGTGTCTACCTTTGACTGTACAAACTCAAAACTATTTTGTACAAACATTTTTTTTTCTGGGATTTAGCAATCCTGTGAATCACTAAACTAATATTTAGTTGTATGACCACAGTTTTTTAAAACTGCTTGACATCTGTGTGGCATGGAGTCAACCAACTTGTGGCACCTCTCAGCTGTTATTCCACTCCATGATTCTTTAACAACATTCCACAATTCATTCACATTTCTTGGTTTTGCTTCAGAAACAGCATTTTTGATATCACCCCACAAGTTCTCAATTGGATTAAGGTCTGGAGATTGGGCTGGCCACTCCATAACATTAATTTTGTTGGTTTGGAACCAAGACTTTGCCCGTTTACTAGTGTGTTTTGGGTCATTGTCTTGTTGAAACAACCATTTCAAGGGCATGTCCTCTTCAGCATAGGGCAACATGACCTCTTCAAGTATTTTAACATATGCAAACTGATCCATGATCCCTGGTATGCGATAAATAGGCCCAACACCATAGTAGGAGAAACATGCCCATATCATGATGCTTGCACCTCCATGCTTCACTGTCTTCACTGTGTACTGTGGCTTGAATTCAGAGTTTGGGGGTCGTCTCACAAACTGCCTGTGGCCCTTGGACCCAAAAAGAACAATTTTACTCTCATCAGTCCACAAAATGTTCCTCCATTTCTCTTTAGGCCAGTTGATGTGTTCTTTGGCAAATTGTAACCTCTTCTGCACATGCCTTTTTTTTTTAACAGAGGGACTTTGCGGGGGATTCTTGAAAATAGATTAGCTTCACACAGACGTCTTCTAACTGTCACAGTACTTACAGGTAACTCCAGACTGTCTTTGATTATCCTGGAGGTGATCATTGGCTGAGCCTTTGCCATTCTGGTTATTCTTCTACCCATTTTGATGGTTGTCTTCCGTTTTCTTCCACGTCTCTCTGGTTTTGCTCTCCATTTTAAGGCATTGGAGATCATTTTAGCTGAACAGCCTATCATTTTTTGCACCTCTTTATAGGTTTTCCCCTCTCTAATCAACTTTTTAATCAAAGTACGCTGTTCTTCTGAACAATGTCTTGAACGACCCATTTTCCTCAGCTTTCAAATGCATGTTCAACAAGTGTTGGCTTCATCCTTAAATAGGGGCCACCTGATTCACACCTGTTTCTTCACAAAATTGATGACCTCAGTGATTGAATGCCACACTGCTATTTTTTTGAACACACCCCTTTCAACTAATTCAACTAATTGCCCAATTGCACAGCTTTAAGAGCGTGCATATCATGAATGCTGGGTCTCATTTGTTTTCTGAGAATCTACTGAACCTACTGGTAACTTGTTTGCCACGTAGCAATACAAAAATATACAAAAAACCTTGATTATTCTGGTTAGTCACATTGTACTGCTATTATTTTGAACAATACTGTATATATATATTTGTCTTTCAAAACATTTTTTTTGGAATATCACTAAGGTGTCCTATACAAAGAAAAGAAAAGCTTTATCTTGGTCTTTCTTCACTGTTCGTGGAGTCTCATCTTACATGAAGATGATAATAAAGGCATCAGAACTCGACAGTATCAACATTTCTTGACCTGAGCTAATATTTCTATTTTTTTTTTTTTTTTGACGGAAAGCTTTGCGCAAACAGAAACACACGCGCGCACACACATATGTATATTATAACACACATAATATATTAATTTATTATAAAAAAGCAAAGCATTGTCGATCATGAAAGGGGGTCGCACTTGAAAAAAAGAGTCTCTGTTAGACTTGAGTTGACAAGGACTGCAATGTCAATCTCCTTGAGATTGTCGGCCCTGAGCTTTAACCACCTTCTTATATTCCATCTCTAATCAGTTTTTATTAATAGCATTTATGCTCATTGTCAACAATATTTTCTCCAACAAGTTAACGGGCAGAATGAGACCCTTTGATTCTGGTTGTCCACCTATCTATTAGGGGTTCAGACTTCGCAAATGCCTCTTAATGGTCCACAGAAACTTGTCTTGTTCAGGACTTGCCTCCACTTATTAGACCTAATGGCCTTGCACTTGGCAATGTTTCCGTTGTACATCTAAAAGTTTGTCTTTCATTATTGGGAGTTGTACTGGACAGATGTAAATGGTATTGATGAAATTAATTCAGGCATTATTTTGGTAGAGGGATCCAGTGTTTAAAACGGGCATAAAATACTAACAATGCATCTAACAAGGTTCGGAGTGTGACTCAAAGACCAAATAGTTACATTAGTGTGAAAAGAACAAGTTGTTCCTGAAACTGGGGTTAGTTCCTGCTGTGGGATCTATACACAGATGTTCGTTTTGGGTTCTAGAACATAGTTAAATGCATTAGAGGTGTGTGTTGTGCGTTCAGTTTCTGTCTGGTGTTGGGGTTACAGTTGACACAAAACTATTCTGCTGAATCCAAAATAAGTGGTAAACACAACCAAGTCTTTTTTTCCCAAACCAGCTGTCCTGACCTTCCCATACTGCACTGGAGCCCGGTATCAACCGTCCAATCGCTACCTCAAACCTGTGGTGTAAGACACCAACAAAAACAGAATTTAAATATATTTACGTTGTAGTGTTAACAATATGCAAAAGATAATTCCTAACCTAAGGTGCCTTGAAATGTATTGTCTTTTATTCCATAGTCTCAGCCTCAGGTCACCCCCACGAATCGTTAGCTGAACGTCTGATGCATATCGCGCACAAAATTGAAAACACTTCAGGAGTTTCGAAGCCTTTATCGGATTGTTTAAATTATACAAAATTTCCGTGAGATGTGTGTGTCTTTAACATTCCGCTTGGAGACCAAAATGGTGTGATGCCAATGCCTCATGGAAGAAAAAGCCATCGTGTTTATAACTGACAAAGAGCACTTAGGATCAGCTAATCAACTAACTTAACTCTGGATTTTCAAAAGTATGTTTAATATTTAAAGTCTGCGGCATAGAATCTTTAAAATATGTCCAAGTGTTCTACACACTGTTATTGTGGGGACATTTCCACGCCCCTAAACATGACACAGCATGAAAAGCAACATGATGGTTGCTTTAGTTGACATTCATATGGCCTTTTGGGTGGGCCTTGGCCATTCTACTGTCAGTCTGAAGGTCTGGCTATACAAGTCTAACAACACAATTTCTTCTGAGCTACAGCCCTGAATTTGGCATTTTCAATCTTAAATGTTTTTGAATTCATACTGATGTCTTCATAGAATAAGGATGCTACTGATTACATCTATTTTACTTACCTGTGTTGCCTCTTTGTTAGTCTCAGTTTCTCCTCTTTTGGATCCACACCTGCAGATGGAATCTGTGACATGGAGGGAATTTTAATAACACACTTCAAATCCAGAATGACTTTGAAATTCTGAATCCATTCGAAATGTCCCATCTTCCTGAAATATTTTTGCACCTTTACCTGGTTCTTCTGAAATGTTGAGTAGGTCTCGTTGTCCTGGGCAAGCAGCCTGGGTCTGAGATGTACCTTCTCCTGTAACTCATGCTGATTAAAAGAGATTATCCCAGTGCTCCTCGGGACTGTGAGCTCTAATTAGGGGAGGTATAAATTTGAAGCCAAAATGGATCAGAATGATTATAACATTGTTTTTATATATATATATAAGAATATACATAAGAATATATGTGACTGGTCCACAGAACTAGTCTTAAGTAGCATGGGTTTATTTGTAGCAATAGTCAAAAATCCAGCAATAAAAATACAATCAGAGCAATAATATTAATTGTTACTGATGGAAAGTTAGTCTCATTTAAGAATTTACCTGTGTCATGTTCACCATATTGCTGCTTGTACTCGTGGTCGGTTGACTCGGTTGAGGTTCTGCTTAGCTCAGTTAACACATGACTTTGGCCCAATTGCTCCAGATACATAAACAACTTCTCTAAGGAAGAGGAATGGCTCTTATTCATCACTGGCCCCCCTTGACACTCGGGGTCAGCACCAAGAGCAATTAAAACAGAGGAATCCTGCTCATCTGAGACTGGAGTTGTCGAGCCTTTCATGGACTCTGTGTCTGTGGTCTTTACAGAGCGCTGGCCAATAGGAGACTGCAAAAGAATATCTGTGTGCTCTGAATCATGGCACGTTGGCATAAGAATCTGTTCACTCTCACACAAGGAAGAGAAAGTCTCAGATGCAGTCAAGGATGAAAGCGAGTCCTCCGCTTCACCTACAGAAGCAGAGATATGGTTGTCCATTTGCACAAGCAGAGTTGCAGCTAGGAGATCTTGGCTGGCTGACGGTTTTTGTGGAAACTGCAGGGAAAGACATACATTTTGTATTTACTGAAGAAGTAGAGGATACATTCCTTATATGCTGTTACAGTTCAAATCTGTGTTAGAATGCAATTGAATTAACAGAGCACAGTTTTAATTTACCTGTTGGGAAGGATGCACTAAAGCCTGATTACGATTTAATGGGTTATGCTCTCCTGTCTGGTTAATCAGCTGGGGCGATAATGACAACACTGTCTTAGGGTTAAAACTAATATCAGGTGATGACTGTAGTAGAGTTGATACTGGAGAGGACAGAGGGTGTATCTCTGCAACAGGTGCTTCTACTGAAGTTGGAGGAAGCAATCCGCTCTCCTGAAGTGAACAGAAACATTGAACAAACATAATAAGCAACAAATTTTAAAATTGAACAATAACAAATACGATTCTGAAACATAATATAATAATTTTTAAGAAAATAAAGACCATGCCTAACATTGTTACAACAGAAACTCACTTGAGACGGTTTATTGATTTTCTCCTGTTGGGCTTCTGTTGTTCTCTCGGGCAAGAGAAGCACAGAGTTCTGGGTAAGACATGCCTTTCCCTCTGGTTCACTTATTCGAGCACTTTGGGCTTGAGGCACCAAAGGCACACTTTGTATCATAGACTGACCGTTTTCTATTGGTACGGTGGTCAAATCAGGAATAAGGATATTGGCATTATTGATCAATGTGATCTGGTTTCCATCAGTGTTTCGAACTACCGCATCATGCTGCCCCTGCACTTGAGGTGCATTGGTCCCTGCTAGCTGTGTTGGCATCTGGAAGACTGTAGGAGGTGTTGACCGAATTGGTAAGGACCCTGAAAGAAGAGCCCCTTGTTTTAAGGTGAGCTGTCCAGATGCGGAGGTTAAAATGGGGCTGAAGTTGATTTGATTTGACCGTACAGTCACAATATGAGAACTGTCAACACTGGGTTTGTTAGACACCTGATTGCTTGGTGTACTAAGAATACACCTTGGGATGCTGGCAGACTTGGACAAAGTTGCAGGTGTTTGGCTCGGCAGAATGAATTGTGTCTTGCCCTGAATAGGATCCTGGGGCTGAATGACAATGGGGCCTCTCTGACCAACCAGATTGGAGCTAACAGGTTTGCTGACACTTGTAGCGGTCTGTGCTTGTAAGGAGTGCTTTAAGTTAACAGAAGGGGATAACAAGACACTCTGTGATGTCTTTGTTGAGATGAAGGTAAATC
This sequence comes from Carassius gibelio, assembly GCF_023724105.1. NCBI lineage: Eukaryota > Metazoa > Chordata > Actinopteri > Cypriniformes > Cyprinidae > Carassius > Carassius gibelio. The sequence goes on along the minus strand of NC_068412.1, from coordinate 5,434,789 downwards.
CTGGTAATGGTTTTTGTCCTGATGGCCTTGGACTGATCTGCACGAGCCTGGGCTGGATGCTTACTGGTAACTTAGGCTGAATGGGTAGAGGTTTTTTTTGTAACATGACCCCTGATGGGGTAATTGTTCTAACGGTGGAGGCCAACATGTGGTGGGCTGGTAGGGTCTTTTGGATAATCATGCTGGTGCATTGTGCTGAATCAAGAGAAAAGGATGCCTCGAGTGGAGGTGCAGGGAAGACATTCCCAGGAAGTAGACTTATTAACTGCGTTCCTGGAGGTTTGAGTGAGGGACAGCCTAGGCCAACAGCTAACAAAGATGGCTGAGGAGGCTCCACTGCAGGTTGAGTGTCCTTTGGTAAAGAGTTCAAGCCAGGAAGGGTCAATGGTTTGGAGAAATACGGTGTTGAAGGCAAAGGAATGGATGTGCCAGACAAACCAAACTGGATAGTTTCTGCTGTCTCTAAAGGAAGAGTGTCTTCTGTGATCTCAGGCTCCTGGAGACTCTGCTGGAGAAAGTCACAGATCTCTTCTGGCTCTTTCTGCTGTTCCACTAGTTGGACATTGGGATCTTCTTGCACCTCTGGACCTCCACTTCCAAGTGAGGATCCCGGTGATGCCAGCAGTGCCTCCTCCAGAAAGGAGAGATCCACACAGCAAGAGACTGGAGTGTCCTGAGAACAAGCATCATCTGCTAACAGAGACGCGGGGCTCTGCAGAACGGTCACAACAATCATGTTAAAGGTTTGTTAATCTGTTAAAAGCATTTAAACATTATTTAAAGCTTAAAACACTATTTTAAAGCGTAGTCACAAATCCATTCTATTGGAACTAAAAAAGTGTTTGTTTTTTTAGACAGACAGGCATGTTCTGGGAGGTCCAAGCTGAAACAAATCTAAATGCTCCCTCTTCCATGGGGAGAGAGGTCTAGACTCACTGGAGTGTCTGTGAAGAGTGACGGCTCTCCAGAGGATAAATCAATGAGTAAGTCTCCACTTGGCAGCTGTTTGAACAGAAGGGAGGATGGACAGTTAATTGCATGGGATAAAACAAGTTTGGCGAAAGTACTGTTAACAGATAGTCACTAATGTTACTAACATTAAAGGTGACATATAATGCAAAAATCACTTTTATAAGGTGTTTGAACATAGGTTGTGTGGCCGCAGTGTGTGAAAACAACCAATCTATAATGGTAAGAATCCACCAAATCCACCAATTTATAATCTCCAAAAATCATAACCCGTCTCTCCACGCAAGCAGTTCCAGACTATGATGACATAATCAGTGAAAGTCCCACCCATCTTTGATGCTCTCTGCCTTATTAGCATATACACAGCCCTGAGTGAGAAGCAGCAGTCCGCCATTACTGTTCTCTTGCTGTAGCTGCTGGAGGCACAATGTGAGTGCCAAAGAGCCAATAAAAGTGTCATGTGTTGTAATGCACCAACAAACCTACGAGTCTCTGTAGACCGCTGAGGACATGGTGGTTATATTTCTTTTTTGAAGGAAATGTCCCAGAAAAAAAATGGAAAAGTCGTATACGTTTCTGCTAACATTTTACACCGGACTGCTTCACAAACGAGGGTCAGTTCAGTGCTGGAGTTGTGCAAAGATTGCTTCTGAAAGAGGGATCAATACCAATGCTTTGTGTGCAAACGTCCAGACTCCAGACAAAATAAGCATCATGCATCATATTTTGTTTTTCAAAAGAGATTCTTGACTCTCTGTAAGGCTAATGTTGCTAAAGCTACCATTGTCAATGCCTGTTTTCATTAATGCTGCCTTCAAGTGCTACCAGAATGATCGTGAATAGGAATGTGATAGTTAAAAATTGCATTTGGAAACAATGTGTGAGGTCAGTAACACGGCCACCATAACACCAGTACGCACATGAGCATGAGCTCTTGAAGCTCCGCCCTCTTCTGAGAAAGGAGCAGGGTTGCCAGATTTTCATAACAAAACCCACCCAATTGCTACTCAAAACTAGCCCAATTGCAAAATCGTAAAAATCGCATCCTGGGGGATAAGTTTCATGTTATTGGGGTTGATTCAACCCACGGACCCATGGCAACAGTGTTAAAGTAGCCCAATTCTGCGTGAAAACCACAGACTTGTCAACACCGGAAGGGAGGCGGGAGCATCAGCTCATTTTCATTTAAAGGGGACATACACATCATCAGAGCGGACTGCTGCTTCTGGGGACATCAGAAAACAATTTAATATATTGTGCATAATAATGCATTCTATGGCACCTTTACAGATTAAAGCCACACTGCAATATTATAATCCCTCCATACCTCATTTGTCCCATGAAGAAAATCATTCAGAGCTTGAGGGTCACTGTTTCAAAGTAAAACATTTAAAAGTTAACATATGGGCAAAATATCAATGCAAATCTTCTGTTCAAACTAAGAGAATTCATTTAACTGGATATAACAACACTTACCACAAAACATCAAATAAACAAATACCATCTTCATCCTCCATTTCAACTAAACAAAAAAGAAGTTGGATTGGAATTACAAAATTATGATCAAACTTATAACAAATTAAATTATGATTTGACAAAATATGCATTCATTAGTTGATATTAAATTGAATACGTCAGTATTGTGTATGTATAATGTACTAAATAAATGAACTCCAATACACTTAAAAATGTAAACAATATTATGGTGCTGAATCTCTAGTAAATTTGCTGTTTATTATGATGTATTAATGAGATAAAACCAAATGGTGCAAATGTAATAATCTGGGTTTTGTGAAGTAACCTAACCTTTTTTTAGGGTGGCTCCATTTAGAGCAGGGAGAGAGAGTTTCTGTGGACTTCATGGACTGGCAGTGAGAAAACTAGACATTCGAAAAAAAAGTTATTAGTCTTTGCAAGTGTATGGATGTTAAAAATCAAATGGTTTGACTGAACTGAACTGGCTATCATAGCCTACTTTATAAATGAAATCTCATAATTTCCCTCTTCTGTATAATTTTTGGTAAAACAACCTGCAAAGTGTAACATCTAAATGACCTGTTAATTTACTGAATATGACGGACTCAGCCTGATTATATTGAGTTTTACCAATGTGACATGATTTATTTGAGTTTTTAGAGGATTAGAGTAAGATTTGAGTTCTTCCTGCACTTTGGTAACTTTCAAGTCAATAATAATGTTACATTTCAACTACAAATTCAATTACAAAAGGCCAATTCATGTTTATAATGTTGCACACTGCTGTGTCAAACCCTAACAAGAACCAACCATGTATGAACAGGTGTTCTGACGATTTGTGCTACCCTGTCAGTTTTTACACCTCTCATTATAACAGATGGTATAATTAGATAGCGAAAAGGACTAAGTGTGATATAGGTATTTATAAACATAGAAATAATATAATAAATAAACAAGCACATTTTCAGTGAATTTTCATTAATATCTCAAATAAATTCTGATTTAGTGATTGGGCTTTTTTTTAATAATACATTTTATACATGCTACGATAATCAGCAATGAAAATGAAATAATGAATATACTGTATTAAAATAAGATATATTTATATATATATAGTATGTGTTCATGCATTATGTAATATCATTTCCACGTCATGAACCGCATGCCATCGCATGATCAGTATCGGTTCATTGCGCAGAGTGTAAATCGATACCCTTGCATTGGTTCGCATCTTCAATTAGAAATGTTCCCTTATGACTTAAATCGGAGGTCCAGACACATAGCCTAGATCTCCTCCAGTGACAGCTCTGTCTTATTTTTCCTTACGTGCATCCGCATTTCCACAGCACACATTGTCATTTAATATAAAAATTGTCATTTAATAGCAAAATAATTAATGAATAAATCCTTATGCCCAGATCATACCCAGTTCGTACCCAGAGATGGCACGTGCAGTCGTTTGCGTCTGTGTAAGAAGGAAACACTTGAGGTTTAAAGGATGCTGCTGAAGACGCGGTTGGCAGGAGGTGATGCGCACACAAACGCTCCTCACGTGAACACACAGCTGCACATTTACCCCTTCATACATCCTGTGCCGCGCCATAACGCGGATAATCTAATGCGGAATATCGCAGAGAAAGAAGAACTCACCAGCGTCTTTGCGCTTTATTGTCCGTTCAAACGGGCCTGTGCGCCATCCATCCGTACCCACATGCTCGGGGAGGAGGGGGAGACGGGCTCGCGAGGGTGGGTGACCAACACGGAGGTGGAGGAGACCGAGGGCACTTGTGCTGCTCTTCAGACTCAGCGACACGAACCCAGGAGCGCGCTGCTTTTCACACACATCTGAAAACACTTATCATGATGCTGAGATTGACCTTGAGCGATCTTATTCTTAGATCAGTGGACAGCAATATCATACTCTCTTTTTAACAATAGGCTATTCTGCTTCAGACACTAATTGATAATAATAATGAAAGCAGTGTTCTAGCGCTCATTAATGGTTGGTGGTTGAGTTTATGGGGTTTATGTAATATCCAAACTCAAAACATGTAATATAGTAATACATATTTTACAGTCACTGTTATGCAGATTGATCATAGGAAGGCAAGGCAAGTTTATTTATATAGCACATTTCGTACACAATGGTAATTCAAAGTGCTTAACATAAAAGAAAGTAAAATAATAATGAAGAAAAATAATAACAAGAATAAAACAAGAGATTTTAAAACTTTTAAAAAATATTTAAAAAGTACTTATTTAAAATGAATTTAAAAACAGTTAGAAAAAAAAACAGTGAAAACACAGTGCAATCAGTTTGGACAGTGCACAGTGCTCATTCAGAAAATGTGCAGCTAAAAAGATGAGTTTTGAGTCTAGATTTAAATGTGACTAGTGTTTTAGCACATCTGATCTCTGCTGGAAGCTGATTCCAACTGCGGGCAGCATATTAACTAAAAGAGGACTCCCCTTGTTTTGTGTGAACCCTTGGTATTTCTAACTGACTTGATCCTAGTGATCTGAGTGCTCTGTTAGGTTTATATTCAGTGAACATATCTGAAATATATTTCGGTCCTAGTTCATTTAGTGACGAGTAAAAGTACTTTAAAATCAATCAATCCTAAATGTAACTGGAAGCCAGTGTAAGGACCTGAGGACTGGTGTGATATGCTCAGATTTTCTGGTTCTAGTCAGAATCCTGGCAGCAGTGTTCTGGATGAGCTGCAGCTGTCTAATGGTCTTTTTGGGAAGAACGGTGAGGAGCCCATTACAGTAGTCCACCCTGCTGGTGATGAAGGCATGAACAAGTTTCTCCAAGTCTTGGCTGGAAACGAAACATCTACTGTAATTCTTGCAATGTTTTTTAAATGATAGTATTTATGATTTAGTTACTGCTTTGACATGACTAATGAAACTAAGGTCTGTCTCCAGAATCACACCAAGATTCCTGACTTGATTTTTAGTTGTTTGATCCCTAGAGTCAAGGTATGCATTCACCTTGAACACTTCATCTTTGTTTCCTAATGCAATGACTTTGTTGTTTCCTTGTTTAACAGCTTAGTGGAAGCATATACAGGCTAAACAAAGCGGTGCAATAATTGACCCATGTGGGATGCCACATGTCATGGACGTCCACTTAGACTTATGCTCTCCTATACTCACATAATAACCTCTCCGTTCTAAGCATGACCTGAACCATTTGAGTACCATCCCAGTACGAGGGTTATTTAAGTTACTGTTTATAAGGTTTGAGAAGAAATTCTGTCTAGCTGTGGCTATAGTTTCACATTAAAAGCATAAAGGCTGTCTTTATATATGCTATAGTGAATTTCAAGTTTTGTCTTCTGCCTCATCCGCCTGGTTTTTCTGCATTGTCTTTTCATGTGCCGCGTTTCCACCTAAATTACCCGGAACATTTGTACCAGGAACTTTTTTCCCCCCAGACCTGTTGCTTTCTGCATTTCCACCGCGGTGTAAAGTACCGGGAAGATTAGGCAAATAGATTGGTGACGTAGGTCTGCGCGCGATTCTCAATACAAAGTACGCTGATTTTGGACGTGCATCCTCCTCGGTAGTTCAGACTTTGTGCATTCGTCTCGGGAGTGTGATGTCCGCGACGACGCAAGTCCGGTAATTCTGTAAACAGCAGCGTACTTGATAACATCAGTCAGCTGACCATCGCTACTGCAATTTTTCTCTCTGTATATTTACAATAAAACGAAATAGTATATCAAATACCACTGCCTCCTTTCGTTTTAATTTTAACATAATAACAGCTACAGAAATGTACTTAATTCAGGGATATGTGTGTGTGTATATATATATATATATATATATATATATATATATATATATATATATATATATATATATATATATATATATATATATATATATATATATGTATATATATATATATATATATATGTATATATGTATATATATATGTATATGTATATGTACACACAGCCATTACAATGAAACGAAATATTATATAAATTTGCCTTTTTTATTTTAATTTTAACATATAGATAAATTGAATACAGACCAAAGAAAACCTGCTAGATTTACCCCGCAGCTGAATTATATTTTATGTTTAACCACTAAAGACACATCAGAGCCAGCAGCACATATCAGATGGTCTAGCTGAGGTGAGGCTGCTCTCGGCGGATACATGATCACTGAGCTCCCGCTGATCGAGTGGAGCTCACCGTCTACGAGATCGGCGAAACACATGTTTAAATAGGCGCTGTCTTTATAAATAAACCACAGATTTGAGTTTTAAACAACTACATTTTCGCCTGAAATAATTTTAAAATTACATTTCATGACACAATAACAGTAATATTTTGAAAATGATCCAAATAAATGGTGGTTGAACGCAACCAATGCTGTGTGAACTCAACCAATCAGGATGTTTAGCGCCAAAGTCCCGCCCCCGAAAGTTCCAGAACTTTGAAAAAGTACCACCTCGCCAGCAGGGACTTTCTGAGGGGCATTTTTTGACACTGAACTTTTAGTTCCTAGTTCCTGCGGTGGAAACCCGCCGAGTACCGGCCCAAAGTCCCTAGTTCCTGGGTAAAGTTCCTGCGGTGGAAACACGGCATGAGACTATATCAGAGAGTTCTTTGCCATGAGGTGCTGTGTTGAACGTCCGGTGCCCAGTATGAGAGAATGAGAAATTTAACACACCTGCTCCCCAATCACACCTGAGACCTTGTAACACTGAGTCACATGGCACCGGGGAGAGAAAATGGATAACTGGACCCAGTTTAGAAATTTTCACTTAGGCTACATCTACATGAGTCCAGATGCATTTGAAAACAACGTTTTCATTTTAAAGCGCTCTCCGTTTTCAAGCGTTTTGCAAACTTTTTCATCCACACTGCGAAACATCAGAAAACATTAAATTTGCTTTCTCTGCATGCGCAAAGCCTAAAAAAAAAGCTCACTCCAGATGATACACGGAACAGACACAATACGTTTTTATGCGGTTCTTCTGACAGGATTATTTTATTTACTCAAAGAAGCCACCATTCACTGACGCGTCCAGGTCGCACACACTCACGATTGTATGTCTGATCTAAAACGCAACTCCCCTCATGTTTTGCCGCAATTTGCAGTACTGCAATATGAAGAGTATACAAAGTAACACATCTGTAGTAATAGTGTGGAAGTGCACAGCACATAACATGCACCATTCCAGTATAAACACTGATATCTAGTGCTGTAATATGCGTCACATGACTAAAATTGCGTAATTGTTTTCAAAAGCCTCCGTTTTCTCAGTCCATACTACAACGCGAAAACAGCGTTTTCAAATGTATACACTTTGGAGAGCGTTTTCAAAAAGCTACATTTTTCTTGACCAAAAATGCCATCTCAGTGTGGACGAAAGGCCAAAACGGAGAGAAAAAGATGCAGTTTCAAACAATATCGTATTAGTGTGGCAAAGCCTAAGGGGTGTACACACTTTTGTGGCCAGCCGTTTAGACATTAATGTCTGTGTGTTGAGTTATTTTGAGGGGACAGTAAATTGACACTGTTACACAAGATGTACACTCACTGCTTTACCCTGTAGCAAAGTGTCATTTCTTCAGTGTTGTCACATGAAAAGATGATACAATATTTACAAAAATGTGAGGGGTGCATTCACTTCTGTGAGATACTGTAGGCTATTAAGGATAGATCACGTTCAGTAATTTCAGAAGCAACCAAGTCTGTAATTATTTAACCTTACAAGTCTGTCTGTGATCATACATCAATGCATTTATAAAACAAATACTAATACACTACAGCAATCCATATTATGTATAGCAGTCAGAACATCCTTTTTTCAGCTCCATAAAGATGCTGTTTGGATTCCATTTCTACCACAATTTCTGTGTAATCTCTCTAATCATTAGTTTCTCTTCATTTGAATTCAAAAATCTGAACCAGCTAAATCTGAGTTTTCAGATAAACCTTTTCTTTATTAGCCAGAAATGTTAAAGAACTCTGAGTTTGCTGTGCCTGTGTGTAGATCTGCACAATTTGGCCAAAAAAAGTTGCTTTTAAATATCAATATGGCTATTAAAAATTCTGATTATAGTTATTACTAAAAAAAAAAAAAAACGTTACACAAAGTAATAATTATTGACAATGATTATTATTAATATATTTACTGAATCATTAACAGTTATTATTTAATTTTTGTCAGGATCATCTGTGAAAGAGATAAATAATTCTACATTGGAGAAAAACTATAATATTTTAATAAAGTATTATTTTCCATATTTTACCCAAAATAAGATGTCCTGAAGTAGCTGTTTCATTCAGAATGGTAGCCGGAGGGCGCCCTCGTGCCGTAAAATCATAAGTGAAAAAATATATAATAATAATAAATAAATGAAATTGTTCCAGGAATTCAAAGGCATATGCTGGTGTTACAGCAGCTGAATCAAACACAGGTTGGACGTTTTAACTGATGAAGACAATAAACATATGATTGACTAAATGGTGCGTCTCTGTTCTCCAAGCAATCTGTTTTTATATATATATATATATATATATATATATATATATATATATATATATATATATATATATATATATATATATATATATATATGAATGATGTATATTTATAATCCCATGCTAATCGACATAGCCTTTATCACTGTATAGAATATTATAAAATGATTTAGCCTCGTTCTGTGATATGAAACCTATGGTGCCCGGGAGGGAACGTGGACGGTTTATTAGTTTTGTCGTTGCTACGAGATCATTTTGTCGAAGTAACAACAACCTTATGTCGTGGCCTCGAGATGCTATTTTGAGGGTGCGACATATTTTTACTCATTTTCACGAGTTGAATGAATAAACAAACCTGCGTTACCTGAACAACCCGGGATTATCAGAGATTTATTCATTAATATTTTATTATGCACTTCATGTAACATTTATTCATGATAAACTGTATTTGAATGTTGACTATCGCACGTAACAGTGGGTGGGGGCTCCAGATTTTTTTTATTGGGGGTGTTAAGGAGGGGCTTAACAGTTCAGAGGGGTTGCTAATTAAATTGAGTCAAAGTAGTGAGCCTCTATGAGCTTCAGCTACAACAGCGTGCAAATACAGCAACCTTGTTTTTTTATACAGCCTACAACAGCTTAGAAAAAAAATAAATAATACAATTTATGAACGCACATACAGTAGAAAAGAGAGAAAGTCTGGATTTATTTCTCATTGTTTTATTTAATTTAAAGTGTCGGTCACTCTCAATGCTAACTTGTAGGAAAACATGGTAAATTTGAAGTGCCAACAGTTCATTCAACACACAGTGGCTTAGCGGACGGGCACACGCTGCGGGGGGTAGCCAGCGATGTTGTCAAAAGCATCAAAAATCTGCAATATTAAGATGATTTAGCATTTTTAATTATTTTATGCTTGTTACATTCTTCTTCTTATTAGGCATATTATTAGTAGTAGTAGGTTACGTTTATTATTAAATTACATGACATTATTGCCCTGAAATAATTTCATAGTGCATCACCGCATGATGCGCTGTGAGGGTAATTACGTCTTAGGCTATTAGTTTACTCCTCACTTTTTTTTTTTAATGCAATTAATTACAAGCCAAAAATTATTAACACTACAGTCATCAATGAAAATTAAGAGCAGCTTTATTTTGTGCACTGATTTTCAAAAACAACCTGTTTAACAATATTTATCTTCTCATGTTTTGCACTATAAGGGCCACAAGAGAAATATGAAGGACATAGAAAGACAACATATGCTGATGTACCGTCATCGGTAATTTAATCTTTTGTCTCATTGTTTCAGAGAATCTCAACCATTAACGCAGTGTTAGAAAGCTCTGTCAGGTTTTTTTTTTCTTACTTTCACGGAGAATTGACTTATGTTCTTCGGCATAGCTCTTGCACAGTTTATGTGTTGCTTGCCTGAGCCCTCCTCCATAATACACTTTTTTTAATTGTTTTTTTTTTTATTAGGGTTTAAATGTTTATTTTTCAATGTCAATGAAAGTGACACCAAAAACAAGAACATAGTTCATTATGAATTTATCATTTATCAGGAAATCCTTGGGGGTGTTGTGCTGGGGACCCGCCCTATAGCACCGTCACTGTCACGTAATAAAGTCCGTTAGCCAAGGCATATGATTAATATAATCATTTAATAATAAAATATTTTCTATAATAATTAAAATAAAATATTAATGAATACATCTCTGATAATCCTGGGTTGTTATGGTCCCACAGGTTTGTTTACGAGTCAAACTCTTGGACACGAGAAAACTAAATGAAACGACCATGTGCTCTCCCGGCCACCGTAGAACCCAGATCACAAAAGGAAGAGATTTCAAACACTTGACAGATGTTATTTAATTTGGAGCAGAGATGTTTTTAAGAAATGTTTTAATGTTGAAACTACTGTATTTTCATCAACAGGTGTTCCTCACAGCGCAGAGCAGGTTTGTGAAATACAAAATTAGTTATTTTTCAGAAATAACTGGACACTTGTTACATTGTGTGGGGTTTTTAAATGATATTTTATGGTCATAGTATCATGCTAGTTTCTCATTCTGAACAACACAAGTAAAATATATGTAACGTCTAAATAATGTAAACAAACTGATGTATAGTTTTGGTGAAAGAATCGATCATCAGCCCTAGATTGAGCTACATGTGTTTAGTGTTGAGTTGTTTTACCTTGTGTTCTATAAATTCTTGATTTGCGCGGTTTAATACTTTCATAAGTTGTAAAACGGTGCTACTGGAATGGAAATCAAAAGCACAAATCACAACATTTTTACAGCTACATTTATTTATATAAAAATACAAAACTTAAAAAAAAAAAAAAGTTTCCATAGGAAAGCAATTCGGAAGCAATCCCATCTCTTTCTTATCCATTTCGAATGCATCAGTGGCATAGATTTCAGGTCAAAAATAATATTAATATTAACTTACTAATCAAGTATAAAATGGAAATGGTCATGGAGGAATAAATCAGTCTGTGTGAAGAGGAAGATCTTATTTTCCAAAACTGTTGGGAGAACATTTCATGAAATGGCTACTTTTCAATCCCTTAAAACCCCTCAAAGTAGCATGAGCTTCCAACACACACACACGATTAAACCTCCCTCAAGTCCTCCAGTCAAGTAACTGGCCTCATGATTTATAAGTAAATACGTAAAAAAAAAAAAAAAAAAGTTACTTAAAACAAAAAACAAAACAGCAGCTGCAGGACTGTGAGCCTTTCTGTGCGTCTTTCAGGTTTGAGCATTTGCAACATACAAACAAGTGAAAAACAGCTGCATTTAACAATAGAAAATGTAGCTATTGTTATCCAACAGCACACATTTGGAAATGGTGGACCTCCAGACAGGGTTCAGGAGTAAATGACAGGAGAACTATGATAAACCGCTGTCTGAATGAGAACTGGCTCTCGCTCTGGTGGTCAGCGCTGAGGAGCATCACAGCACTTGAGTAGGGCACGGCTTGGCTGGCACGTCCAGTGTGCTCTCGCGTCCGCAGTGGGATGGCACGCTTCCAGCACAGAGATCCTCCGCAGGAAGAGGAGGCCCCTGAGCACGGATCTGCTGCATACACTGCCTGCAATCAAAGAGATCGGTCAAAACCTTACATTAACCATTCCTTCAGTACAAGGTTTTTGCTCGCATGGCGTTAATTCTAAAAAAATATATTTCTTAACATTTAAAATATTAAGAAAAAGCATAATTTGCTTACCAGGCTGTGCGGGACATGATGTAATGGATATCAGGTTTCTGGAAGCCATTGAAGGTGGAGGACGCGGCCACCGTGTAGGCTCCCATGTTCTCAAACAGCAGCCAGTCGCCCACCTGCATGTCCGGCAGGCCGCACTGCTCCACGATACGGTCCAGCCCATCACAGGTCGGGCCCCAAATACTGCACGGGTACATGCGCTCGTCTGGCTTGGGTTTCTGCAAGACATTACGGGTTACAGGTTAGTCTCGGGGAAGAAACGCCTAACAAACAGGAAGCTGATGGACCCATCGCTGTACCTTGTGCAGAGTTGGCAGGACGTGCGCATGATCATACAGAATACAGTTGAAGGAACCATAAACACCATCGTTCACGTAGTACATCAGGGTTCGGTCACTGGCCCCATCCTCCTCTTCTGAAAAGGAGAAGAAATTCAGTTAAACTCTTTATGTAATGCTTTACACACTACAGATTGCTTCATTTATTCATTGCAGTTAAATTGATAATGTTACTGAATATTAGTGTTTGGATCCTGAATATAGATAGTCCTCTAATTTAAAGTCTGAGAGCACATTAGAAACAAAGTTGGTTTTGAATGTTTGCCTTTACCATCTGAGGCTGATTGCTCCTTCATGATGACCTTTTTGGCGATGATGTTGACCGCCAGCGTGTACGCAGACGCTACATAATAGCGGCCAGGTTCAGCAATGATCCTCACGCCGCAGTCAACAGGGAAATACTTATCCAGTGCAGGGTTAATCACAGCAGCGATCTGCCAAAACAAAAACCCAGAAGTTAACTTGTGTAACCTAAACAACTTTAGTTTGGTCACTTGAAGTTAAGATGGTGTTTAAGAATAAATACCTCTTCAAATTTCAGTTTGGTGTCATCAGAGCCCGGAAAGCCTCCACCGATATCAAGCAGGGTCATGTTATATCCCACCTCTGCCTGGTGGACGATATCATTTTCAGACTAAGCATGTATTCTATTGTATAAATGAGTGTAGTTCTAATTTTTATAGTACAAGATGACTTACCCCCATGTCAAAAACATAGCGTGCATCAGAGATAGCCTGGCTGTACGTCTCCGGATCAGTGCAACCGCTGCCCACATGGAAACTGACTCCGATCACGTCCAGCCCGAGCTCCTTCGCCCGCTCCAGCAACAGACGACTGCTCTTTAACGTGGCGCCAAACTTCACACTTAACCTGCACACGGCCTTGGAGTCATCAGTGGCGATACGGAGAACCAGTCTGCAGAAACACAACGTGTTTACATGTCAAGAAAGTCTTGTAGCAAAGCACAATCTTTTTTTTTGTGTTTGTTTACTTAAATATATAATTGTCAGCCAATACATTTTTCTGTTTGGCTACATACACTTTTGTTTTAAGTGGTCAAACAATATACAAGCTTATATTTGGCATTTTTAATGCCATTAGTTTTACAGAAAGTTTATCTAAAGTAAGTGTTTATTTCACAGATTCAACAAAGTATTTTTTTTTTTTTTAAACAATACATTTCCAAATAAGTTTATTTTAATAAGTGTTATTAATTGTTCTGCTTGTTTTATTCACCGTTACTACTTTATATGGTCTGATATCAAGTATAATCTGCTTTATATTGCTCATCGGCCACCCATACTGCTTGATACTATTATTCTGTGGTGAAATATGACCTGGTTTTCTAATAGTTACTCACTTGGCGTTCTCATGGCTTCGTGCCACCTTCATGAGCTCCACTTCGCTGTCAAACGTCATCATCTGCACTCCGTGAGCAGAGGCGTACTTGATCTGAGACACCTGCTTGCAGGGATTGGCGTAGATGATCCTGCTCGGCTCCACACCCACAGACTGAATGATCTGGATCTCAGTCTAACGGAGGAGACGAGGATTAGAAGTCAGGTTAATTCAGGATTAACAATGCTACATTCTTACAGCTAGGTGCTGCTGTCATGCACTCATTGAGACACACGGAGAAGTCACGTTTGTGATTTAAGGAACTGAGAAGAGCTTTCACATACCTTGCTTGCGCAGTCGAACCCGGCTCCCAGAGACGCCAGAGTCATGAGCACAGCCCTGCTGTCATTGCACTTCACTGCGTAGAACGGTGTGACACGGGGCAACACACGCAACCAGCGCAGGTGCTTCTTCAGGACGTCTCCCAGGTCGGCCACATAGAAGGCATCTTTGTCATCCTAAAAGAATAAGAGATGGGATCAGAACAGTGGATGGCACGTTTGCAGAACCATTTAGAGAAAAGATGATATTACAATAAAAGAAATCTAAGTTTACATGCATAAAGCAACAATTAAGCAGACGCGTAGGTATAATACAACGCGTTCACTTACAGATAGTGATGACTCGTTGATCTTCTGCTCCACGATATCACGTGCACAGAATCCCTCCTCCAGGAAGGCGAAGTCAAAGTCTGATCCAGTCAAAGAGGTCATGGTGTTTGTTCAAGATTTGATTGCAAAAGAAACTGTTGAAGAAAAAGATAGGGGCGTTATAAAATGTGACCGCTGAGATAACAAGGAAAGACTATCTGTCAGTGTACGTAAAGCAGTAGCTTATCTTTGAACTAATGACAGCTTTAGAGACTACAGAGGCAGCTCACTGACCGCTATAATGGAGATACTATTAAAGGAATTAAATTTGATATTTTCTGATGTCGTTTTAATTGTAGTTTAAATCACTTTGATAAAAAAAATACTAAAAAAATATTTAGAATCAGAATGTCTACAAAAACGTCTGTAGAATTATTCCTCTCGCGTACAAAAGTACCCGGATCTTTAAGGGGTTTGAGTTTTCCATCCCTCTTTATTGTATGCGCTCAAAGGCAGAAAGACTCACCAGATGCGAGAGATGGAATGAATGTGCTAACAGCTGTCGGACAGCCAAGGAGGTTCACCAGTGAAGTTGAATCCTTTCAGATAAGCCTCAAGGCCAGGGCCAGTGTGCACGTCTCCCAGGCAAGAATTCTGCAAAGATTACAAACATTAGGTCAAACCATAAAGTACAGGCAACAAACCGGTCCAAGCTAGGTTATGTCGGTAACTCATGGTGTAAAACTCATTACACATTGTTTATCGTACCGGTCCATGTCGTGCAAAAATTAGGAAATCGATTCCCAGTTAATCTGGTACCCGCGCGCACACACACACACACACTTGTGATGCAGAGCTATTTCGCAAAGCCGGTGAAATTAGTCCCTCCCCTGCAGAGCGCGCGACTACACCAGTTACCCAATAAGGAAAAGTCCCGTTTGGACCAACTATAACAGACATTCCTGTCAGCCAATCACTGCTCACATCCAGCCGGCTTCTGCTTTCGGCTCAGCCAATAGAATGCGCTCATTCAGGCTAGCGAGGCTATGCAGCGTGAGACTTCATTCATTGATCTTGATCTTGAAATCTACGTCGCATTAACCAAAGAATCTAGTAAACAGATTAACAACTGCACGTTTGTCAAAGTATCGGTCTCCAACGAGAAAGAGATCTGATGAAAGTCGAAGTTAAACACGCACAGGAGAGTGTGACAGCGCGGCCACGTTGACTCGAGGCCATGGTGTCATGACACACGACTGAACGAGCAAAAACACGTCTATATTATACAGATTCAACAAACACCTCAGCGAATTAACTAACGTTAGAGGCTGACCGGTTAGATTGTGATTCGACTGTAACATACTAAAAGTTCATCCGGGCACTTTAAGACACTTAACGTCAGTTTCGCTCAGTAATATCGTATAACTCACCTTAAAACGCATTTACAAAGAGTTTTCCCATTAGACCAGAGTGCTGGAAATGAATAACGTCGGCTTCGTCCCGCACACGAGCAGCTGTGGCGATCTTCTACCGGCGCAGAGCGAAGTAAGCCCCGGCGCGGGGCACAGCTCTATATATAGTGAGGCGGTCTCTAAGGACGCGCCAGCTGGAACCGGTTTGTTCCTGCCAGCGGCTTCTTCTCGCGTGACGAGTCTGACTGAACCAGACAGAGTGACACTCTCTGCTGCTATGAGATTAATAATTATTATTATCCAGAAACCTGTTAATGAAACAGAGCCCATAATGAACAACGGGCTCAACCATTGTACAATATATTAATATTAGATGTCTTGTGGTTTCCGTGACATCTATAAACTACCAGCTAAACTGTTATCTCTAATTAGAAATTTAAATATTGGTCGAGGAGTTTGAATATATATAAACACACACATTTTGGTATCATATTTAAATGTGACAGAACTGTACAATAGAGGAACCATGTGTTTTCTGAACATCGACTACAGTAGTCATTATAAGTGGATAAAAAAATTCATCAAAGTTGTCAAGTTGTCAAAGTTGTATATATACAGTCTTGTTCAAAATAATAGCAGTACAATGTGACTAACCAGAATAATCAAGGTTTTTAGTATATTTTTTATTGCTACGTGGCAAACAAGTTACCAGTAGGTTCAGTAGATTCTCAGAAAACAAACAAGACCCAGCATTCATGATATGCACGCTCTTAAGGCTGTGCAATTGGGCAATTAGTTGAAAGGGGTGTGTTCAAAAAAATAGCAGTGTCTACCTTTGACTGTACAAACTCAAAACTATTTTGTACAAACATTTTTTTTTCTGGGATTTAGCAATCCTGTGAATCACTAAACTAATATTTAGTTGTATGACCACAGTTTTTTAAAACTGCTTGACATCTGTGTGGCATGGAGTCAACCAACTTGTGGCACCTCTCAGCTGTTATTCCACTCCATGATTCTTTAACAACATTCCACAATTCATTCACATTTCTTGGTTTTGCTTCAGAAACAGCATTTTTGATATCACCCCACAAGTTCTCAATTGGATTAAGGTCTGGAGATTGGGCTGGCCACTCCATAACATTAATTTTGTTGGTTTGGAACCAAGACTTTGCCGTTTACTAGTGTGTTTTGGGTCATTGTCTTGTTGAAACAACCATTTCAAGGGCATGTCCTCTTCAGCATAGGGCAACATGACCTCTTCAAGTATTTTAACATATGCAAACTGATCCATGATCCCTGGTATGCGATAAATAGGCCCAACACCATAGTAGGAGAAACATGCCCATATCATGATGCTTGCACCTCCATGCTTCACTGTCTTCACTGTGTACTGTGGCTTGAATTCAGAGTTTGGGGGTCGTCTCACAAACTGCCTGTGGCCCTTGGACCCAAAAAGAACAATTTTACTCTCATCAGTCCACAAAATGTTCCTCCATTTCTCTTTAGGCCAGTTGATGTGTTCTTTGGCAAATTGTAACCTCTTCTGCACATGCCTTTTTTTTAACAGAGGGACTTTGCGGGGGATTCTTGAAAATAGATTAGCTTCACACAGACGTCTTCTAACTGTCACAGTACTTACAGGTAACTCCAGACTGTCTTTGATCATCCTGGAGGTGATCATTGGCTGAGCCTTTGCCATTCTGGTTATTCTTCTATCCATTTTGATGGTTGTCTTCCGCTTTCTTCCACGTCTCTCTGGTTTTGCTCTCCATTTTAAGGCATTGGAGATCATTTTAGCTGAACAGCCTATCATTTTTTGCACCTCTTTATAGGTTTTCCCCTCTCTAATCAACTTTTTAATCAAAGTACGCTGTTCTTCTGAACAATGTCTTGAACGACCCATTTTCCTCAGCTTTCAAATGCATGTTCAACAAGTGTTGGCTTCATCCTTAAATAGGGGCCACCTGATTCACACCTGTTTCTTCACAAAATTGATGACCTCAGTGATTTAATGCCACACTGCTATTTTTTTGAACACACCCCTTTCAACTAATTCAACTAATTGCCCAATTGCACAGCCTTAAGAGCGTGCATATCATGAATGCTGGGTCTCATTTGTTTTCTGAGAATCTACTGAACCTACTGGTAACTTGTTTGCCACGTAGCAATAAAAAAATATACGAAAAACCTTGATTATTCTGGTTAGTCACATTGTACTGCTATTATTTTGAACAAGACTGTATATATATATATATATATATATATATATATATATATATATACACACACACACACACACACACACACACACACACACACACACACACAATTTTAAGTAATTTAAAAAGGCTGCACACAACCTTAAATACTGACATTTAAACGAAAACTGTAAAGATAAAAGCTAATTTTATTTACAATTCCAAATGTAAATAAATATTTGGATTTGTAAGATCCTATAGTATAAAAATTAATATCATATCTGATATTATTGGCTACTATTTTGGGAGTTACATTCACAGTTCATTATAAAAAAAATGTAGAATTAGAGTAAGAATTGGGCAATAAATCCTATCACCCCTCTCTTACGAAGCACAGAGGTCAAGATTCATAGAAATGTGAATTTTACAAGCTACGCATATAATTGCTCTTTTAACTGGAAAAATATAATTGAGCCAAGAATTGGAAAGTGGATTAAAGAAATGGTGTCGATGGAAAAAGTATTGTTTATTGTTGTTTTTGGAGATGTCTGGAGACCTTTTACAACCTTCTTAAGGACTCACAATGTTAATGTTGTAAACCTGCTACAAGAGCAAGCTCTGAGGGAGTATATCATCATGATTTCCTACATAGACTTGGGACACACTCTTTACTGATTTAGGTGTCTTTAAAATGAGAATAGGGTATAAAATGTTTGCTGTGCATGATTGTTATTCATTGTGTTATATGCAAAACTGAAAAAGTACTAAATATTTTGGTAAAAAACAAAAAGGACTTGGGCCAATATGTATGAGGTCATCCGGAGGAGCTTTTCTGTAACATTTCCTTCCTTGTAATTGGGCCATCTGGTTCCAGTTACCCTACAGCAGCTTTCAGTCAACATGCTGCAAGACCTTGCTGAAGATGTCAGACTGGACGTTTCCTCACCTTTTCCACAGATGTCCACTTCCGTCTTTTATCTTTGCTGTGCACACTTTGTTGTCATCCTGCCAGATGAATTAGGAGTGGACACTAGACCTAAATATATCAGTCCTGAAACTCCCCGTAATCACAGGAGCAGACTAATTATGGCTATATCCCGTGCACCTGGTGACGGAAACAAATACACTTTTCCTCCTTCTTAAAAATAAATAAATAAACCAGTTTTGACAACATTTGACTGCATTACAATTGCTTCATTGATGGCCCATGTATATTTGTGATGAAGCTGAGATATATCAACTTTCTAACATTATAACAGAGTCAGTTCATGACCATTTTATCTTAACAGCCGACTATCAGACAACTGCAAACTCTGAATTTAGTGAATAGTTCATTACATGTCTTTATAGTCTTTCAGCCACCAATTAAGTTATCTTTACTAGCTACCACAAATAACCACAATTACCATGAACTGTAGTCAAATAAGGCTCATAACATTGGCGATTATCTTAACATATGCGAATGTGAGTCTCATATGCTCCTTGAATCTACAGTTTTAAAATAGTTTTGAAATGATTTGTAAAACCATATAGAAGTTAACAGAGTAAATACAACTAATTTTTTGTTAATTGCATTGTAAGTGCACGAGCAAGCCCATCTGCATTACTGTCACTTCTGATCAGTTAATGGAAGTTCACACACCAGGCTCATGAATGTATACAAAACTGCACAAGGTCGAAGTGTTTCCAAATCATCTAAGAGTCATTCACAACTGGAAAAGCCTTTAAACCTCTGTATTTCCATTCGTACGCTCACATACTCGCTGTGGCTTATGCTTTGACTCGAGAAACGCTGTGATCCATGACGATTTCATTGCTGTGGTTGGGAATACGTTTCCCAGATGCAAATGAGCCCCGAGCTGAATCCATCGGCTTGCAGAATCCAGACAGAGCTTTCCAGAACTTCGATTTTTCCTTCAGAGGTCAACTAGACCATGAGGTCATTGTTTATATCCTCAAACACCACAAACCACATCACTTTTTCATGAACTCAATAATATTTAATGGGTAAGAATATCAGTTTTTCCCTTTCCTTTAAGGCTCCGTATACTTTTTTAACGTAGCACCATTTTGCACCCTTATCAAGATGATTCCTAATCTGTCAGTTTTCCTCAGAAATCAATATAGATCAAGGAAAGGAACTAAGGACTGGCCTAGTTCGTGATGTCGCTGTTTTTACTAAGGTTATTAATATTTTAAGTAATGTTAGATGTGTGGTTTACAGGTAAGCTGGTGTTTACATCTGTGTGTAGATCTATGCAATGGTGTTTCCGACAGAAGACATACACGACACACAGGCTTTTCTACCTTTCCCTGTGTACAGTACACACAGTCTTATGACCTCAAAAGCTTTATTTCTAGCAACACGGATAGTTTTGAGTCTAAGCAGTTTGAAGGATGTGCCTTATTTCATCAAACCCAAACACGTGACATAAACACTGAGGACATGAGGGGTAAATATCTGGGTAGTTTTTCTTTTACTTATCATTATAATCACGGATAAAAACATCTCAAGAGTCCTCAAACACAACTACAAAACAATCTTCAGACAATGTTTTAGTAAAATATCTGTTATACATAGTAAACGGTTAGCTAGAAAGCACTTAGCCACATGCTACAATCTTGAATTAGCTTCTGAAATGCAAAAGCAAAAATGAAAAACCTTGCAGAAAACACGAGTGCGTTCCCAAACATCACGTACCGAGTGCAAGATAACTTGACAATGTTTGTTTTGTGTTTTTTTCTATGTGCTCTGAGGTGCAGGTGATTTAATATGTAGCAAAAAAAGAGTCACAGGCTTTATGGCAGCAACATTTTAATATTTCTTTTTTGATACTTTGCGGCAGTTTCCTGGGAACTGAAGATTATTTTCCCTGAAACACATGGGATGGAAAACGCAACTGTTTTATCCGATATTTCAATTTTCTGCACAAATTTAATTCACAACTTTGGATGGAAACTTAGCTAGTGACAAGCTGTTGTACCCCTAAAAATACAATTTTTCAGACTTTCCCCGAGTGAGTGATTAGGGGAAGGAGGTTTCTGTGTCACAGCCGTCAGGATCGGTCACCGATAAGCCTGCTTTATTTACCAGGACTCACCAGGTGGCTGTTTTCAAAGACAGCATCTGTGATGGATACAGACCTAAGAGCATTTAGACACATTATGTGTGTCACCGTGAATGACACGTTCACACACAAACAAGAATCTACCCGTATGACTAGGTTTTTGCAAAATAAAAAGAGATTGAAATTGTATTTGTGATTCAAATACATAAATCTTAAATGCCTTGTTTGTGTTTCTTTTATTTTGACATTTTGTATACGTAGAAAAATACGTCTCACTATATAACGTTAAATGGATAGTTCATATGCATATGCAAACCTAACTGAAAATATATTAGTAATTTTCTTATCTTACATCCTAGTGTATTTTTGACACAAGGGCCAGTATAGATGTAATGTCAAAGGTCATGACACAGTTTAATCCTCACACAAGGTGTGTAAACCTGCGTAAAGAGATTCTCTCCTCTTTGAGCCAGCAGAGTCTGGATTAAACTTGTTCTTGATCCTGTTATGACTGCTTTCAGGGCATGCTCACTTGTTTAAACATAAAAAAACGTTTACATGATTCATATGGCAGACACACTTTTTCCAAAATGACTTATAGTATATTTAATCTTTACACTTTATGAAGTGCATTCCCTGGAAACTGCAACATGACCTCTGCATTGCTGGAGGAACTCACGGATGACCGTGTTTCCAGGTAGGTAAAAGTCACAAAGTCTAAGCTATAAAAAGGCAATGGTGTAAGACAGTGTTTAAGAGTCAGATCATTTTGATGAAAACACACATTAATGTTTATGCTGAGCTTAAAGTCCTGTACCTATTGTAGTATTCCCTGTCAAAAATGGAAAAAAGCTTGTAACTCTCTTATTATAATATATTACCACCACATTTAAGAATCAACCTTTAGTTACATTTAAATTTATGCATTTAGCAGACGCTTTTATTCGAAGCGACTTACAGTGCATTCAGGTTTTACATTTATTTATTTATTTTTACCAGTATGTGTGTTCCCTGTTTGTTACGTTGTTGTGTTTTTCAGTTATTACAGGTTTTGTATTTATTTTTGGAACTGATTAGTCATAGGCCTCATTGTTCTGAGTTAATTAAAATATTGAATCCATTATTTTGTAATAATATAGTATAATGAAGAAAGTATATCCAATTTTTGGCAGGCCAATCGTTTTTCTATGTGACCGTCACAAATGTAACAAGGTGGGACAAATAAGGAGACAAAAATGAGCAAAGTCAGTAAGTTTTAGTACATTAAAGGGATAGTTCACCCCAACCTGAAAATTGTGTCATTGAATACTCTCCCTTGTGTTGTCCCAAACTCAAAAGACCAAATTACTGATGTCACATGGACTATTTTGACCATGTCCTTATCTTTCTGGGCCTTGAACATGGTAGTTGACCCTATGGAGGGTCAGAAAGCTGTAGGATCTCATTAAAATATCTAACATATCGTGTTCTGAATATGAATAAAGGTCTTATAGGTTTGAAACGACATTAGGGTGAGAAGTTAATGACAGAATTTACATTTTTTTTGGTGAACTATCCCTTTAACAAGCATTTTTTGGGAAAAAGGAAATCAAAATGACTGGAAGCAGTCGCATCCAAAATAAAAGATTTTGTTTACATGGTGTAATGTGTGTATTTATTATGTACTGTATATATAAAAACAAATCATATAAATGATATCATATATAATAATATTTAATATATAAGTGTAACATATTTTTCTATACATGCATGTGTGTGCATTTCTTTATACATAATAAAATATATCTGAAGTAAGTTTTGTGAAATTTCCCAATATGAAAATCTGTTTTATAGTATATAAGTAAACAAGTCTACTTGTATCATTTATAATAGCTAAATACATCCACAGGCCACAAGTTTAACTGAATGCATAAAACCAAAGGGTAGCTGTGCGTTAGTTTCAGCTTGGGAGAGTCTGTGAGTGTGGAATTACTCTGAAGACGTTACAACAAACACACAATTCGGTTTTCAAAAACGTTTCTTATGAAATATCAAACTTTCTCAAGAGGAAACTTTATTGGCAGCAACATCACAAGGTTATGTAATAGGCATTCATGGATGCGTACAAACAGGCTGTATGGTGTAAGCCAATGATATTGCTTTACAGACAGATGTGAGTCATTATTCACTCAAAGCTGAAATGATAGATCTAGAGATATGAATCCACTGGTTTGTACCCTCCCTCGAAAACAAAAGAAAATCTTCTGGCTCAAATACCGCCACCTACGTTTGTAGTTTGTCAGATATTTTCCAAAGAAGTGTCTTATGCTCGGGAAGGCTCAGAAGCATCATTCCTCCAGTCTTCAGTGTCACACGATCTTCAGAAATCAGTCTAATATGATGAAAGAAAAATTTCTGATTATTATCAATGTTGAAAAAATTTGTGCTGCTGAATATTTTTGTGGAAACCATGATACATTTTGATGATTAGAAAGTTCTTAAGAACAGCATTATTTTTGAAACAGGATATTTTTTTAAATATATATTTTTTAAAGATTGAAGAAAGGAGTCAAGGTTTACATACAGTAAGAGTAAACCTAGACACAAACCGGTTCTCACTGGTTTTTTCAGACCTCTGCTGACGACATCACACATCCTCATCACAGATTGAACTATCTCTCTCTCTCTCTCTCTCTC
Organism: Carassius gibelio; assembly: GCF_023724105.1. Taxonomy (NCBI): domain Eukaryota; kingdom Metazoa; phylum Chordata; class Actinopteri; order Cypriniformes; family Cyprinidae; genus Carassius; species Carassius gibelio. The sequence continues at coordinate 5,410,914 of NC_068412.1, read as the reverse complement.
TCTCTCTCTCATTCTCTCTCTCTCTCTCACTCTGTCTCTCTCTCATTCTCTCTCTCTCTCTCTCTCTCTGTATCTGTCTCTCTCTCTCTCTCACACTCTCTCTCTCTCTCTGTATCTGTCTCTCTCTCTCTCTCTCTCTCACTCTGTCTCTCTCTCATTCTCTCTCTCTCACTCTGTCTCTCTCTCATTCTCTCTCTCTCTCTCACTCGGTCTCTCTCTCATTCTCTCTCTCTCTCTCTCACTCTCTCTCTCTCTCATTCTCACTCTCATTCTGTCTCTCACTCTGTCTCACTCTCATTCTGTCTCTCTCTCTCTCTCTTTCTCTATCTCTCTGTATTTGGTACTTCCATTGGATGTGCATGTGAGGAGTGTTTCTGTAAAATATTTCAAAGTCCTGTCAGGACGTGAAGGAAGATGTTATTTGACTTGAGTTTGTTGATAAGTTGCCCTAAAATGAGCTTTATGCAGCAGCACAAATACTTTTTAATTACATTTTTAATTAAGAAGTAGAAGCGCATAATTTAACAAATAAACCACTACTTTGGCTTTTCTAACATAATTCCACTTTTGATGTAAAGCCTGTTTTATTTTGGCAACTTGTTTAATGAGTTAAAAGCGTAATGACTTTAACAATCAGTGTTTTTAAGTTTAAGTCAAAAGAAGTGGATGGATTTGCATGGCTTTTCTCTCTGTTACATCATGTCTCAAGAGGTTTGTGACCACAATCTTCTGCGGTCGTACTTAAGCCCAAGTTCAAGACTAAATGCATTAGATTACACATTCCCCTGCTTTTGATCTTTCTAGGCTATGGCTTTAGCAGGTGAGCGCTGACCGCAAAGTATTATTTCCGACTTTAGCAGCAAAGAGATGGTGCTGTTCTCAATAAATATCATTTATGAGCTGTTGAGAATTGTGATGGCTGTGAGATGCCTTCGTTCTAGACAGACAGGCAGGACGAGAGCCAAGACCCAATGTACAGTGAGATCTCTCAGTTTCTCGAGTCAGCACATTTCTCTTTTCAGTTCCACCCGCAGAAAACCAGGCAGACAAAAGAGGGAGATCAGAAGGAAAGCGCAAATGAGAGCAAGATCAAAGGAGGATAAACGAGGCCAGACGGAGTGCAAAGAAGAGAAGCTCACCATGATCGAGACCACTTTTTTATCACACATGAGAGGACAGTAATAGAGAATGACACAGCGTTGCCTGCGATGGACTCATGGCCTTCCCGAAAAAGAAGTGTATGCACTTGTAGTGTACTTCAAATAGGTAGTATATTTAAACGAAAAAATGTACTTGGAGATAATGTAACAGCAATTAAAAAAAGGCCACTTAAGTATCCTTTCATGACAGATTCATTACTGTTTCTTTTAACATGCTTGTGCACTTTTCAATAGTTAAATGAAAAAATTTAGGAGTCAGTTTAAAGTACATTTTAAATCACTGTTTTAAATAATATTTTGTGATGCCTTAATTGACTTACATAATACAATAAACTAAATGTAATAAATTAAAAATTCTTTACACATGCGATTACAGATATATTTAAATACATGAGATACAAGTTTAAATAGAAATTACATTATAGTTTATTTTAGTTTAGTGTATTTTTTGTTTATTTAGTTTAAGTACATTCACTTTAACCAGATTTTAAAGAGAATAGAAGTAGATATGATGAAGTAGAAGATGTACTGAAGCCCTACATAAGTCCTAAAAAAATGAATGCTTAAGTTCAACTAGTTGCATTTAATGTAAATTATAATACATATAATTTTTTTGCAAACAGATCCAGAATAAGGTTCTTTCTTGGTGCTGAGCAGAATAATATAAGTTTCCATGAAGAAGCATGCTTTGAAAGTGCTATAAAACCAAGTATGGACAATGTGAACCCTTCACAGTAAATAGGTTGAGCTTTGATTTCATGTTGACTTTAATAAGTGCTTGTGTTCTCTGAATGGTTTGATATGTCTGAACACTACCTATACAACAAATATGAGATGAAAAGTGTGTTAAAGTGGACAGACATACATCTCCTTTTCCTAGAAATTCCCAGCTTCCCTCTGGACTCTCCAGCACTGAGCCTGTAAATCCCAGTGTGGCCCTCAGACGGTCCCGGGCTCAGACAGTGACGTTTAGAGGGGCGGCTTTTTGACCCCGATCGCTGAGGGGGGATTACTCTGAATAAGCACACCCTCTTTTGTCTGGCTGTGTGAAACCCAACCGAAACTTGTCTGTTCTTCCATATCATCCACTAAACACAAAAGAAACTTACCCTGGTCAATTTTTTTTGTAAAATAATCAGTTCACATATAGTTTATAAAGGCATCATTCACTTGTAGAATGCAAGCTTCAGGAGCGCGCTTAAGTCTGAACTAGTGTGTTTAGGTATATTGGTGCAGAGCCAGTGGCTGTCTTGTAGGTAAACACCAGTACCTTGAATTTGATGCCGCAGCGTCCAATCTAGTTACAATGAGAAGTAGAGTTTAGTGTAATTTGCATAGCAAGAAAAGCCATGTTTCTGAATGACAGATCCTAATGATGATAGAAGAAGAGAAGAGAAGTGTTCCAAGAACAGAGCCCCGAGGAGCCCCAGTACAAGAAGTTGTGACTTATAAAACTCACCCCTCCAAGACACTCTAGGGGAACTACCTGATTGGTAAGATTTGAACCATTGGAGTGCTGTTAATGAGATGCCTGTCTTCATTAGGATTGAAAGGAGGATCTAGTGGTTAACTGGGTCAAAAGAAGCAGACAGATCTGGCAAGATGACTAATGAGGACTTGGAAACTGCTCTTCCCAGTCTCAGGGCTACATTAACCGAGAGCAGGGCAATCTCACTTAGCTGCTATTGAAGCCAGTTTGGTTGTTGTCCAGGAGGTTGTTCTGTGTGAGAAACATTTGGTTGAACACAACTCGCTCAGGTGTCTTTGCACCTTGAATGGAAGAATGGATACCCATCTGTAACTTTCTAAAAGTGCTGGATTTAGAGAGGGTTTCTAAAGGAGAGGAGTTACCCGAGCCTGCTCAAATGATGTAGTAAATGCACCAGTCTGAAGAGAGGAGTTGATCATTTGTCTGAGTGCAGGCATAACTGAAGAAGAAATGGTGAGTGAGGTTGGGATCAAGTGGACTTTAGATTGCTGCCGTGAGGGATTGTTCTTGTTTCATTTATGAAGTATATAGCAAAGTTGTCAGCTGTAAAGGTCTTTGCACACAGAGTCCAAAATGGTCGTTTGAAATTTTTGCTTGTTAAAAAATAAATACAACATCACATTGTGTCAATCACATTTACACACTGCCTTTAAATCTTTTGTCCGTTATAAAAAATTTGGATCAGAATTGATTTCTTTGGTTTCGCATCTGTAGCAAGCATTTTCATAGGAAGGGATGAGCAATATGAAAAAACTTGAGAAAAAAGCACATATTGTGACGAGCGTCCTAGGAGGAATCAACGTCGCCCTGGCAACCAACGTCCTCTCCGCCCTGGCAACCCCACGTCCTCTCCGCCGGCTGATCGGTCACAGCTGCATCGCATCAGAACACGGCTCTTAAGCAGCACATGCTGAGCAGACAAAGAAGACACTGGTCTCAAGCCGAACGGATGCTGGACTAACCCTTTCTCTCCAGAAAGCAGCGAGTGACCGACAGCCCACCCACTTTGGAGCACGTTTGGACACCCACTTTCACTTGGATTGAGCATTGAAGAGCACCGTGAGTACCAGCCTCCACGCACCGGCTTGCCATCCTGCACCTATTATTATTGTAAATAAAATCCACCCTCCGGGGCCTTTTGTTGTTCACGAAGCCAAAACTTGTCGAGTGATTCTTCACCACGTCACAGTGGTGGAGAATGCGGGCGGATCAGTGAAGAATCACAGGCAAGTTCACCGCCCCAGCCCTTAATTCTTCCTTTTTTTCTCTCTCTTCCATGTTTGCACGCCCCAGCACCGTGGAAAGAGGAACGCTTGCCCCCACGATGGAAGAGGTTCTACAGCACCTCGCGGAAGTGAGCATCCGCCAGCAGCATATTGTAGAACACCTCGCCGCACCCCATGGCAGGTCACCTGGTGGCAGCCAACACCACCCAAAACATCCGTGACCGCTTCCACTGGCCGGGCCTGTAAAGTAAAGCGGATCTGCCAAGCCTGCCCAACCTGTCAGGCCACGTCGCCCAGGACCCGTCCCCCGAGCCCGCTCATCCCGCTGCCTATCATCGAGGTGCCCTTCATGCGGATTGGAATGGACATAGTGGGGCCGTTGCCAAAGTCTGCCTGTGGGCATGAGCACATCCTGGTCATCGTCGACTACGCCACCCAGTACCCAGAAGCAGTCCCCCTGCGGAAGGCCACCGCGAAGTCCATCGCCCAGGAGCTTTTTCTGCTGGCCAGCCGAGTCGGCCTCCCCTAAGAGATCCTGACTGACCAGGGAACCCCGTTCATGTCCCGGCTAATGGCGGACCTCTGCAGGCTGCTGCGGGTGAAGCAGTTGAGGACCACAGTCTATCACCCTCAGACGGATGGGCTCATGGAGAGATTTAACCAAACCCTCAAGCAAATGCTCAGACGCGTGGCAGTGGAGGACAAGCGGGATTGGGACCTCATGATCCCCTACATGCTCTTTGGGATCCGCAAAGTTCCTCAGGCCTCAACTGGCTTCACCCCCTTCGAGCTCCTGTTTGCCGTCAACCACGGGGGCTCTTGGACGTGGCCCAGGAAGCGTGGGAGCAGCAGCCTGCCTCTCATCGCACCATCATAGAGCATGTCCACCAAATGAGGGAACGGATCGACCGAGTGATGCCGTTAGTCCGGGAACACCTCACCAGGGCCCAGCAAGCGCAGCAATGTCACTACGACCGGGCAGCCCAGCCACGTGAGTTCCAACCCGGAGACCGCGTTATGGTCCTGGTCCCCAGATCCGCCTGCAAGTTCCTGGCCTCCTGGAAAGGGCCCTACTCGGTGGTGGAGAGGATTGGACAAGTCACATACCGGCTGAGACAGCTTGGATGGCGGCAGTTGGAGCAACTCTATCGCACCAACCTCCTGAAAAAGTGGGTGGGGACCCGGGACCAAGTAGCTGCCCTGAGCTTCACCGAACCTATGGTTGTGGTTGTGGATGTCATCCCTCATCTCTCGGCTGCCCAGAAGATGGAGCTGCAGCATCTGGTCAGTCAGTTCCAGGATGTGTTCTCCTCCCAGCCCAGGCAGACCAACGTCTTACAGCATGACATTAGGACACCCCCAGGAGTCGTCATCAGGCAACGACCCTACCATGTCCTGGAAGCTCGTCGGCAGGCTATTGAGGAAGAGTTCCAACTAAGGCTGAAGTTGGGGGTAATAGAGCCATCCCGGAGTCTGTGGTCCAGCCCCATTGTGATGGTCCCAAAGCTAGATGGCACCCTCCACTTTTGTAATGACTTCCGCCACCTGAACGAAGTCCCTGAGTTCGATGGGTACCCCATGCCTCAGGTCAACAAACTGCTGGACTGCCTAGGAAGGGCCTGGTACATCAGTACCCTGGACCTCACCAAGGGCTATTAGCAGGTACCGCTCTCCGAGGCTGCCAAGCTGAAGACTGCCTTCTCAACCCCCAGTGGCCATTGGCAGTACTGGACCCTTCCCTTCGGCCTACACGGGGCCCCCGTGACGTTCCAGCGAATGATGGACATCCTCCTGTGGCCCAACCAGGTGTACGCGGCCGCCTACCTGGATGACGTCGTGTTCCCTACTCCGAGACATGGGAAGAACATCTGGATCTTTTGCGGAGTGTGCTCTCGGAGCTCCGGCGGGCTGGACTCACCGCCAACCCCGGAAAATGCCACCCAGCCCTCTCTGAGGCTTGGGGTTGATGGGTTATTACCAATGTTTTATCCCCAACTTCTCCTCTTTAGCCGCCCCCTCGACAGACCTGACCAGGAAGGGTCAGCCGGAGAAAGTATGCTGGACACCATCGGCGGAAGAGGTCAAGACAGCACTCGAGTCCGCACCTGTCCTTCGCGCTCCGGGCTTCAGCTGCCCCTTCCTGTTGCAGACGGATGCCTCCAACACAGGACTGGGAGCAATCCTATCCCAAATCCAGGAAGGCGAGGAGCATCCGGTCATCTACATCAGCTGGAAGCTGTCCCTGGCCAAGAGGAACTACGCCGCCGTGGAGAAGGAGGCCCTGGCCATCAAGTTGGCAGTTCTGGAGCTGCGGTACTACTTTCTGGGACACAAGTTCACCCTGGTAACCGACCATGCACCCCTACAGTGGATGGCCTGCGCCAAAGACACCAATGCCAGGATGACTCGCTGGTTCTTACTCCAGGACTTCCACTTTGAGGTGCGCCATTGGGCCGGGGCTGCTCACGCGAATGCAGATGGCCTCTCACAAATCTGGACAGCTTATGCAGGTCTGTCGGGGGTCATTCCCCACCCTCCCCTAAGTTCACCCCTACTTTCCCCATTTGTTCGCAGCACCAGAACGACGCTTGCGGGGGGGGGGGGGGGTGATGAGCATCCTAGGAGGAATCAGCCTCGCCCTGGCAACTAACAGCATACACCTGCACGTCCTCTCTGCCGGCTGATCGGTCACAGCTGCATCGCATCAGAACACGGCTCTTAAGCAGCACATGCTGAGCAGACAAAGAAGACACTGGTCTCGAGCCGAACGGACGCTGGACTAACCCTTTCTCTCATTTCTCTCCAGAAAGCAGCGAGTGACTGACAGCCCACCCACTTTGGAGCACGTTTGGACACCCACTTTCACTTGGATTGAGCACTGAAGAGTGCACCAGCCTCCACGCACCGGCTTGCCATCCTGCACTTATTATTATTGTAAATAAAATCCACCCTCCGGGGCCGTTTGTTGTTCACGAAGCCAAAACTTGTCAAGTGATTCTTCTCCACGTCACAATATGAAGAGAAGGTTTTGAAAAGTCCGAACAATTGTTAATTTTGTTGTGGTAACATGTCATTTTAACAGTGGAAACATTTGCATAGAAGGAAGAGAGGAGTGACTGATATGAACTTAGGTCAGTAGAGGTTTTGGATTTGCGCCACTTCCTCTCTGCAGCCCTGAGTCTAGAAAATAAACTTTTTTTTTAAGACAGCAGGACCAGATTAAACCATCTCAAATCTGCTGTAATGCTTAAAAAAAGCATATGCAATTTTTTCAACAGGAAGGTACAGTAACAGTGTTTTTAAAGGAACAACTGACCAAAGATTAATGGTGGTGATGTTGGAGTCATGTGACCATGGTGTAGCTTGTTTGAAGTCTACATTTAGCTTTTATTATTGCCAGTTGTATTTAGGCTTTAAAATCCATGAAAGTTCTGTTCAGTTATAAAGATTATCATGATGAGAAAAATATGTAAGAATCAGCATCATCAAGAATCATCAACAGCAAATGGATTTTTTTCTTCTTCTTTTTTTTCAACCATTTAACTTTTCACTCCATATGGCATAATGAAAAAGTAAAAATAAATAAATGAACAATAATAATAATATTTACAGACTTGGCTAAATTTTGCATTTCATCACTTGCTCACCAATATATCCTCTGCAATAATTTATTTAAACCAATAATCAATAAAAAGTCTTCCTCCATAGAAAAAGCCATCACGTCTGAAAAAGGAGAAAGATATGCACAGATGAAGTTGAAAACATCTTGTGGATTATTGTGATGTTTTCATCAGCTGTTTGGACTCTCATTCTGATAGCACTCATTCACTGCAGAGGGTTCAGTGGTGAGCAAGTCATGAAATGCTACGTTTCTCCAAATGCTACTTGGTTTGATATTTCGAATATCAGTACAACGATAGTGGTACATTTTCAAATGTCCAACTGTGTATATCTTTTGCATGAGGGAAAAGCTTTTATAGAACAGGAAAATCACTTTGTCATTGCATTAGCTCTTTATAGATGCTTACAGATAATAAAAATCTATTGATTCCCAGATCGCCTAATAGCCTGTTGCCTTTTATGTTCTTCGATCATTGGACATATCAGTTGCAATTACTGTAAAATCATCTACTCATAGTAGAGCTCCAGCTGCTGTATCTCTGACAATAAATGAGAAATACGTCAGAATTACAACATTTAAGACCATATTTGTGCTCAGCACTTGTTGAAAGTCAATGTAACGGTAACTGCACAGCAACTATAGAGATCAACTATTAACTTTAGCCGACATGTCACAACTAAATCTTCTGATTTGATCATTTAAATAGTTTTTATAAAGAAACTTAATTTTTTTTTTTTTTTAAGAAAATTGGACCCACTTTATATTAAGTGGCCTTAACTACTAGGTACTTACATTTAAATTAATCATTTAGTACAATGTACTTATTGTGTACATACATGTTTTTACATTGTACTTATATATATATATATATATATATATATATATAAAAACGACATGTTATTACATCTGTATTTAATTTCTGTAATTACATTTATAATTACACTGTTGACCCATACTTTACACCTTAGCCCACCCTTAAACTTACCCATACCTCCAACCCTCTCCCTAACCTTACCCCTATCCCACCTCAATAGCAGCAAAAGTGTTTTACAATACAATATGAACACAGTAAGTACATTGTGCTTATTTTTTTATGTAAGTGCACAGTAAGGCCACCTAATATAAAGTGGGACCAGAAAATTTGTTGGACACTCAAAGCTGTGTGTTATGGCAAATTATTTCCTTTAGTTGTGATATATTCAGAATGAATATAGTCTGATTTCATGTACCTGATTGCTAAAATAAGGTAATTAAAACAAACTCTGTCAGCACATTTGTGGATGTGAATGTTTTGGCTACTGTAAGCATGTGGTTTGTGCACTGATGATGTCATCCTGCTCTTAAAACAGACATGCTGAAGCATTTTCCAAAGGGAAAGTAGAAACAGTGCATTTCTAAACCTCTTCTAATATTGCTTTGCAGGAATAAAGACCCAAACCCAACTAAAACCTCATGCGGTCCATTTTTAAGGAACTGATGAGATCTGAAACAAGGATATTTCCATACCATTGAAATACTATTTATTTTTTTCACTTAAATGTTTTAAAGTTGTAGTAATTTTATGATGTATTTTTGTCATTGTTATTGTTTTTGTAATTTTGGCTTTAGTTATTTTAGTACATCAAATTACAGAAAATTTACATTTATATACTGTAATATAAAAAAAAGAATATAAATAAAAATAACTGCAAACATATCTTTAATTTGGCCAGAATTACAGGTGCTTGCCTTAAAGAAGGTTTAGAGAAAATATTAAATAAGTTGTTACAGTAATAAATGTTATTATATCTTACAAAGTGCTTTATAATTAAATACATCCGAAAGGTAATCTAAAATGACCATCAAATACCCCTATATGTACATGTGTGTGTGTGTGTGTGATCTGATATCAAGGTTTATTGTTAGTTAGTTTATTAGACGGAAATTTGACATTTGGCAGGAGGAAGTGACTACCCTCAAATCTAACATCAGATGGGCAATCTTGTGCTTTCACTTCTCAAAATTTGTCTCAGTAGTCAGATATTAGCAGCTGATAGCTTCATTTTCCAATTAAGCAGATGCTGTTTTAAAGTATATATAATGTGGTGGATATCTAACTTTCAGTCGTCTCAATTAAAGTTCACCGATGGTGCTAGATTGAGGTTATTTAAAATCAAGATAATGGAAACATCAGAGGATGAAGTGTTTCTGTTTGGATAGATTATAAATCTGTGATGCTGTGTGCCTTTGGTCTATGTCAGCATCCAAAGTAGCATCTGTCCTAATGTGCAATATTAGAATGATCTCTAAAATCACATTAGTTAGCAGATTTTTTTTTTGTATATATATGCATATATATGATTTTATATTGCAGATGACACCTTGTAAATCTTAGAGGTTGCCTTTTTCAAAAATATATTTTTCACAAACAAAATATTAATTAATAAATAATAATAATAGTACCTTCATAACGTTATGGTTGAACCCCTGATGTCACATTTTAACAATATCCTTATTACCTTTCTAGACCTTCAACGTGGTAGTTCTGTTGGTGCAATGCCAGAAAGCTCTTGGATTTCATCCAAAATATCTTAATTTGAGTTCAGTTCAGCCCCATTGTACCACTGTCCAAACTTTACATGTGGCACAGTGCAGACAGGTGAGTTATTGTTCTCCCGGTCACTCCACAGAGTCCAGTGCTGGTGCATGCTTTACTTGGCTTTTACTCTTGGTTGATGTGAGGGTTGCATGCAGCCTCTTGACCATTGAAACCCATTCAATGAAGCTCCTGCCACACAGTTTATATGTGAATATTATGCCAGTGGATGTTTGGATCTCTCCAGTTGCTGCTGTTCTTAGGCTCTTCTATTATCCTCATACAGTTGAGGTGCAGGAGTGAAATTTCACGAACTAATTGCAAAGGTGGCATCTAATTACACTACCATGTCTGAATTCACTGAGCTCTTCAGAATGACCCTCTAATTTGCACATAAGTTTGTAAATACAGACTGCATTGATTTTATTCACCTGTGGCAATTCAGATAGTTCAACCAAAACGAAAATTACCCCATGATTTAGTTACCCTCAAGCCATCCTAGGTGTATATGACTTTCTCCTTTCAGACGAATACAACAATAGTTTTATAGGTTTATGAAGATATATGAAGGTTTACAAAGTTTTAAATATGGAAATTACTCTTACAAAAATGATTCCCTTCCGGATGCCTTTGTTAAAGCTCTAGAGCCATGTAGAGTATGATGCACTTCATTTTGCTTCAAAATCTCGACCACCATTCACTGGCATTATAAAGCTTGGAAGAGCCAAGACATTTTTTTAGATAACTCCAATTGGATTTGTCTGAAAGAAGTAAATAATATACACCTAGGAAGGCTTATTTTGGGTGAGTAATTCATGGGTAGTTCATGGTCATTTTAGGGTATACTATTCCTTTAAGAAGTTTGTCCATATAGTGCAGGTAAAATGTTTGATTTTAATGCACGGCCACTCAGTCAAACCATGATTTTGTTGTTAAACCACTATAAAGAATCAAATGCATTTTAGAAATGATCAGCACTAAAAGTGAATCAATGCTGAATAAGAATTAATTTGTGTGTGTAAATCAGAACAGGACAGAGCAGATGTTGATAAAAATGTTTTATGGTTCTTCACAAAACACAAGGTCCTGTTTAGACTGAACTGAGAGATGTTGTGGAAAAAGGGACGTCTGAAACACACACACACACACACACACACACACACACTCTCTCTCTCTCTCTCTCTCTCTCTCACACACACACAGACACACACACAGACACACACACACACACACACACACACACACAAACACTCTCTCTCTCTCTCTCTCTCTCTCTCTCTCTCTCACACACACACTGTATATTGTCTGTTCTTTTATGTTGTATTATTTGTATGTTGTTGTTTTCCTGCCTTGGGACTACAGGTGAAAATTAGCATTTATGCTATAACCTGGCTCATTTACAGTCTGTACAGAAATGTTAGATTGTTCATTAATGTGCATTGTCCCGAACAAATAAATAAATAAATAAAATAAAACACTCTCTCTCTCTCTCTCTCTCTCTCTCACACACACACACACACACACTCTCTCTCTCTCTCTCTCTCACACACACACACACACACAAACACACACACACACAAACGTTTGTTTTTGTGAAAAGTAGCAACTGTATATTCTATTGCCCTTCACCAACCCTACACCTAACCCTAACCCTCACAGGAAACGTTGTGCATTTTTACTTTCTCAAAAAAACTCATTCTGTATGATTTATAAGTGTTTTGAAAAATGGGGACATGGGTTATGTCCTCATAAGTCACCCTCTCCTTGTAATACCTGTGTCATACCCATGTCATTATACAGAGTTGTGTCCTGATATGACACAAAAACATGCCCACACGCACACACACGTTCTCTCTCTCTCACACACACACACACACACACACACACACACACACACACACACACACACACACACACACACACACACACACACACACACACACACAGTCTCTAAACATGAGTCACTGACAGCATCTGTAATGGAACTGTCTCTTGAACACAAAAGTGGTTCCTGCAGATGATCGGACACATTTTAAGGCTCTTTTAAAAGTCCTGCATATCAGTATCCATGAGGACGATCAGTCCTGAGTTTAAAAGGGTCTCCTTCCTCTTTCTCGTCCACCCCTGTGAGACTGTAAGTGTCCAGCCGCCCGTCACGTTCAGCCTGCTGTTGAAATCACTACCTCTCTGTCTGACGAAATACAAGATACAATTAAAATCAAAGCCAAATTGATCCATAACTTGTCTAAACTTATTTCATTTTTTCTCTGAAAGGGTAAAAATGTCTTGGCTGCATCCGAGCAACGTGGAGTTGAGACTAACTAAAAGCAGTGAGACTCAGCACAACAAAAGCTCAGCAGTTTTAAAAACAGTGTCGCTTTTCCACGTACAGGATACCATTTCCTAAAAGATCGGTGTAGCGTAACACAACTCACTCAGCTGTAATCAAATGTGTTCGTTCTCTGTCTTTTGAGAAGTACTGGAAAACTTGATTCATTTTAGTGAATCATCAGCTTTCTTTAGCCATTCTTTGGTTTGCTCAGACTCTTCACGGAAATAAAGCAGTTCAAAGAAAGGTCCCTGCATGGCATTTTAGATTATTTATATTGAAATACAGCTTTGACGTTAATGCTGCTGTCCATATTTTTACTTTTGATAGTTTGTAAAGTGAAATTTTTACTGGCTTGCTTAGTTGGGGTCACTTCCTCTACAGCGATATTGTTGACTTGATTACTAATAAATGCACAGACACTATTTAAACTGAACAGAGATGACATCACTGAATTCAATGATGAACTGCCTTTAACTATCATTTTGCATTACTGACACACTGTTTTCCTGATGAATGTTGTTCAGTGCTTTGACGCAATGTATTTTGTTTAAAGCGTTATATAAATAAAGGTGACTTGAACACATTTACTAAAGGAATAGTTTGTCCAAAAAATATCAAAGTGTACTTTTATTTTAAATGTATATGCTGTTGTTTTCCCACAAACAGAGAATGGTTGAGATGGTGAAGGACAAATGTGAGCCTGAACCACAAAACTAGTCATATGGGTAAATTTCTCAAAATATAAATATGCTTTCCATTGATGTATGGTTTGTGAGGATAGAACTGAGGGTGCAAAAAAACAAAAACAAAAAAACATTCTTAATCAATGCATATTACTAATCAAAAATTAAGTTTTTATATATATTTATAGTAGGAAATTTACAAAATATCTTTATGGAGCTTTATCTTTAATGATTTTTGGCATTAAAAAAATCTATAATTTTGATCCATATATGTATTTTTTGGCTGTTGCTACAAATGAGAGACTCAAGACTGGCTTCGTGGTTTAGGGTCACAAATTATGTTTTATACTGTCAATCACAAGATTTGGGTCACAGATTATTATTATTATTTTTTGGACGTCAAGATGTTTTTGTTTACCCCCTATGTTTACCAAGGCAGCATTTACACTATCAAAAATATAGTAACATAGTAATTGTGTAATGTTATTACATTTAAAAAAAAGTACTATATTGTAAAATGTAATTTATTCCCATTACTCCAGTTTTGGTGTCACATGATCCTTCAGAAATTATTGTAACATGCTGATTTCCTGCTCAATTATTGATTTTACTGAATTATTATTGATCATTAATCAAAAACTGTTCTTATTGTCACTGTTGAAAACAGTTTTTGTATACAAAATATTTTATTTATATATATATATATATATATATTACAGTCCTAAACATCTTTACTGTGGTTTTTTTTACGTACTGACCCCAATCTTTGAACATGAATTGTGTCATGCTTGCTTGAGAACTACAGCAGAACGAGTAAATCATCACTGAACAGTTACACAAGCAATTAAATGACTTCAGAAGACTTGGAGTATAGTGCATGAGTCATATAGAGACTATCCGGTTACTAAAATATTTTCAGGGCCATTTAACAACCCAACAAAGCAGCTAAGTGATTTTCCTGAATGGTGTGTACGACAGACAGGAGGAGTACATGAATTAAATGGGCATGTGAGCAGTCAAAGGACAGAAAAACAAGGTAAGAATTCAGACGTCATTATTCAGTCTTTACTGATATCTGAACGGGGAATGAGTCCGACACAATTTTACCACATCATAACCTTCATTCGACCAAAGGCAGGACAAAACATCACAATAACAAATTAAAACACATTCAGCATTCTTCGGCTTGAAACATCAGTAGAATAACAGGCGGCAGCTGGGATGGGCTGCCATCATCATACTTACCTTTTCAAGAGTGAAAGTGAGACGCTTGCTTCCAGCTGCAGTGTCACTGAGGTTTAAGACCCCTGAGCTCAGCTCCCGCTGGAGTCGCTCCTATAGAGACGTCCTGGGTGTAAACAGTGTTACATTCAAGTAGGAATACTCACCAAAATTAAAATCTTCTGTAATGTGACTTGAAAATCTATAACAAGAGAAAACAGTGAAGGGAAGGACATGGGGGACTTCAGTACAAACATTTTTCATCAAAACCCGATGATCATGTTATAGATTTATAATACATTAGTTTTAGATACTTCTAAAGATATTAGGTTGTAACTAACAAATGTTAATACAAACTCATTTTCCTTAATGATAATGTGCATTCAGGAATAGTTTCCTGTCAATTCTGTGTCAGTTCTGATTTTGTGTTGACTTTGACATGAAAAAACCTTGCTTGGTTAAGTGTAAATGATTCACTGAAGGTTCAGGAAGATGTGTTTGCTATTTATGGCACATTCACTAACATGTGAGTCAACATGTGTTACCTGTCAATACTCCACCGCTGCGAGTCAAACAGGGTTAGGACGGGACCGCCATTACTGACCGACACAGAGCGCTAGTACAGCTGTCCTAACAGCAGTTATTAATATTAAAGGCACATATCATGAAAATAATACAAACAAACGAATAAATCTAAATTTTCCTCACAATCAGAAACTATGAATTCAGTGCGTTAAGAAACGTAGTCATTTCTAGATCCCAATCATTTCAGTAGCACAGGGCCGATAATTTCAAGAGTCAGTATCATGCAGCTTTACGCACAAGTCTTCAACATGTACTTGTGTCTTCAATATGTGTGCGATCAATCAGCTGCATGTGCCATTTGCACACAGATGAAAACATAATTTCATAATTTTCTTTTCCAGTTTAAGAACTTGATTTGTGGAAGGGTGAATTAAGATTTTTGAAGACCCACAGAAACCCAGTATGAATGGTTTTATAATGATCTGAGAGAAGAGTAACTGACTTCTGCATCTTCTGTTTGCTGTGAAACTCCTCTCCTGCTTTGCTCTGGTATAGTTAGATAAGTGTTACAAATGGGGTGTGTACTAAACGAAAGACTAAAGAGCTAGAGGAGGATAGTGATCAAAATGAGGAGTTTACTGGATGACGAAGAAGATTAAGTTACATTCACATACAGGGTAACATGCACATACAAATAACAGCATAAACCTAGACATTCAGTGCTAATACAATCACGGACAAGGGAGAACTGAACACCTACTAACTCTCTCTCTCCTTCTCTCTCTCCCCCTTCTCTCTCTCGCCCTGTCCCGCTCCCCAGGTCCCGTCCACCCGGCCCTCCTCGTATCCCGCCCCGGGGGCGGGACAGGACTGACCAAGGCCACTTCGCTTCCCTTTCTCCGCTCTCTCTGCGCCAATTCTCCAATCCACTCCCTGCCACTGGGGCGGCGGGTAGGTCTGGGCTGGCCTGTTGGCATTGCAGGGACCCGGAGCATTTCATGGACCGGTGTCCAGCGATGGAGGTGGGGACGTTGATCCGGGTCCCGGATGTCCCACAGGTCACCCCCGGTCAGGCTGGCGAGTACCAAATACCCGTGAGTATCAAGGGGGGTATATATCCGGCCTTGGTGGATTCAGGATGTAACCAAACCTCAATCCATCAAAGCCAGATTCAACCGGGGGCATTGGATACAAGCCGCATGGTTAAGGTGCGGTGTGTACAAGGGGATGTGGTGGAGTATACGGTTGTCCCAATTAGCATTCAATTCTGGGGACAAACACATAGGGTAGAGGTGGCGGTTAGTCCCCACCTCCGGCATCCGATAATTTTGGGAACGAATTGGCCCGTGTTTACGGTTTTATTGGGGTCGTTATGTGCGGATGCCTCTTGGGGAAATAAGGCACGGAAGGAGACTGTGCGGGTACAGGTGGGAGAAACTGAGCCAGGGCCGCTGGGGTTTGCTTCAGGGGAACCTAACGAAATCGGGAGACTAATTCTCTCGGAATGTGATGTAGGACCTCGGTGAACAGTCACGCCACAAACTGCAGAATCGGCTGCTTCAGCCAAAGTAATTATAAGAGCCTACTTCCTCCCATCTGCGATCTGAACACAGTTAATGATTAGCTGAGGTAAACAATGCTCAAGATTGTCTAGACCCCTTTTTTGTCAGGGAAACAAATGGCTAAAGGACATTGGAACATTAAGCGAATTGATAACGTGATCATACAACAGAAGAAAGGTCTGTTGCAAAATGCCTCCGCTCATGAGGAAACTAATGGTACATTGACATCCTGAGTCCCTAAAAAGGAGCTGATTTAATTAACTCTTTTTACTAGATACAAGGACCCTGTGTATCACAGCATCACATAATCCCAATGTATGGAAACGCCCCAGGAATTGTTAATAATTAGTGGACCTCAATACAAAGAACCGATACAGGGTCATCCCATGACTTTGCTTCCTGCTTGCTTGAGAATCTTTCTACGAACTGAACTTTTCAACAAACTGTCTCAAAAGGACAACCATTAAGAAGGTAATCAGTGCAACTTTCACCAATGTTTTATGTATGGTTTTTATAACTTTAACAGATAGTGCTATTAAATGTGTGTAAGATATGGAAAGTTTAGTATTGAATGAAAGCTCACGTTATTTATCTAAACTTGGAGCAAATGAAATTTCCAGATTCTGTATTGTGTGCATATTATGACACTTTATAAGGTATTAACCCAAAGATCCATCCCACATGACAATGCCACATGATGTTTAATCGAGAAACAGTACGGGGTGTGTCTTAGCTCTGCAACAGCATCCCATTGGGAGATCGCACCGTGGGATGGACCAAATCTGCTTTGATAAAACCCCAATGCTCCAGTCTAGTCTCTAGTCTAGTCTCCAAGCGCGTCATCTCTTGTCGAGGGTGGTGTCGTGTGTCGTGTCGCTTAAATGCGGTGCGCTGCGCTACGCTGCTCTTCCATCTAGGCCATGGCTTGAACTACCAACACGCTGCTAGCGTTCTTGCCATCCAGAACTCAAAACCACTCCGTTGAAACTTTGTGACAGCGAAACCATGCTTGCTTGCGCCTTTTCAACCCAGGCTCCTAGCCATCAGCGTGCTTGCAAGTCATAAAGAGCTTCAACTTTCCGTGACAGAATCTTCAAAGCTCACGCCGCACAAACGAGAGGACTCAGAAGAAACTTTGTCCACTGTCAAGGCAAGAGCTGTTGAATCTCTCAAAATCGCTGGGCAGTCAACCAACCAATCAAGGCAAAGGGCATCCCCAGACATCATCTACGCAACCGCGAATCCCCCTTTCCCCTTTCAGCTCAACGCGAGCCAAGGAGACGAAACGACACCGCGGCCAGCAGCACAACCACAAGTAAAGGCAAACAAACCTCTATCTATTGCTGAAATGGTGCAATGTCGTTATTAAGTTGTAAAGATAAACTAGGGCTCTGCTTTTATTGATTCTTGATACGCCTGTGAATTTGGTAGAGATTTTTTCATTAACTCACCTCATAAATCCGTTGCAACTGTGGGTGTATGTGTATGTATGTTTGTGTGTGTGTGTTCATTTAGTTTAGATCCATATAATCTATAGAATAGCTCAATAAATTCTTGTTTCATTTATAAAGAAGTATTGTCTTGTGTGGTGTATTTTAAGATTAAACTTTGCCCAGATCCTGTGCTACCTAGCCTGTAGCGTATACATTTTCTTTCTGTTTGTATTATCTTGTTCATGAAGTAAACTCAAACAGATTTTAAGGATATACTGAATTTTAAGTTCGCTGGACGAACCGTTGATGAAGTATAAACTAAATCAATTTGGACTCAGTTCAAGGAAAGCAATTCGAATCTTTAGATTTGATTCTTCTCAGAATAAATGAGCAAATATTTCCTTACAGTGATGACTTTCCTCTGGAGCAGTCTCAGGATGAGACGTTAAAACATGCGTTTCAACAGGTCCGTGCCATTGATGGCCAGTCTCTCCAACCTGCCCTCCAGCTCTCCTATCCGTATTTTGCCATTTTAAAAGACTGGTTGTATCGAGTGACCCAAGACGCTCGGACAAAATGGAATACAACCCAGTTGTTAATTCCAAAGAGCCGCAGGGAAATGCTTTTCCAGGCGGCTCATTCTAATCCTATGGCGGGCCATTTGGGACAGGCCGCAACACTAAATCGCCTCATGGCCCGTTTCTTTTGGCCGGGCATTCATGACAACGTGCGCAGGTGGTGCGCGTCTTGTCCGGAATGTCAGTTGGTAAACCCACCGGCCGCCCCAAAAGCGCCTTTGCGCCCTCTTCCCTTAATGCAGGTCCCCTTCGATAGAATTGGCATGGACCTCATCGAGCCATTAGAGCGATCGGCACGAGGACATCGCTTTGCATTAGTCATAGTTGATTATGCAACACGATATCCTGAAGCGGTAGCCCTCCGCAACATTTCTGCTAAAAGTGTTGCGGATGCCGTGTTTCGTCTTAACTCCCGGGTGGGGGTTCCAAAAGAAATCCTCGCCGATCAGGTCACGGCGTTTATGTCACGTACGCCAAGTGAACTGTACGGATTGTTGGACATTAAATCGATTCGAACTAGCGTCTATCACCCACAAACTGACGGCCTGGTCGAACGATTTAATCACACACTTAAATCCATGATGCGTAAGTTCGTTCACGAAGACGCCAAAAATTGGGATAGGTGGCTAGAGCCCTTGTTGTTCGCTGTGCGAGAGGTCCCACAAGCCTCCACGGGGTTTTCCCCTTCGAGCTTCTCTATGGACGCCAGACCCGGGCCACAAATTTGCACCGGGAGAGAAGGTACTTGTATTACTCCCAACGTCGAGCTCCAAATTAATGGCTAAGTGGCAGGGACCGTTTGAGGTCACACAACAGGTCGGAGATCTCGATTATGAGGTAATACGGTCCGATAGGAACGGGTCCCGTCAGATCTACCACCTCAACCTCCTTAAAAAATGGAATGAGGCGGAATCAGTGATGTTGGCAACGGTGATTGGCGGAGAGGATGATCTCGGGCCAGAGGCGAATATCAAACCACAATCCCTCGCCCTGGCTCCAGGTGGAGATCACCTCTCACTGTCCCCCTCACTGATTTAACGAGATTGCAGGTAGAGTTTGCAGACGTCTTCTCGCCCCTACCGGGCCGTACTAACCTACTTCAGCACCATATCGAGACCGAGTCGGGCGTGGTAGTTCGCAGCCGGCCGTATCGTTTACCTGAGCACAAGAAACAAGTAGTTCAGGCTGAATTGGGCGCTATGCTTGACATGGGGGTAATAGAAGAATCTAATAGTAACTGGGCGAGCCCGATAGTTTTAGTTCCGAAAACGGACGGCTCAGTCCGATTCTGTGTAGATTACTACAAGGTGAATGCTGTGTCGAAATTCGACGCGTATCCAATGCTGTGGGTTGACGAGTTGCTTGATCGGCTAGGCACGGCTCGTTTTTATTCGAAATTGGACTTTCCAAAGGGCTATTGGCAGATCCCCTTGTCTCCATTGTCCAGAGAAAAGACAGCTTTCACAATGCCGTTCCGATTACACCAATTTGTTACCCTTCCGTTTGGCTTGTTCGGGGCTCCAGCTACCTTTCAGCACCTCATGGATAGGATTCTACGGCCCCATGCCGTGTATGCAGCTGCCTACCTAGATTATATTATTATATTTAGTAATGATTGGCAGCGGCATATGCGGCATCTGAGGGCTGTCCTGAGGAGATAGAGGGGGAGGAACGGCCGGTGCTGTACATTAGCCGGAAGCTCTCAAAGAGAGAGGCTAAGTACAGCACCATCGAGAAAGAGTGCCTTGCCATCAGATGGGCCATCCTCACCCTCCGCTATTATCTCCTGGGATGGGAGTTCACCCTCTGTTCGGACCACGCTCTGCTGCAGTGGCTCCACCGCATGAAGGATACCAATGCGTGGATCACTTGTTGGTATCTAGCTCTTCAGCCTTTTAAGTTCAAGGTGATCCACAGGCCGGGTGTTCAGATGGCGGTGGCCGATTTCCTCTCCAGAAAGGGTGGGGGGTGGGGGGGGGGGGGCTGCAGGCCAGATGGCTCCCCGGCCTGAGTCGGGCGGTGGGGGTATGTGGCAGGGGGGGCGTGATTTAGCGAAGTCTGCAGCGGGAGAGAGAATCAGGAGACGAGCGGTAAGTGAGTGGTTTGGGCAAAAATTATCATCACCTGTTTCTTGTTCTAGTAATTGGCGTGGAGAGAGTATAAAAGCCAGGAGAGACGGAATCAAGCGAGAGAGAGACGGACTGCTGACCCAGGCCGGAAGCGGAAACCGGAAAAAGAGGAAAAGGAAAGTGCTACTGAGCGTGTCAGAATAAAAGTCACCGTTTGGGTGTTTATAACCTTTTTTGTTTTGTTAATAAAAAAACCTTTCAGCAGTCCAGCCGACCCCTTTGTCCTCTTCCTTCCATCCCACGAACATTGTTACAGTAACAATAAGTTAGATAAAAAGTTATCTTTCAGAAATAATTACCTAAAAGGAGTAACCTAGATTAGGTTTTATGTTTTAGTTTTTATATTTTGTTTTCATTTGAATTTCAGGTGAAAGCTTCAGTCCTTTTATTATTCTTTATTTACATTTGCACATCCCCAGTAGAGCTGTTACATCACTTTGATACAATACCTTGAACAATATTTGTATTTCATACCTTTTTCAATTCTTGAAAGAAAAAAAAATGTACTAGTTCCTCGTGCTAAACAACCTTGCTGAGTTTCTCTCTTCACCCACTTTAGAGACGATGGGTTTGAGCAGCCAAAACTCCTCGCTTCGCTCATCCACCTGGTAATCATGGTTCTCAAACATCACCTTGAAACGGTCGTCCATCAGGGTATTGGCTACGGCCTTGAGAGAAAAACAGATAAGAGCAGACTGAGACAAGGAGTGAGTGAGTCAACAGGATTAAAACACTTGACTAAAATATTCCAGCAGTGTGGAAATGCGTCAAAGAAACATTGCCCTTTTCTTCTTCTTCTTCTTGGTTGAAAGCTCACTTTCTTCCATGAGTTTCATGGCCAGTTCCTTGTTGACCTTGGACAGCTTCTGTTAGAGAACACAAGTCGGAGAATGACGGAGTCAAAGCACTGATGATAACAGACGATGAGAGCCCCATGTGGAACAAGTGTATGGACAGAATGGTGATCTAGTGTCACCATTTGATTTGTGAAAAACTACCAGACACACACTCAGAGATATTCACTACAACACACCATTAATACATGTTTAGTTTAACTTGAGCAAATTGTGACAGGAATATATTATATAGCAGAATGTACTTCTCAAAGTAATAATTCTAATTATAATAAAATGATAAAAGTAATATCTCACAATTTTTCTGACACTAAAAATAAAAAGGAAATACGTTTTAAATGAAATACACTTTTATTAAATAATTAATGTTTTATGAGTTTATTTGATTACCACTGGCTTTGAAAACAGACATGGCAATGCTTCTGAAACTAAAACATTTAATATTATTGCAAACATTTTAATAAACTATTTAAGTGATTATATTTTATGATTTCAAATGATTATTAACATTTTTATAAAATAAAATGGAAAACATGGAACTTGGGAAAAATTTAATTACATTTAGTAATGGAGTCCATATGGTTAAACATTGAATAAATTGTTGTTAAATTATGTAATTTTCATAATATCAGTTAATTACACATGCTTTTTGATTACAGATTTCATAGGGACCCAGTACAACTAAACAGTCCTATATATTTTTTTTTTCTTTTTTTCTATATATATATATATATATATATATATATATATATATATATATATATATATATATATATATATATATATTACAATTGTCATCACTTGCATATTTTCTATATATACATTTAATATACATTATATATATATATATATATATATATATATATATATATGATAACAATGAGGTCTTCATCTGCCAGGTTTACTCGTAGCTCGGATAAGCAGCACACACACAGACTGCATGTGTCAACAAGCATTACCTTGAGCTGCAGTCTCTGAGCTCTCGACTCCTCCATCTTCTGCTGGTTTTTGTCCTTACACTAATCTTCATTGGGAAATGGGCTTGCCATGGTCTTTACCTACACCAGTTCACTATGTTTTGGGTGTATGTTCCACCCTCAAGTTGTTTCAAAGCTGTATATGTTTCTTCCTTCTGTTGAAAGCAAAAGAAGATATTTTGGAGAATGTGGGTAACCAAACAGTCGTTGGTTCTCATTTACTTCCATAGTATGGAAAAAATACTAAATCAATGGCTACCACCAACCGTTGCTTTCAACAGAAATAAGAAACTAGAGGCTGAGTAAATGATGACAATTGTAATTTTTTTTTTTTTTTTGGGTGAACTCTCCCTTTAAACCTGATTTAATATGCAAATACCATAATATTATAACAATCTATCAAATGAAGTGGACAAACATATGTAAGTATAGACTGACTTCATGCATCCAGTAAAAATCACTCAGACACCAAATTAAATGTCGCGGAACAAAAAATAAATAAAAATAAAACATTGTAGAAAAGTTTTGAGCAATTTTGATAATTTTCTCAATAGTGCTGTCAAATGATTACTCGCGATTAATCACATCCAAAATAAAATATTTGTTTACATAATACATGTGTGTGTACTGTGTATATTTATTATATATAAATAAATACACACACATGTATATATTTAAGAAAAACATTGTTTATATATTTATACAAGTATTTTAAATAAGTATATTAAATAAATATATTTATATATGATATATGAATATAAATGTATATACATAAATAAACACAGTACACACACATATATTATGTAAACAAATACTTATTTTGGATGCGATTAATGGTTTGACAGCACTACTTAATACTTTTCGGGGTCATTGTAGCATTTCCTAAGCATGCACAGTTTATCTGATGGATAATCTCATGCAACTAAACCCTCAGCGAAGACACACAAGTGCACTAAATACACCACCAGACATTAGATTATAGACACTCTGACCAGCAAAACACCAGCACCCTCAACCCAATGCTGTAACAGACTGCTCGACAAACCTGCTTATATTGTGTTTCCATGGTTTTCAAATCATGAGGTTCAATGAAGACACGCTAAAGCATGTAAAGAATCCAGCTGACCTTTGCCTATTGAGCAGGGATGAACTATTCCTTCAATTACACTCTTTGGAAACTTTTACTGCTATCAGGAAAAAAATAGCTGATTACACAACAAATCAAACACAAAACTGACCCCAGACCAGCAGCATGACACATGTCTATCTGAACAGATCCAGTCCCAGAGCATCTCTGCTGCAAAGTACAAATATGACTCTGTGACAGAACAGAATGCAACATTTCATCATGGTCTACTGTAAAATAAAACACCCGATGTACTTGCTTCATCATTAGAAGAATGGCATCTATAGCCGCGTTTCCACCGCAGGAACTTTACCCAGGAACTAGAGACTTGGTCCGGTACTTGGTGTGTTTCCACCGCAGGAACCAGGAACTAAATAAAAGTTCCGGGTAAAAAAATGCCCCCCAGAAAGTCCCTGCTGGCGAGGTGGTACTTTTTTAAAGTTCAGGAACTTTCGGGGGCGGGACTTTGGAGCTAAACATCCTGATTGGTTGAGTTCACACAGCATTGGTTGAGTTCAACCACCATTTATTCGGATCAACATTTTCAAAATATTACTGTTATTGTGTCATGAAATGTAATTTTAAAAGTATTTCAGGCGAGAATGTAGTTGTTTAAAACTCAAATCTGTTGTTTATTTATAAAGACAGCGCCTATTTAAAAATGTGTTTCGCCGATCTCGTAGATGGTGAGCTCCACTCGATCAGCGGGAGCTCAGTCCTCATGTATCCGCCGAGAAGCAGCCTCTCCTGGGATAGACCTTCTGTGCCGCTGGCTCTGATGTGTCTTTAGTGGTTAAACATAAAATATAATTCAGCTGCGGGGTAAATCTAACAGGTTTTCTTTGGTCTGTATTCAATTTATCTATATGTTAAAATGAAAATAAAAAAGGCGAATTTATATAATATTTCGTTTCATTGTAATGGCTGTATACACATTTCCCTGAACTAAGTACATTTCTGCAGTTGTTATTATGCTTAAATGAAAACCAAAGGAGGCAGTGGTATTTGATATCATATTTCGTTTTATTGTAAATATACAGTAAGGAAAATTGCAGTAGCCAGGACGAGCAGACTGAAGTTATCAAGTACGCTGCTGTTTATAGATTTACCGGACTTGCGTCGTCGCGGACATCACACTCCCCAGAGGAATGCACAAAGTCTGAACCAACTACCGAGGATGCACGTCCAAAATCAGCGTACTTTTTTTTTTTTTTTTTTAAATCAGCGGTACTTGTATTGAGAAACGCGCGCAGACCTACGTCACCAGTCTATTTGCCTAATCTACCCGGTACTTTACACCGCGGTGGAAACACAGAAAGCAACAGGTCTGGGGGGAAAAAAGTTCCTGGGAAAAAAAGTTCCTGGTACAAATGTTCCGGGTAATTTCGGTGGAAACGCGGCATATGCTAATATTAGTCTGTTTCTCTCTTATTCCGATGTCACCATATCCACCTGGCCCCGGTTTCCCAAAACGTTCTTATCGCTAAGTAGTTCTTAACCTATTCCTTAACCTCTCTCTTAACCTTATGGCATGATTCCCGACACGTTTGTATGCAAAGTATATCTTCTGTAAGTCACACTTTCGTAAGGTTGGCTCTCTCTTAGCGTTGTTTGAGCTTAAAACACTACTGTACAGCAGTCTTTATAAATCAGCGCAGCGAAGTACAAGTCAAACTATGGTATGTTGACAATGTTTTGGCTCAACAATGATTTTATGTTATTTTTTAAGACTCATAATAAATTATGTTCTCAATGGATACAGGCCTATTTATGAAGTTGACTTTATGTGGTGGTAGTTAGCCTAGGCTTTTTCGTAATGCAATTAAAGCAAATTGACAATCAATTTTTGGATAATTAAAATCTGGCAAACAATTTGTCTCTAAATGGCTAAGATCTATAAATGGCATGGTGGGTTCCAGTAAGCGACCAACTATATTGACTATGGCAGCGAACGTGTCATTGTATTGAATCAAAGACGGAGCTGGACGCGGAGCCGTTTAGTCCATGTCAATTTTTTTATTCTGCAAAACTTAAGCCCTTTTGACATTTTTCCTGACGAGGCTACATTAAAAAAAATTAGCCTCCCAAGACAGCTAATAATGGAGCTGCTGGACCTTCTCAGACCTGCACTTGCTAGGCTAACGCGGCTAAATTTTGCTTTAAGCCCTGAAGCCCAGCACTTTCTTTCTTTTTTTTTTTTTGCTACAGAGAGATTCATTTAGGTCGTGGGAGAGGGCTACAGTCTATGCAAGACCTCGGTGTGGAGGTGCGTCCACACTGTCACCAACGCCCTTCTGCGCCATGCCGGGGATTACATCCTGGTGGATCGCACACTCATCACTATCGCCAATCCATCAGTGATTGATCAGCCGTACATATCGCAGATAGGTAGAAGGCAGACGTGGCCATAAACGTGCAGGTTATAGTGGACCATATGGGTGTGATCTCCGATCTGGTGGCAATGTCCAGCAAAACTTCAAGTTCCTCTGATGAAAGGCTTGGTGCCCCTTTTTACGTTGCTTCCCCAGCATATTTTGTATCTAACTCTGTCCCTCTCTGTTCATTGTAGATAGGTGGATTTTGAGCAATGAGCAATCGATGCCAACTAATTCAGCACCCTCACTTTGGACAGCGCTCTTGTTACGTCGGACGTAAGAGGCAGCGTGCTAAGAAGCTTCATAAGGGACACTTCGGGGAACACACTTAGGAACATAAACAACTTGGGTAAGATATATCTTTCGAGGTCTTCTTAGCACGCTAAGAGTGAGCGTTATCGGGAAACCGGGCCCAGATCTGTAAAGGACCTCTACATCCCTGAAAGACAGCGGAGACCAGGACAACTAGAGCCCCAGATACAGATCCCCTGTAAAGACCTTGTCTCAGAGGAGCACCAGGACAAGACCACAGGAAACAGATGATTCTTCTGCACAATCTGACTTTGCTGCAGCCTGGAATTGAACTACTGGTTTCGTCTGGTCAGAGGAGAACTGGCCCCCCAACTGAGCCTGGTTTCTCCCAAGGTTTTTTTCTCCATTCTGTCACCGATGGAGTTTCGGTTCCTTGCCGCTGTCGCCTCTGGCTTGCTTAGTTGGGGTCACTTCATCTACAGCAATATCGTTGACTTGATTGCAAATAAATGCACAGACACTATTTAACTGAACAGAGATGACATTAGATACAGAGATATATATATTATATATTATAATAGATATATTTGTAATAAACGTATAAACTACAATTTGTTAATTGTCCATTAGCAGTTATACATTCATTTTAAAGATAAAAATGTAGTTAATGTGTGCATGTAGAAACATTAAAGTGACAATTAAGTCAAAAATCAACAACACAGAATGCCCCAGAACATCTTTGGAACACAAATTAAGATTTTTAAAAATATTCTATACATTGAAAAAGCCCAAGTAGCTAACATTTTAAACAATAATCAACAATGTCTTAAAGATACTGAAGACACGATCACTTCACATGATGAACAGATTCAATAAAAGCTTTCACACACAAACACACATCATCAACACACATTCTAATATGGAAAATTAATCAACCGTAGAACAACAAAAAAAATCGGTTTTCCATATATGTGTGCTGCGTGTGCATTTATCAATAATTAGACATGCATAAAAAAAATAAGATATAAATTAAAAATGTATCAAATAAAACTTTATCATATGAAGCTATTGTGTGATCAGCGTTCAATGGTTTAATGGTCACTGTGTTAATGAATGATATGCATACTGATTCATGGGAAGGCGCAACAGTACAAACTTTGCCTGGATCTCATGTACATCTTGTTTAGTTTAAATGTATTTCTTGAATTTCTGCACCAGTGTTTTCAAAATGTGTTAAATGAGGGGAGTTTCAGTTACTACAACTTTTGCCAGTGACTCTAGTCCTGTTACATAACCCTGCTGAACCCCGTCTCTCCACGTCACATAATCCACTGCATCACATGCTGACGCCTGCATTCCTCCGCTGTTTTCCCATCCTCGACCCACTGAACTAGATCATTCTTTGAGTTTTAGCAGATCGACTGAGATCACTCAAGGACTCTCTGTGGTTCAAGGCCTTCAATCACACCTGTGTCTGACTGACGCAAATACTGGAGTGTTCTTGTAGTAAATAATAGCAGATGTATCTCAAACTTTGTACAAAACTTGTCATAACATGCTCCTCGGTGATAAAACTACAACTAGACCTGGACTGACAGCCATAAGATCATATATCAGATCAGGTTAATGTATAATATTATTTGTGGGTGACAAGCTTGTCATCATAGACAGTGCTCTCTCAGTCCTGAGCTCCTCTGAAAGGTTATCCAGGAAGGAACCTGACCAAGAGCCTAAAGACTGCAAGACACAAAACAGAGATAATGTGAGTGAATGGCAAATAAGGAGGATTCTTCTGAGGTAGATCATGAGCAGCTTCTCGAAACATGGCTGTTTACAGATGAATCTCATTAAAACTGTTTTGATAACTGGTCAGACTTCACAAAGAAATGGACCCGGAGGACCAAAACCATCATCAGAAACCCTTCACACCCAGGTCAAGTCAAGTCACCTAAATTTATATAGCGCTTTAAACAAAACTGATTGCGTCAAAGCAACTGAACAACATTAATTAGGAAAACAGTGTTTCAATAATGCAAAAGGACAGTTAAAGGCAGTTCATCATTGAATTCAGTGATGTCATCTCTGTTCAGTTTAAATAGTGTCTGTGCAATCATTTTCAATCAAGAAAAAACCTTGGGAGAAACAAGGCTCAGTTTGGGGGCCAGTTCTCCTCTGACCAGACGGAACCAGTAGTTCAATTCCAGGCTGCAGCAAAGTCAGATTGTGCAGAAGAATCATCTGTTTCCTGTGGTCTTGTCCTGGTGCTCCTCTGAGACAAGGTCTTTACAGGGGATCTGTATCTGGGGCTCTAGTTGTCCTGGTCTCCGCTGTCTTTCAGGGATGTAGAGGTCCTTTCTAGGTGCTGATCCACCATCTGGTCTGGATACGTACTGGATCCGGGCGACTGCAGTGACCCTCTGATCTGGACACAGACTGGATCTGGTGGCCACGGTGACCTCAGAATAATTGAGAAACAGACAAATATTAGCGTAGATGCCATTCTTCTAATGATGTAGAAAGTATGGTGTTATGTGAAGTGTTTCCGGTTCCGGTTTACCTAATTAATGCAGCCTAAAAATCCTTTGACAGATTTGGATATTAGAAGTATATTAGTGTGTTATGTGTAAGCCAGGTTAAAGAGATGGGTCTTTAATCTAGATTTAAACTGCAAGAGTGTGTCTGCCTCCTGAACAATGTTAGGTAGGTTATTCCAGAGTTTAGGCACCAAATAGGAAAAAGTTCTGCCACCCGCAGTTGTTTTGATATTCTAGCTATTATAAAATTGCCCGAGTTTTGAAATGCGGGGGATGTGGAGGATTATAATGTTACAAGAGCTCATTCAAATACTGAGGTGCAAAACCATTCAGGGCTTTATAAGTAATAAGCAATATTTTTAAATCTATAAGATGTTTGATAGGGAGCCAGTGCAGTGTGGACAGGACCGGGCTAATATGGTCATACTTCCTGGTTCTAGTAAGAACTCTTGCTGCTCTTGTTGATCATAAATGTTTTGATTAACATTTCTGCATTTTACATTGAGAGCATAGGCCGTAATTTAGATATATTTTTGAGATGGAAAAATGCAGTTTTACAAATGCTAGAAACGTGGCTTTCTAAGGAAAGATTGCGATCAAGTAGCACACCTAGGTTCCTAACTGATGACGAAGAATTGACAGAGCAACCATCCAGTGTTTTTAGGTCCTATAATTAACACCTCTGTTTTTTTTCAGAATTTAGCAGTAATAAATTATCATACATTTTCCATCTTCTGTTATCTGGGAAATGATACAGAACATTGTATGCCCCACACAACAGCAGATGCTCTATTAAAAACCCCACCCTCCACAGTGACCTAGAGACCTCAACCAGTTCCCCAAATACTGACGTTTACTGCAATCACGGTTACAGTGCAATATTTCACTGTGTAAAAGTCTGTTAATCGTTGTCAGGGTGTCAACTATACTACCTCAACACTTGTCACTTCCTGCTTAATTGCACATAATGTCTACATTTATGCATGTTTGTTGTCTTCGGTTAAGTGCCCTCTGTGTACTGTGTTGAATAGCGTACTGTGTATATTGTATATTGCATCGTACTGTACAGAATATTATGTATAACAGAAGTCTTTATGTATCAAGAAGGCACCTAGAGGTTGCTCCACCAGAGCTTCATTGTACAGTGACAATAAAGTTCATTCTAAGAAAGAAGTTACCCAGACGAAGGCTGTATTTATGCACCATTAAGACATTTTCATGTCAATTAAGCATATTGCCAGTTCATGTGAAAAAAAATGCATAATGTTAGTATCTGTTGAAACTGACATTATTCTAAGCTTATTAACAAATACCCAACAAAACCCCTCAAAGCTCTGTACTGCGAACCAAAAATGAATTCTTTGTTTATCAGTAAATTAATTATTTGATTACATTTTAAATACATTTTATGAATTCTTCTCATTAGACACTTGTAAATCAATTATCATTTTTATTTGTTTGTATTTCAAAAGGATAATGGAGTAGGTAAAGTTTTATGAATTAAACAGATTTCTAACAAATGTTTACATTAGACACTTTTATCCAAAGTGACTTACAGTGTATTAAGGATATACATTTAATATTTATTTTTTCACCAGTACGTGTGTTTCCTGGAAATGAACCCAACGACCTGTTGCGCTACTAACGCAATGCTCGACCACTGAGCCACAGAAACATAATATAACAGCAGGACTTTTCTTCACAAGATTCATTGAGTCTTGTTTGTTTGATGTCACAGCTTTCGTGAAGGACATATCGAATGATGTGTTTATTTTGTGAGATCTCTCGAGTGTGTTTGGTAATTGTGTGTGTGTGTGTACTCAACTCACAGTGTAAACTCCCTTATTGCCAAACACACAGTTATATCATGTGCAGGTCTAGAACAGAACTTAGTTTCTCAGAAATGTTTCAGCTGCCCTTAACTACTATTTCCCCATTGACTATAAACAGAAAACTTAGAAAGACAGAAAAAGGTGATGTTGGTAGGCGTATACAGGCGTGCCATGACTAATCAAGATAAGAGGAACAAAATGTGCTCAAAGCATTGGCTGCTTTTGCAGCATACTTGATAACACTCCATCTGGTACATACAGGGATGTAAAAGGTGTTCATTTTGGGATCTTCATTGGCAGTGAAGAGCATACCTGTAAACTGTATCACAGAACAGCAATTAGAAAAAAAAAAACACAACCCTCCAGGGACAAAAAGAAAACTCCCATATACAGCGAGTCAGCTGTTGGCAATGTCAAGCTCTGCCAACATTCAAGCTGTTTAAATATAATGTACTCCTAATAAACAAATGAACAATAATCAGTCTAACACAGAACTGAAATATTGTATTCTGGTCACTACCACACGAAGAATCAAGGCAGCATTTATTTTATAAAAATATTTTACGTCAGTTTGTAAAATATTATTATAATAAAAAAAATTACATTTGAATTTCAGCATCTAATGCATTGTTGTCATTAAATTACAATTTTCATTAATAGATGCTAAATATTTAAATGAAAGATTTTGTATAGGTAACATTAAAAGAAGTGCAATTACATGATGAAATCCAACATTTTTACATGCATTTCTATATTTTTATATTTTATAAATTGTTATTAAATTACTTTTTTACATTTAAAATAGCAATACAAATGAATGATGGTTAGTATAATTTGCACTAACATTCACATTTTCAGCATTGGCAGGATTTTTCATGTTTTGGAATTATGTTTATTGGATCAAAAATAACCGGGTCTATTGCAATATTTATTTTGTCAATAATACATGCTAAATCTAAAGTTACATTTCCAGCAGTGTTACTCACACGGTCTTTAAGAAATAATTCTAATATACTGATTTGCTGCTCAATAAATATTTCTGACTATTATTATGAGTGTTGGCTTCATCAAAGGACTGTGTGTTTGATTTGTTAATGACTGGCTGACTGCACATTATCACTTACATATGTGCACATTTTTCTTTTTGAAAACAAATAAAATATTTCAAATAATTTTTGATTTTCAAAAATGTTAAAAGAGCATGTTACGCTTCTTGATTATGCAGACTTGTATTTCTTATCATATTCCTTTAAATGTATTGTGGTTATTAAAAATACATGTTTATACTGAAAATAGTTTTACAGTTTACTGCACTAGTTATTCTTCTAATTATTTATGAGTTGTGTAATAAATTGGAAGTCTGGCCCATCACAGACTGTAACTTACTTCTGAGTAGCAAAAAGGTGGATATTACCTAATAAAATGACGGTTATATTTTTATTATATTAGTCTTTTGTTTTAAAGGGATTTCAATTAAGACACACTTCCTAAACCATGACTTGCAATTTTCTATTGTAAGAGACACATCCTACAGAGCATCTGAATGGGGCAAAAAATAAAAAATACAAATTTACACGCCCTGTGAGCAAGATGAGATCAATCGTTTTGGTCTGCTTTCCAGTAAGAAGGATTATCATTTCTAAATATGCTACAAAGTTTATGTTGGCATCTTTCAGAACGAATGCCATGGAATGCCACAAAACTCCAATTTGGATTTCAAGGGGTCAGTTAGAAATGAACTAGTAGCTTCTTGTGGTTAAACTTCAGATCTATTTGAGTGAACTAACCGGAGCCAGGGTAGAGACACACATCATTGATGTTGGCCTGCGGTTTGATGGAGGAAAATACTCTTCCCTGAAATTAAGAGATTAAAAAAGTTATGCATTTGACGTTTGTCTTTGAAGATTCATTGCCAGACGTCTGGATATAAAGTGCACCAGCAAAGATGACTTACATTGTCTTTATTCCACATCTTGATGATTTTGGAGTCGGCGGAGAGCACCAGGTCCAGATGGTTGTGGAAGTGAAGGGATATGATGGGCAGCCCATAGTAATAATCTGTGACCAGCAGAGGACGTGAAGAATGAAGACCATAGACGAGAACCTGGGGACACATCACAGCTTCAGGTCAAAAAGAGCACAGCAAATCTGAAGTTTTTATTGATTTGAAACTGAGGGATCTCCTCAGTGTGAGAAATTAAATGACCTGGTGTCCAGCGCCATGCCCAGAGAGCCATTAAACTTCAGTGCGCTGACGGACGGCAGACCTTCCACCCTTCAGACATGAGAAAAGCACAAGGTTGAGGTCATTCCTCATGTTCTTTGACTGATATGCAAACCCTAAAAGATCAACATGATCAAAACTTTGCTGAAAAACCTGAAGCACACAATCTACTACTACTACTACTACACTTTTTTCATCAAATAAAATGCCTTTTAGTATAAAAATAGTGTACCAGTGTCCATCTTCAACTTGTGCTTCACATGTCTTTTTGCTATGCTGACTTTTATAAAGCAAATGTAAGAATAACTTTTTTTGATATATATGAATCTCAAATATTATCATCAGGCTTTTGATGAATGTGTATTTGTTCATCTCTCGGTCTTCAATGTATTGCATTGTATTATATTTTTGATCATCAAACTATAACTATTTATTGGAGATATAAAGTGACAACTGATATGAGTCACATTACAAGCATCAGAATCGCATCTTACTTTTTGCGCATATATCAACATCTGCAACAAATTACATTTTTGCTCAGTTTAGGACTCTGAATCAAACTTTTCTTTGATATATCATACTATATGAGCCAAAATGTCCGATGCATTGGTTGATGTCACTCACACTCGCCGATTTCTCTCTGAAGACATGAGATCTTTACTATTCATACACATCTAATCAACTGTGATCCTTGTTTGGTTTATTAAGACGTGTCCAGCAGTATCTTGTAATGAAACATGTTATTTTGCATCTCAAACTATGATATAAATATATACTATTATAACAGCATTTTATATTCCTTTCTTCTGTATCTTGTTATATAATTGTGTCATTTGTGTCTCAATGCTGAAAATGGGGTGACAAGTAAGGGGTTAATACACACATAAATCTGCATTTTATTAAAATTTTTATACGATTTTAGTTTTTTATATTTTCTGTTTTCACTTTGATTTTAGTTGGTGTTTTAGTAATTTTGCTGTATGCCATTATATATATATATATATATATATATATATATATATATATATATATATATATATATATATATATATATATATATATTTGTTTTATCTATTAGTCTTAGTTTAAGTAGTTAAACTAACTGAATATAAGACCATGTTCCCTTGAACATGTTCCCTTGACATAAAGCTGAAATAAAATAAATGTTATTTTATTTTAAACAACAAAACTTTTTTTTCAGTTTTATGAACTATAAGAACCCTGGACTACATGCTATATCAGTCATTTTAAAAATGTATGCTCCACACAGCTACATTATGCTAAAAAAGCTTAAAACTTGAAATGGCAATCAGCAGCTTAAAATGTTTTTATATTTGATACTCTAGAAATGTTTTAAATGAAAGAAATGCTGTATTTTTCATTGCAAGTTATCTAATAGAAAATCAGTGATAACGTGCTTTAACTGCATCACTGTATAGACAAAACACTTCACCCAGGAGGTGTGTAGTCACCCTAGATGTGAGAAATAATGCTGTCTATCCCACAGGCACAGTCACAACAGTGAACCAGCGCCCTGTGCTGGAGAGATACTGA
Source organism: Carassius gibelio (assembly GCF_023724105.1). Lineage (NCBI taxonomy): Eukaryota > Metazoa > Chordata > Actinopteri > Cypriniformes > Cyprinidae > Carassius > Carassius gibelio. The sequence goes on along the minus strand of NC_068412.1, from coordinate 5,376,651 downwards.
CACTGCTTCTGTCTGTGAGGAGCTGAGGAACCGGTCTTCTTCAAGATGCAGACCTCTACAGCGTAAACACAACACATGCACTACACTTATTTGTCAGGAGTTAACAGGGTTTGCACAGCATTTTGTGTTTGATTGTAATCAGGACCAACTGTGATTGTTCTGAAGCAAAGAAAAATCTAAATGAATCACAGATGAAAGGTATATTCACACCAAGATTGAACTGAAAAAGCGCTTGGGTCATTCACACAAAGTGAGAAACAAGTCATACAAGTCACATTTTATTTGCTTTTCTGGTCACACCACAACACAATAACTATCAAACCTCTCTGCTGACTGAGTTTTTTAAAGTTTAAACTTAAGACCTGCACAAATAAAATAAATACCATCTTAAATTATGGGAGGCACTTCTGGTCTGGGGAAGTACTTTTAAAAAATACTGCAACAAAGCATTTCAAATCAGAAGATTGTGCTCTAGATAATCCTTATCCATCATTTTGGTATATTAATGTGACGTGATATAACAATGGTATATATATATATATATATACCATATACCATATATATATATATACACTGTTAAAAATATTCCATAAAATATACGTTAAATAACCGGCAGCTGTGGTTGCCAGAATTATACCATAAGAAATACGGTAAAACCGTTTTTGTTTTAACAGTTTTCTACCGTAAAAAATACAGTTACACTGTTGTAGGTTTAACGGTTTTACTTTATATTTACAGTTTAATATCATAATTTAACTGATATAATATTAATATGCGAACTTATTGAAGAACTGAAATCTGTTTTGTACCTTTGTATTACACTGGTAACCATCAAAAGAAGGTGGTGATGAGAGAGTCAGGTGGTGAAACAAAGCCCATCACAAGCAGCTTTTAAATATTAAGATTCATAGAAGGTGCACGGTGTCATTCACACAAGCACTAAAGACCATCATGGTGAGGCTCATTAAACTGAAATATACAATAAACATGAATTTAACAACATTTTATGTAACATACAAACCTAATAAACATAACAGATGAGAAAAAATTAAGAAGAAACATAGTTTTTTCAAAGAAAAAACATCAAATTCAAACAAAATTTGAAATGCAACGCAGAGAATTCTGGGAACGTAAGTTTACGGTTTTTCCTTGTAAAGTTTACAGGAAATTACCGTTAACCAGTAAACGGGTTTGTACTGTAGCATTTTCACAGTTCTTTACCGTTAAAATCACAGTCATTTTTTACAGTGATATATATATATATATATATATATATATATATATATATATATATATATATATATATATAAAACGATGCAAACCCATAACTCCTTCAAAAACAGCTAGAAGCCTTGGAGTTATGATTGATGATCAGCTGACTTTCTCAGACCACATTGCTAAAACTGTCCGATCCTGCAGATTTGCTTATACAAAATCAAGATCATGCTGCACAACTCCTTGTTCAAGCTCTTGTTCTGTCCAGGCTGGACTCTTGGCAGGTCTTCCAGCCAATTCTATCAAACCTTTACAATTAATTCAGAACGCGGCAGCAAGATTAATTTTTAATGAACCAAAAAGAATACACGTCACACCTGTGTTTATCAATTTGCACTGGCTTCCAATAGCTGCTCGCATAAAATTCAAGTCATTGATGTTTGCCTACAAAACTACCACTGGCTCTGCACCCATTTACCTAAATTTGTTACTTCAGACTTATGTGCCTCTAGAAGCTTGCGTTCTGCAAGTGAACGTCGCTTGATTGTGCCATCCCAAAGAAGCACAAAGTCACTTTTACGGGCTTTTAAATTAAATGTTCCCTTCTGGTGGAATGAACTGCCCAACTCAATCCGAGCAGCTGAGTCCTTAGCCATCTTCAAGAATCGGCTTAAAACACATCTCTTCCATCTTTATTTGACCTTTAACTTTAACACTCACTATTCTAATTCTATTCTTAGAAAAATCTAACTACCTTTCTAATCTTTTTGTATTCTATTTTCTTTTCATTTATTATGCTTATGTGTGTGTGTGTGTGTGTGTAGCGACCTCTAACTAGATTGCTCTATTCTTTTATTTTTTGTATTCTATCTGTTTTCTTTTTATTATATAATATTAGTTAAAATCCCATGCTACGTGTACCGTGTTAACCTAACTGAGACTTGTTATAGCACTTATATATCATTGCTCTTTTTGTTGTTTTTGATAGCTTCCACTGTCTTCATCTGTAAGTCGCTTTGGATAAAAGCGTCTGCTAAATGAATAAATGTAATGTAAATGTAATATATATATATATCAAAATATAATTCAGTCTAATTTGATGTAACTTCAGGAAAAAAAAAAAAGAAATAGAAAATGTCTGTACTATATAAGGCCATAGAAATATGACTTAATAATAATGAATAAAAAAAGTTTTATCACTGGAGAACACAATAGTTTCACAATACAAATAAAACTTAGTAAAATTTTTTACTTATGCACATAATTCATATTACATTAATATTACAACAACAAAAAGTATATTTCACTAAATTAAAGGGTGTTACAAATTTTATTCAATTATTTCCTAAATTAATTAGAAAAAAAAAATATATATAACGTTGTTGTGTCTTCATCTAAACTGGAGTCAAAGATCTGGCTAAAGGTGACAGGTAAAGAGTCAGATTTGACCTCCGGAAGAGATTTACCATGACTCACGTTATTAACACTGGAGACTTGCATCTCTACAGCGCCCAGACAGAGCTTTCAACCATAATGCACAAAATCGTGTCAAAGTTGAAGTACAAATGCTAGCTGGTGTTGTGCCGATAAATGTGCCCAGGGGTCACTGTTCAGTAAGTGAATGATGAGCTTCGGAAGAGCTGAGCGGTGCTGTACAATTTATTACACTCTAAACAATGCTGGGTTGTTTTTCAACCCAAATACTACGTTGAGATCACTGGGTAGGACGTTGGGTTAAAACCTATGGTGGCCATGCCCTTAATTGTGAAGAACTTTAAGGCTTTATATAATTTAAACGGATGAGTTCAGAAAAAGTTCACCCCCCTCACAGTTGTAATGAAAGGTAAAATTAGCTATATGGACCAAACTATTTTTTTTCACCAGGCTGTAAACGTTTTTTTTTTTTTGGCCAAAACAAAATCTCCTGATAGATGGCTTCCTTTTGGAGCCAGCCTCAAGCGGCTAGTTGATGAATAACAGTTTTAGTCACTTTCATGTTGGCTTCACTAGAGAGAGCAGGAGGTTACCGCTTTTCTTTTACTGTCTATGGTTACCGCTCGCTTCGGAGGACGCCAGTGTGAGTAGACGCCATTTTCTCAGCGTGAAAGAAGCGAGAAGTGAGTGAAAGACATTATATGGTAAGTAAAGATTCAAAATGTAAAGTTATAATTCATTGTTTATTTCCGGGAGTATTTTGAGGTTTCATGTAAGGCGGAAATAAAATAGTTTATATTATAAAATACACAGACGCGGTTCTCGCCTCAGAAATGGAGTAGTCAGCTGCAAATATGTCTTGACCCCAAAAATATTCTAACAAAGGTTTCTCAGTGGTTTACAGTAGTATCAAATGTACTTAAAAACATACTAAAAATTTACCAAAGTTTGACTCCAAGAAATGCCCCATTTTCAAAATGGCAGCCTCCAGGTCTATAAAATGACCATTACTCCTTTGTATGCCTCCAAGACCAGAAATATTGGTGCCTTATACATGTTTTGGCCAGTTAATTTTCTAATTAGCATATTTGCATTATAGATAAGTGATTACAAGTACAATTATATATTAAAGCAATTGATTACAAGCATATTTATGGGAAAATAAGTACAATTTCCCTTAAGTACAGGTACATGTAAAAACATTTGAATATCATGGAAAAGTTTTTTTTTTTTTTTTTTTTGTAATTTAATCTTTTAATTTTTTATATTCTAGATTCATTGCACACAAACTGAAATATTTAAAGAGTTTTTTTGTTTGAGTTCTGATGGTTACGACTTACAGCTTCAGTATCTCAAATTTTTTAAATATTTTCTCAAAGATCAATCAAAAAAAGATTTACAAAACAGAAATGTTCAAGATCTCCAAAGTAGGTTTAATTATGCACTCAATACTTGGTTGGGGCTCCTTTTGCAATTACTGTCTGTGGTACTGCAGGTTGCTTTGATAGCAGCCTTCAGCTCCTCTGTATTGTTTGTCAGAGGTTACTTATCTTCTTCTTCACAATAGCCCATAGATTTTCTGTGAGGTTCAGGTCAGGTGAGTTGGCTGGCCAATCAAGTACAGTAGTATCATGGTCAGCAAACTACTTGGAAGTGGTTTTGGCACTGTGGGTTGGTGTTAAATTCATGCTGCAAAATTAAACAGCATCTCCATTAAGCTTGTCAGCAGATGGAAGCATAAAGTGCTCCAAAATCTCTTGATAGATGGCTGCATTGACTTTTGGACTTGATAAAACACAATGAATGGACCAACTCCAACAGACGTCACAGCAACCCAAATCATCTCGGACTTCAGAAACTTCACACTGGACTTTAGATTCTGTGCCTCTCCAAGTTTTCCTCCAGACTCCAGACCTTGATTTCCAAATGAAATGCTAAATTTACTTTCATCTGAAAAGAGGACTGTGGACCACTGAGCAACAGTCCAGTTCTTTTTCTCCTTACTCCAGGTTAAATGCTTCTGATGTTTTTATCTGGTTCAGGAGTGGCTTGATTCTATGAATGTAACAACTGTAGCTCTTTTCCTGAAGACGTCTGTGTGTGGTGACTTTAGATGCTCTGACTCTAGCTTCAGTTCACTCCCTGTGAAGGTCTCTCTTCCAAGTTCTTGTGCACCTTTTCCTACCACACTTTTTCCTTCCTGTCAACTTTCTATAAATATATTTTGATACAGCACTCTGTGAACTGCCAGCCCTTTCAGCAATGACCTTCTGTGGCTGACATTGTCTTCCTGACGATTGTCTTCTTGACAACTGTCAGGTAACTAGTTTTTCCCATAATTGTGGATGCATGCTCTGAACTAGCCCAGGAGGTACCCAGTATTTATACTCATTATTAATAAAACGAATCAAGCTCAAAATGTAATATTCAAATTTTTTGAGATACAGATTTTTTATTTATTTTCCTAAGCTGTAAGTCGTAACAAACAGAATTAAAACAAAAAACTCTTGAAATATTTCTGTTTGTGTGAAATGAATCTAAAATATACAAAAGTTTACTTTTTTGAATTAAAGTACAAAAAATAAAGAACTTTTCTTTTTTAAGTAGTCAAGGATGAATTTTGTTTGAGCAAAATGATATACACTTGTGCTGCAAACAACATTTCAATGAGTCAAGCAATATCAAATGTCAGTATTCTCTTCTACCATCTTCTGAATTGCTGAAAATGGTGAATTTAGTATTGTTGGGTTTAGTATAATGCCACCTTTATACTCAAAAACATCTATAGAGGATGCATTACATATGTATTACCCTATTCACATTGAAATGAGTGACCATTTTAGAGGGTTTACGCACAGGACTCTGTTCGGGCTAATACAGGGTTGTTTATGATCAAACTTTTGGGTGCAATAACTTTTACATTAGAGAGAATAAAGGGTGGGTTGTCTCCAACAATTTGATTGATGAGGGTCATAAAAGCCATCTGTTCTGGACACCTGTTTGTACACCCCCCTCCCCTCCCTGTACACCCCGGTGACCTAGATATGAACTTATGAACCTAAGATGAACTTACGAACCTAAGAAGGAATTTCGGTGAAGGAGGGTGAAAATGTGTTGGGATCTATGTGCTTTTTTTTTGTTAAACTCTGAAAAGGGCGAAATCATGAAAATGGTATAAGGGGATTTTTTATTAAGGTTTTAAGTACACAGTGCATTACAAGAAAAAGCTTATAAACACATACGAGATGGAAACGATGTAATGCTCGTTTTTGTAGTTGGAAAAGTGTAAAACGTTGTTAAAGTTGTAACAAATTTAAGAAAACTATTGGTTATTTATCTAAAACAACTAAACAAGTCAAAACTATCAGATGTGTTTTCGTTAAGCAACACGTGAAAAAGATGTGAGAGCTTGTAAAAATTTAAAAAGGTGTTTTGTTACCAGCTAGAAAAGAAAGCATTTATCACTTATACCTTACCTCAAACTAAAAAAGAAACAAATTTAAAGCGACGATACAAACCAGAAAACATGTCGTTTGTCATAATGTGAGAAAAAGTTCAAACAAAAGAAAAAAGATGGAAGGCATTACGCGGATCTAAAATAAAATCCATCAGACAAGAAACTTGTCAAATCTATGTTGTACTTTACCACTAACTACAACTTTAAAAATCGAGAGTGTTACTGACAGAGAGTTAGACGAAAGAAAAAAAGATCCCACAGCAAAGTGTCAAGGCATCTCCGTTGAGCGATCCTGAGAGCATCGCAGACACACTTAGAATGAGGCTCGGGGAATGCTCCGGAAAAAACCACGCCTCCAGCGCTAGAGACTGCCCCACTGTAGGCGTGATAGCAGCGTCAATTTGGGTGTAACAAGTGTTTAAAAAGAGGATTTTGTCGAAGCAAATTTATCCGTACCTAGTGGTAAAATACGAAAGGTGTTTTTTGTGAATTGAAAAATTGGACAGCTATTCTGTAACAATGGCTACGACATCATCACCTAAAACTCCTGAGAAGAGTCTCGAGTTAGATATGGAACAGCTAATGATGGCCCCGAGGAAGGTAAAACATGGCCCTTGTCTGGCCAATTTCCTCCACGAACCTTTGGACAATGTTAAGCGTGAGTTTCATCTATCCGGCAATCGTATCTGTAGTTACGATTTTGACAAGTAGTTCCCCATGACACAGACGTCCATTGAAAAAAATACTTACGTCGAAATACCACCTCTATCCGCAATAACCGATTCATCACCGTTAGAATTTTTTATCGCTGGCACGGGAGAGGATTATTTGGATCTTAATAACACTCTTTTATACACTAGACTTAAAATAACCGGACCCGAAGGTTCTAATATACCAGATGGATCACCTGTCGGTTTAATAAACTATCCGGGAGCATGTATATTCTCACAGGTGGATGTCTCTCTGGGGGATCGTCTGATAACCCAGAGTTCCAGTACCTACCCCTACAGATGTTTGATTGAAGCTCTGATTAATTTTGGAACAGACACACTCGAAAGTGTCTTTTCAGCCGGTTTGTTCTACAAAGATACACCGGGGCACATGGATGCTACGGACCCCGCTGGAGAAAATACGGGGTTAATGAAGAGAGCTGCATTTACCAATGCTAGTAATGTGATAGAATTACTAGCACCCATTCATAGTGACATTTTCTTTCAAGAAAAATTAATGTTGAACGGTGTAGATATAAAAATAAGAATGACAAGAGCTAAAGATGAGTTCTGTCTAATGCGCGATGACGCAGTTGCTTATAGACTCAATATTGTGTCAGCATCTCTTTTTGTCAAAAAGGTTACTGTTTCACCAGGCGTCTGGTTGGGGCATGCTCAGGCGCTTCTAGGTACTACTGCTAAATACCCCATATGAGAGCGGATCAGCAGTTAGGGACTTTTATCAACTCGTGACGGCTACCGGAAGACATCTTAAAAATCGACCTCTTGTAATAGATCGTCAGGATTTTCTAAACGGATACACGCTCTACGCGTTTAATTTGACCCCTGATGAAGATTGTTCGAATCATGTTTCACTAATTAAATCGGGTAATATTAGACTAGAAGCACGATTCAGACAACCTCTCAGACAATCCATAACAATTATCGTATATGCGATTTTTGATTCAATTGTTGAAATATCCAACCGAAGACAGGTGTTAGTGGATTATTACTGAGGAGGAAGGAAGGAAAATGAATACGGTACAACTAACGTCTGTTATGGAAAAGATTGATCACAATACAAGTTTTTTAGGAGTGCTCCCCAGCGATTATCTACCCAAAGTGACCATAAAGAAAACCCCGTCTATGCTTATTTTTAACTCTGACCCCTCCACAAAACCGGGGTTGCATTGGTTAGCAATTTACATAACCGAGGATGGCGTGAGCTGCTTTTTTGATACCTTTGGAGGATCTCCAAAAGACCCTCGTTTTCCAAAGACTGTACAAACCTTTTTAAAAAACAACTCTATCTGTGTACAATACTCTAACAAACAGGTTCAAGACTTCACATCCGATACTTGCGGACAACATTGTGTGTTTTTTCTGTATCACATGTCAAAGGGTTATGATTATGAAAACGTTGTTAAACTGTACCATGATGATCTGATTAAAAATGATAATATGGTTGCACGATTTGTAAAGAGAATGAAACCTTCTCTCTGCCATACATTTAATTGTATTAACTGTGTACAAAATTGTAAAAGGTGCCTTTAGTGCGTCTAGAACTGTGTTATTATTTTATGTTTAATAAATAAAAATGGTATGTAATCTTGAATGTCAATAATATGTTTGCACTGTATAAATAAAGACAACGTATAGACAGACCTCTTTTTTTATCTTTTTTTATTAACATCAAAAACTTAATACATAACACAACGCAATTATTTCAAAAACATATTTACACATACACAAAAATAAATAAAAATTAAAAAGATAACCAGTCAGTAGTATCAAGCGAAGGTGAATTAAACAACTGTCCAACAGCGGTAGTAGATTGTGTCATAGTCTTTGACGTGTGCTTTTTACGACAGCCTTTTTTCATGGGGTTAGGCGATTTCCTTTTAAGGGTTTCAACCGTGCGTTTAACCTGCGGATTTGTGATAGCGGAAAATGGCATATTTAAAGTTGCAAAAGCATCCAGAAATTCATCCCAACCGCGCGGTCTGTATTCATCACGGAACGTGTGAGGTGCCGTTATACTTTTAACCAAATCCAACATGTGTGAACCTACAATTACATTCCCTTTATATACAAACTCCCCAGAATTTGTCCATGAAGACACTTGTTTGGCATTAGACATTTTATTCAGAATGAGTTTGATGTTTTTTAAACTTCTTTGCGGCACATTGTTTAAGATTTCATTGACAAGCTGATCCTCGCCTTCATCATCATCATCATGCGACGGTGCAGCACCAGGTGCACTAACAGGTGCAGTGGCAGATGCAGTAGCAGGTGTATTAGCAGGTTCATCGGGATGAATAGCGTCCGTTTTCGGTAGTGAAAGAGTTAAAGTACTGCTTTCCAAATCACCTTGTTTTACTATAGTTAAAAACCTCTGTAAGACGCTGGAATAAAGTTTAGCCTTCCCATGCGAATATAAATCGCTCCTCTGCAATACGTTTCGTATAGCCGCATCTAAATCGTTCTCCACAGTTTGTTGAATTGTCTCACGAGCACCTGCAGTCCTTAATTTATTCATCTGATTCTGAGGGATTAGGTAACGTTTTTCGGCATATTCCATTTCTAATGCTGTCTGGAGGTTATTAAACTAGTGATAAATGGTATTGCCACACTTAACAGAGGTACAAGAAAACCGCCTCGTTGATTAATCAACCGCTTTTTACTTTTGATGTTAATCTTTTTACTAGCAGCGTATTTGATCTCCTGTTTTTTCTTTTTTAACCTCCGGAACTGGTTGGTGTTTAGAGGTATGTTGCCGTGAAGAACATTAAGAGCTATCTCACACAGGGATAGAATCAGCTGATCTGACGCTGACTGTAAAATAACACGACGTTGTCTCAGTGAAGCCTTATATAATAGTTTTAAAAGAGGTAAGTTTTTACACAGCCTATCACTCATTTTCTTTTCTGCACATACACCACCTGTTGATCTGAAAACAAATCTGATCTGAGACGAAAACGCTCCGGTGTTTTAGCTTTAAAGTCAATCAAAAGGAATCCGTAAGGTTGATGGGTAGCATCCTTATAACACTCCATAAAGAATTTTGTGTTTCCTGGGTAAATCTGTCGTCCTAAAGTCATTATTTGCATCGAGTCTCTCGGACTCTTGTACAAAATAAGATAGTGAGTATTGAGGGCGATAGTCCTACTGGTTTTACCGTGAAAAAACAGATTCTGGGTTATCAATATGATAGAAAATGGTATATGATGCACGTATTGTGTGAAAGCTCGCGAGAGTTCAGCGTTTGAAAATGCTTCGCACATCAGATCGTCACATATGATAAGTACATTGACATTGGGCTTTATTAAAGCTTCATCGGTTAAAGACTTTGGAATACCTTCAATAAATTTGATATCATACAATGACAACAGTTATCATACAAAGGTTGCCAACAACTGTATAAAAATACAATACTGTCAATTTTTACATTGATCAACTTGTATGCATTACGCAATAAATTCTTTACAAAAACAGTCTTTCCGCTTCCTGACGGGCCGGACACCAAGACACGAAAGTCAAAATCCTCTTCAACATACACATTTTGTGCGTTAGAAATACCCTTAGTAGCCATAAGGAAGTGTGGTGTAATCAGGAAGTAGCACACGTTTGTCATAAACCACTTTGAATCTTTTCAATACTGCTGTATTATGCAAAGTGAACTTCTTTTTATTCCGCACAATGGTCTCTGTGCGCATGAGCAGGTGGCTAGTGTCACGTGATGTTACATAACCCTGTATCAGACATATCATGCTTTCTAGAGTTACAATTTTCGCATTAGCAGAATGCAGCGTGACCCCTTTAGCTTTAAGAGTTACTTAATTTTTTGTGGTTTTAAAGGAGTAGGTCTTCGGTCCCATTGACGCGAAAGTACTTATGAAATCTCCATCATCAAGTTCATCCGTCAACTCACCAAGATATGCACCTGTTTTAGGCATCCAATCTCCATCTTTCGATACAAAGATAACGCTGTCTGTATCTACATAAAAAACACGGGGCCCTAACTGATCTATGAGCTCATATAACTCCAGACGGCCGTAAGCCGTGGTAAATGCTGCGATGAATACATTAACATCACTCGCGGGGGCGGGGTCTTCATTGGCATAGCACCATTGAACTAAAGCCACACTGTCCCACACGAATGAGAAGTGTTTAATGACGCGTCCGTTTCCAAATCTATAGCTGGCGAAATCTTCAGGGTCTGTTAAAAGCTCCGCTGTAGCTTGATTACACCTAAGACCGAATCTACCCCAAAGCGAATTCAATAAATATTTATTTATAGATCTGCGTGCGGGGTTAAGTGCTATTTTGTCAAGGTCGAGCTGAACTCCCTCCTTCTCAAAATAATCTCTGACGTAAGACTCCTTTTCATCATCTGTCACTACCTGTGATGGAAATCCTGAAGCCTCTTGTTTGAATTTGAGAAACGTCTTAACATAACCGCTGAATAAAGTGTCTCATGTCTGCGGAAAATGCCAGACTTCCTCAATTCTGACTACCGAATAACCTTTATCAATAGCCCTGGAGAGCTCGACAGAGGTCCAAACTCCTGAAATGATTCTTTCGTCATCACTGTGCTGACACTGACCCTGATACTGCGTCTCAGCACAGGTGCGACACAGCGCAAATAGTAGTTTCCCCTGAGAGGATTTTGCAGGTAATATTGGATGCAGTAGTTTACGTGGGGGCAGTACATTGCATTTAATGAGACCGAAATAAGATTTGACCGGATCAAAATCTTTTAAAATGATCTCAGGATGTCCGATAGGGTAGGTTTTTACACTTTGAGATTGTAGGTATTACGCAAAACGTTCATCTTATTGTCAGATTGTCTTCTGAGCAGGCCAAAAGGTTTTTTTGACACAGGATTCAAATCGTTAAGATTAAAACGACAACAATGTCCGTGCCAGAAACATCCCAGAAATTCCAAAGCTATTTTATCTCCATTATCAGCCTCATAATAGCCGTCCACATGATACGGTCCAAATTTGGCTTCGCCATAATTTAAAGCATGATGAACATCGACGTTTCTGCTTGCTTTAATGTATTCCAACCATTGTATGGAAGGGTTTGAGTAAGCTTTGTACTGATTGATGTAAGCATTTTTGTGCGTTAAGGCAATTGTGTCTTTGGTTAAAAAAAGCGTTTTGAACACTTTCATAGCACAGCCGGCTAATGTTATACATCCGAAAGGATCTACGTTGGTACATTCTATAAACTCTTTTCTGTATTTCATACAGCCTTCACGTAGCAAAACAACGTCATTCTTACAGTACAATGCTAGTTGCTTTTTGAAGTCAAACACCTCTGCTGCTACACCCTCGTACCACGAATCAAATTTCACACGTTCAGCGTCAGACATCGTCTGATATCCGTAATAATCTTTTGACGGATACGGACCGATATAGTTTGCGTTCTGCAAGCGATTAAAATGATGCGGAAAGTATCCTTTTTCGCTGGTGTTTAAGTTTAAAGCAGAGGTCATTTTTGACAATTTCATGGGCAAGAAGCTATAGCTGTCGATGTATCTCTGTTTAAAGGTTTGGTCATACATGTAAACAAGTCTACAGCCTTGGAGTATGATTTTTGGTGTTAGTCCCTGACTAGTAAAATACTCTAGCAGTATAAAAGAGTCGAAACCTGAAGAATTGTGTGCGATAAATGTGAAACCCTCAAATTTCCGTCGTCTGAAATGCTTGACCATCTGATCCACACAATCTGCGCCTTCCGCCGAAAACTCATCCCCAGCTTGTGTTAATGCACAAACATAATTTGCCTTATGACGACCGTCTTCATACATCGTCTCAAAGTCAAAATAAATATAGTCTTGGCTATGTTCTCTAGGCTTGGCTGGCTGAATCTAGCAAAAGTGCTGATCTTCACCCATGAGAAGTTTGGCGCAGTGCGCACATCTGGATGGGGCACATTTGTGCGTTAATAGCTTATCACCGGACCATTTTGTTCTGTACTGTCTGCAACATTTATCACAGTATTTTATGCTATCGCACTGAGACTTTGAACCATCACTTTGTGTTTGTTTATGCATTTCATAACAGAAATCAGATCTGCAGTATCTCAAACAATCATCGCATTGCACCGATTTCTTGGGATGCGTGTAGCAAGACATGTTCATGCATACGTTACATGTAAATTTGCAATAATGTAGACTACGATCACTAAACCCTTGATAGCAGTATTCACAAACATACGAGTAACCTAAGAAACCTTTCAGATTTTTTATCCCATAAAAATGTTCTTCATGCAGGTACAAATGCAACGTTTTGTGATGCGACTCATCCATGTTTTTATACACTTCTAATTTACCTGAACCTGATCTGTGAAAGATAACTATTTTCAAGTCTAGAAAGGCTTCAAATTTAGAAACATCATGCAACGCAATTTTATCTTGTGGATCGTAACCCAGATCGGCATGTATATTTCTGGCTAAAGTCATCAATTCAGCGTCTGTACACTGAGGATTTAGAAAGTGTGCTATGCACATGCTAAAACACTTATTGTCTGTGACATTTTTGGGGGCAAACAAATGTATTCTATTTTTCTGTATGACCTGGTTATGTGCCAGATCTGCCAACTTCCTACGCGCACCAACACCACCTTGTTTGTTTCGCGCTACAGAGACACATAACTCTAAAGCCGTATTGCTTTGAACGGTTCGTTCGATTTGGTCTACAAATACATTAACGTCATGATTGTTATCAGGCGTTAGAACGGCATTAATGTCAGCGGGCAGACTTGCACCTTGCAGGGAGATGTTAAAAAAAAACCCATCGCCAGCTAATAATCTGGAAAGCGTAACAATCTCGTTTAAAATATCATGTAAAAATATATTGTATGCTGCAAAATCATCTGTCGCTATTTCACGAAAATTTAAAGTTCTGCAAATTTCTAAACTATTAAATCGAGGTCTTGGGACAATCGTAAAATCACCCACACTACCTCCTTCTCTCACTAGTCTATCTATGTAATGCTGACTGAGACCCATATCTGGAGCTGTGGGATCATAACCTGAGGGTTCGTTATTAGAAGGTCCTGCACCGACCTGATCATCGCTGTCTACAGCGGCACCCAACCATTCGTGTTGTTCGTCTATAAGTTTGTGTAATCTATCTATCATGTTAAGAGGATTAGGCGGTAACATTTGTAAATGATTGTTAATAATTTCGTGTAACTACTGTGTATTGTTTTGAAAATCATATCTGGGCCTTAATGGTCTCTGATCATCTCCTGAAGTGTGGGTATGTAAATCATCGTCACATCTTTTACTACTCATTTTGAATTATTATTTTATTTATTTTAAATCGAAAACACACCTTTTTTTTTTTTTAAAGACAAGCGTGCAAACTCCTGAAAACACCAACTCCGGTTCACAATGCGATATAGATGACCAAACAGAAACATACAGCAGTTATAAATTCAAAACCACATATTTTCTCCACAAGTAAAACAACACCTAATGTGGGAAACAATAACATGCAATATGGTATAAATCAATGACACAGGCAATATTAATAAATGAAAGAAACTAATGGTATTTCACTACCAAAAACAAAAACAATAATACATGTAAGAAATAACAAACAATATATATATATTTTTTTTTTCAAGCCAAAATTTTGTACAAATTAATAATACTAAAAAACAACAAGACAATACATATCAAGGATGATCACGCTGGTACAAATCTGATAACATTCTTTGCATTAGATTTAAACGTTCAGTGATCAGAGTAAGAGCATTAACAATCAAATTTTGTTCAACTTGTACCTGATGGATTTCTCCCGGTACCCCGTTCATGCGCTGTTGAAACTGGCAAAAATTCACCATATAGCTGTTTGTGACAACTTCTCCAAAATTCGGCCGCGTGACGTAAGGATTCATTGAGCTGTTGTTGGCATTCGATGATGTTCCTCAAAATCGCTACCACATCACTTTGAGCATTACCCACGATCTCTTCTGCACCCCGATAGGACAATGCTTGACCGCTCAAATCGAAAAGTGTGCCAAACCGTCGATTAACATGGTGAAGCATATCATAATCAAGCCTTCTATTTAAATCATGTTCACGGAACAGCTCTTGAGGGTCTTCGTTAGGCAGTTCTTCCGTCTCCTCCTCGCTTGCCGAATCGCTAAAAGACGCACGATCCCACGCGCTCACCATAGAATCGCTCCACGCTGTTAGACCACCTTCATCATATCGTTGCTCTGTAAATGTAAATAAAGGTTTTTTTATTATTATTTATTTTGCAGAATAAAACGCAAAACATAAAACGTCAAAACAATTTTTCTGCTTTAATACATACCGTTATTCTCCGAACTCCTTAAACGACTGGTGCTTGGTACATCGTCCGTTCCCCACTCCGGTAACCTCAAACGTTTCACCCCCTTACCCTCCGAATGTCGGGGTCTACACGTAACGCTAACTTCGGTGCGAACGCTTGAGACATCTGGGAGATTGTGACAACCTCCCTCGGGAGCCGGAGCATCGGCAGAGGCAGGATTTGTGACGTGTCCTATGGCGTGTTGTGATTCGGTGCTAATTTCAACCTCTTGCGCAGCGTTTTCTGGCGGGAATATCAACTCCTGATTGTTGACATCAGCTTGTTCGTCTGTCAAAAACAAAAAACAAAAAAAACATTTCATTATTATTCTGGCAAGCATGTTATGGGAACCTTCATTTTTAACTTATTGAGAAAAAGGCTTACCGTTATTAACAGCTCCGGGTTCATCACAAGCAAACAACACGTTCTCATCAACTATAAGAATGATAGCAACGTTATTGACGTTATTATTATTAGACATTGAATTAATAAAATAAAATTGGAAAATACTTACATAACTCTTCAAGGATCTGATCCAAACCTTCATCGAAGTCCTGATTCTCAAAACCGCCTAGAAACCAACCACGATACGTTACACAAATATTCACTTTAAAATATATTTAAATCATTTGTATAAAAATAAAATGAATAAAATAAAAATAAAAAACTCACCCTGGTAGTTGTCTGCCATTGTTTCGTTATTGTTGGATTGTGACGTAGCACGGCTTGAAGATAATTTGCAGGTAATCAGTATGACAAAACTTTTAGTTTTTAAAGCCTGTGTTTCCCGTGTAGGCGTCTCTTGAGAACGCCTCTAAAATATAATAAACTTCAGTAGAGGAGACCCTAATAACATAAATCTTTAATACTCATACACGTTGATTTATTTATGCCTATATGGTTTTACAACTTGACTGAATGTATCTGTTACTGGCCTGATCTGTACCAGACACCGTCTGATCTTCATCACATATCCTGGTGTGTAAAGACGCCCTTTCATCTCGACGGGAGTAGAAACGGCATTAACTTCATTTGTTTGAAATGCAAAGATTTTTAACAAACCCAAAATCAATGCTTTGATATCTGTGTAGCGTTTCTCTCGTAAAGTATTGCGAAGCGTTTGCGTTTAAAAGTTATTTCAACTTACATTGGAAATCAAAGATCTTAATAAGTCAAAGTCTTAAATTAAAATCTCATAAGTGTGTGTGTGTGTGTGTGTGTGTGTGTGTTGACCCCCTGCATTGATGCTTGAAAATAAATGTAATTACAATAAATTTGAATCGTCCTATATTTATATATTAAAATATATATAATAATCCTAACATCGGGATGTATGAGCGGCCGTTTGGCAGTTAAATGACACAGCCTCCAGATGCTGACACGGTCACGTTTCAATGCACGATCTGAAACGAGATATTTCTTACCTGTCATATTGTTAAACCGACTAGTTTTAACTACATATGTCTGGTTTAATTACTAGATAACACGACACAAACTCGGCAGAAGGAAAGTGTGTGTGTGTGTGTGTTTATGATGGTGTGGTTGTGTTTGTGTACTTGTTTGCATTCTCGGTACATTTATGTTGAGGTTGAAAGATCTAGGGGTTAATAAAAATTATAAATGTAACTACAATAAACTAAATTAACTCGAATTAAACTACATATTCCTATATGGTCTGACTTGTTAAAAGATTTCACATCCATTTGACCAGTAAATGAACTGTCAGATAACCTCACGATCACAGGCCTAAGCCATAAAGTTTAAATTGTCGCCCCTTTGATCATTGAATAGTGAATACACACATTTTTTTTTTTTTTTTTTTTTTTAACTTTAGCTGACCTGTAGCGCACATTTACAACACCAGAACCCCCGGAAAACTAATTAGATTACAGTTGAGTTGCAAACCCCCAAAAACCTTTAGATGTTTTTACACCCGCTGATGTCTAACTGATATGCAGGCAACAGTAATCACACAGACACCAGATGTCCGACACGGTCACGTTTCGATGTTGAGATGACATCTCTTTCCTGCCATATTGTTAAACCGACTACTTTTAACTACATATGTCTGTTTTATTTACTAGATAACACGACACAAACTTACAAACTGGCCAGACGGAAAGTGTGTTTGTGTGTTAATTGTCATAGCTTGAGAAATTAAGCTTGACAAAAATAAAAGATATATCGACGGCAATAGTCTAAATTTAGACTAGTCGTAGATTAGAGTAATTAACTTAATACATTAAAAAACAAATAATGCTTTTTCAATGCTGTTTTTATTATTATTTTTTTATTTTGTATTTTTTAAGACTAAAAGTAAATAAAAATCACATAAAGCTACATCATTTAAAAGTACAAATTGATCTTATGTTTAAACGGATATAAAGTTTTCACTAATTAAGGATTGATGTCTATTTATTAAAAACTACTTAGTTTAATTATTTGAACATTTAAATCTATTTGATGCTGGTATCAGTCTACAGCGGGGCAGTCTCTAGCGCTGGAGGCGTGGTTTTTTCCGGAGCATTCCCCGAGCCTCATTCTAAGTGTGTCTGCGATGCTGTCAGGATCGCTCAACGGAGATGCCTTGACACTTTGCTGTGAGATCTTTTTTTCTTTCGTCTAACTCTCTGTCACTAACAGTCTAGATTTTTAAAATGGTGGTTAGTGGTAAAGTACAACATAGATTTGACAAGTTTCTTGTCTGATGGATTTTATTTTAGATCGCGTAATGCCTTCCATCTTTTTTCTTTTGTTTTAACTTTTTCTCACATTATGACAAACGCCAAGTTTTCTGGTTTGTATCGTCGCTTTACATTCGTTTCTTTTTTAGTTTGAGGTAAGGTATAAGTGATAAATGCTTTCTTTTCTAGCTGGTAACAAAACACCTTTTTAAATTTTTACAAGCTCTCACATCTTTTTCACGTGTTGCTTAACGCTAAACACATCTGATAGTTTTGACTTGTTTAGTTGTTTTAGATAAATAACCAATAGTTTTCTTAAATTTGTTACAACTTTAACAACGTTTTACACTTTTCCAACTACAAAAACGAGCATGACATCGTTTCCATTTCGTATGTGTTTATAAGCTTTTTCTTGAAATGCACTGTGTACTTAAAACCTTAATAAAAAATCCCCTTATACCATTTTCATGATTTCGCCCTTTTCAGAGTTTAACAAAAAAAAAGCACATAGATCCCAACACATTTTCACCCTCCCTCACCGAAATTCCTTCTTAGGTTCGTAAGTTCATCTTAGGTTCATAAGTTCATATCTAGGTCACCGGGGTGTACAGGGAGGGGAGGGGAGGGGAGGGGGGGTGTACAAACAGGTGTCCAGAACAGATGGCTTTTATGACCCTCATCAATCAAATTGTTGGAGACAACCCACCCTTTATTCTCTCTTACATTGAATGTAAAGTCTGTGTTTTAGCAGAAAAAAAAAGAAAACAGGTACTGAGTAGGAGTTGTTTACATCTCTGGTTCACCCCAAACAATGATAAAACCTTACAGTATTCTCACAAAATCATGTATTCCATAAGTATGTAATCATGTCAATGCAATTTAGGTATTAGGTAAACCGGAACCGGAAACACTTCACATAACACCGTACTTTCTACATCATTAGAAGAATGGCATCTACGCTAATATTTGTCTGTTTCTCTCTTGTTCCGAGGTCACCGTGGCCACCAGATCCAGTCTGTGTCCAGATCAGAGGGTCACTGCAGTCACCCGGATCCAGTACGTATCCAGACCAGATGGTGGATCAGCACCTAGAAAGGACCTCTACTGCCCTGAAAGACAGCGGAGACCAGGACAACTAGAGCCCCAGATACAGATCCCCTGTAAAGACCTTGTCTCAGAGGAGCACCAGGACAAGACCACAAGAAACAGATGATTCTTCTGCACAATCTGACTTTGCTGCAGCCTGGAATTGAACTACTGGTTTTCGTCTGGTCAGAGGAGAACTGACCCCCCAACTGAGCCTGGTTTCTCCCAAGGTTTTTTTTCTCCATTCTGTCACCGATGGAGTTTCGGTTCCTTGCTGCTGTCGCCTCTGGCTTGCTTAGTTGGGGTCACTTCATCTACGGCGATATCATTGACTTGATTGCAAATAAAAACAGACACTATTTCAACTGAACAGAGATGACATAACTGAATTCAATGATGAACTGCCTTTAACTATCATTTTGCATTATTGAGACACTGTTTTCCAAATGAATGTTGTTCAGTGCTTTGACGCAATGTATTTTGTTTAAAGCACTATATAAATAAAGGTGATTGATTGATTTAGACAAGTCCAATGGATTCATAGACCCAGAAAACATGGGGTTAGACACTAAGATTACTTGACTAAGTCAAATAATGAAGGAGTTAGGATATTTTAAGGGCTTCCTGCCCAACTTGGATACCATCTTGAAAATTACACCTTTCTAGTGGTCCAATTTTGGTAAAATTTTGGTATGTTATTAAGGATACATAATGCTAAAAAAATAGCTGAAAAACCTTTTGTTTAAATTTTTTTTTAGGGTTAGTTTTTTTTTTCATATATGCAGCAGTTCTTAATGGCCTTTTTTACTGAATGGAAGAGGTTAACGTTATTTTTAATATAACGTCTGTGAGTCTTATGTCATATTTACATTTAGATTTTACAATATCTGCACTTTTTGAGGTGTTAAAAGACTTTTCACGGTTAAACTGAATGTACGTTAGTTTCCTAAAGGAAACAACGTTATGTAATAAAGACTAGCATAAATATTTTGAGGCTGTTTAAGTGGTAATTGGTAAAAGTATGTTTTGCATGTAATATTTCAGACTTGTTGAGCTTGTGTCTTCACTGTGTCCATGCCGGGAGTTAACTAATGTTACACAGAAGTCTGCTTTTGTGAGGAGGAGGTGATTTTCTCTGCTTCTTCTGAAGTGAGGGGAAGACGGGTTTATGAGTGAAATTCAGAATTTTCTTATCAGTTTGTTTTATTTTTTATTTTTTTGTAGATGTTGAAAGTCACAGACATAGGAGAGCATCATTCTTTTGAGATTTATGTAAGTTATTTAAGAAAATAAATGTTTCTGTTGCCTGTTTACTTCAGATTTTGATTCAACAACAGTTTGATTACGTGCTCATTTCATTAAAACCATTGATGTCTGTGTTTTTCATTGCAGAACTCAAACCAACTTTGGAGTTGTCTTGTCTGATTTGAGGTGTCATCATTCTGGTCTTCCCTCTTAAAGGAAAAGTTCACACAAAAAATCATTTAATTGCCTTCATGTCATTCCAAACCTATAAGACTTATGTCTTGTTTGTCTTTACAACACAAACAAATAGATTTTTTATTTTCTCATAATATTATTAATTCATTGAGAGTCTAGATTTTCAAATACAGAGTTATTGTAGAAGTAATCCATTACGATATTTATATATATTTTGTTTGTATGAGTCTGGAACAACACGAGGGAGAGTAAATTATGACCCTTTTCATTTTTTTGGTGAACTAATCCTAGCAGCCCTCCACGTACATGAACATTTGTGAGGTATGTGAATGTCGGTTTTAATGTTTCAGTCAAGAAGTAGCTTTCTGAAAGCAATATATTTATTCAAACAATATCACATTAGGGTTGTGCTGATAGTGTCACAGATAAGGAGAGAGGACCCAGAAGCAGAAGGCAATTTGAACAACGTTTAATGGTGAGACTCAGGAAGTTCAGGAAAGGAACACAGGTGGCCGTTTAGGTGGGATAATCCAACAGAAAGTTTCTCGGTATTAAATCCAACAGAATCTCATCGTTTTTTTTTCACAATACATTTTACAATGTGTTCTTCTACCAAGTTGAGGAGTGAAGAAGCAATGCGCCAGTTAATGAGGCGATCAGTAACTTCATCGGACCCTACAAGATACACAAGGTACTTTTTTAGCACAACATAAACCCAATAATATTATGAGACAATAAAATATAACTTTAATTAGGGTTAAACATTTGAATTCTTACACTTAAAAGCTGAGGGCGCATCTCCGCTGCTGCATCTGGCTGCCATGTTTACATTACTGCAAAGCTATCGCAAAGCTCCTCCCTCCCGCACGCAATGGGTTGTGGGCAATATAGAGTGTGCATTGATCTGCACTTCGAATTCTAACCGGAAATAGTAGACCATCCGGGTATCTTTGGAATACTCTTTTCAACATACTACGATTTGGGACATACTAATTCTAGTTTCGCATACTATTTAGGACGGATAGTGTGCGAATTGGGACTCAGCAAAAGAGAATAATACCAGGATCATGACAGATAGACGATAGTGTCATGTATCAATGATAGTCAGACATATCGACATAAACAGATTTCTCTGTGGATAATCAAGATGATATTAGGCAAATTTTCTTATTAATGTATCAGATTTTAATAATAGCTATTTTTTTTATTTATTATTGAGCTGCTTATTATAATTCGGCTATCAAATTGCCCAGTTATTTCACTTCAGCACCGCATTTCACAAACACACACACACGCTCACGAGCGCAGAAGGATTAGAGCCTGTAGTCGCTGAAGTTGTCCGCTTTGACTCAGATAGCTCGTTAAATCCATGAAATGAAAGAGATAGAAAATGAGGAGTTGGTGTCCCACACATTTAATGACTGCTACACGACATCGCGCTCTTCTCAAACATGAGAGATTAACTCTTTCTTGGTGTTACAAATAAAGCAAAGACAAAATAATAACAAAGTGCAAAGCAAACTTATCATCCGTAGTGGTTCTCACATAGTAATTTTCTTAAAGAACGATCACGTAACTTATAGCGCTGATAAGTGGATGATAAGTTTGCCCTTTTATTATTTTCATGCACTCCGCACTGTAATGTGATGCATGTGTGGCAGGATGGCTAGATCCTCCTATATTTTGATTGTTAGGATTGTTGGCCTATCAGTGGTTAGGGGTGAGCATATAAAAGGTGGAGTTGTGTCACAAGGATGTGTTGCTCTTAGGTGCCCCGCCCCTTTCTGGTACCAGTGTTTACATGGTGGTTAGCAGTGTGGCTAACTTGGTCACAGCTCACTTAGGGTTCTTTTTGTGCATCTATCCAAAGGCCGCATTAAGTCGACTGGTTAATGTTGCAACCGGTGTTTGGTCAGACTGCTTACTTGGCAGTTCGTTGCTGCCCGCTCCTGGCTCCCACACCATCGTGTACATCGTTCATGACTTTGCTTCGGTGTGACGTTTGGCTGCATCCTAGTTTTTATTAACAACTTTTGGTTCCGGTTCAGTGCTGGCCCTGTCCATTTAGCATCGCGAGGTGCTTGTGTGTTGGAAAGTTCCTGCTGTGGTGCAGGGTTCCGGACATCAGTATTAAGAAGTGTTGCTGTCTTGTTCCTAGCTTGTTTGTTGTGCATTTGTTTTTCTTTGTACTCCATGTGGAAGGCCGGATGATTTGAATTATTCAGATTTATTATTTGATTGTTCATTTCTTTTGAGCCCAGTGTGTATTTAATTTTTTTTGTTTTTTTTTTTAGTTTAACTTTATTCTCTTGTGAATGTTTGTCTGGAATTGTAAATTATTTTCCTTTAGTTTTTTTGATCTGGTTTGTTCATTTACAGGTGCTGTGGGTCAAACCCCAAAAAAGGGCAGGGAGGCAGATCTCCACATGTGTGCGGTGGTGGTGCTATCTTGTCACCGTGTGCAGTGTTGTGGCGTGTCGATCACCAACCAAAATCTCACTGGGTATCGTGTGTGTGTATGTGAATGGGTGCACCGATAGTGTGTGATAATTGCATTTTGTGATTCTTTAGGAGTTGATTCCAGCTGACCACAGCCCTGTAAATCTTTGCTCTTTTTGTGTGATCAGTAACAAGTAACCAAACATTAAGTGTGTCAGTGCTCATGTGATTTTTCCCCTTTTTTTTAGTAATTTTATTATTTGGATTAATAAAGTTCTGTATTTTGGTACCCATGTCTCTCGCTCTATTTTTTGGAACCGAACCTGCATTGCCTTGATTAGCACCTGTGGGTGCGTAGTATTTCCCTGGGTGCAAGTCTTGGGGTGGCGTAGTCCTTTGTCTAGTGTTATAGTGTCTGTTTGCCTATGGCCATGCTGCTACATTCTGGCGTAGTCGGCAGGATTCCACAGTTTTGAGCAGAGACGTGGGTCAATTTGTTGATTTGGATATTCCTTTAAATTTATATCGTGTTTTGTTGTTTACGGTTATTCCTAGGAACAAGACAGCAGCACAAACTTCTGGAAGGATTTACCTGGCTGTTTTCTTTTCTACCCCCCCCTCCCCCTTTATCTTTTTCATTCCCCTGTTTGGTGGTAAGTGTTTTGACATCCATTATGGAAGGAGAGTTGCAAGAACTTAGAGATCTTGTTGCCCATTTGAAGGCTGATAACGAAAGGCTCAGACAGGAACAAGCTCCAGTTGTTGTAGATCCTGGCGTGGCTACTATTGCTGCCACCGGGCCATCTGTTGTGCAGCAATCTACCGGTGCTAGTGCTCCATTATCTGAGAGATTAATTTTTTTGCCCCGAGATAGAAAATGCCCCATGTTTAGCGGTAGATCAAGCCTTACCATTAATGAATGGGTAGAAGAAGCCCAAGCTTGCATGCGGGCACGTCATTTGTCTGTAGTTGACCAAGCTTTCTTTCTTTTTGATCACCTGGAAGGTGAGGCCCGAGATGAGATCAGATATCGTTCTGATATAGAGAGGGGGGATCCTGAGAAGATAATTCAGGCGTTAAGAGAATTGTATGGGTGTTCCCTGTCTTATGTAGCTTTACAACAGGCCTTTTTCTCCAGGAGACAACAGGAGGGAGAGACTTTGTTAGAATTCTCCATTGCATTGTTGGGCCTCCTGGAGAAAGTGAAACGGCAGTCTCCTCATGTCATACCGAATGCAGAAGCTTTATTGCGTGACCAATTTGTTGAGCACGTTATTGATATCGGCCTTCGTCGTGAACTCAAGCAATTGGTCCGCCGTCAACCTTCCTCTACACTTTTAGAGGTGCGTAGTGAGGCCATGCGTTGGGAATGGGAGGGAATGCCGGGGGGCGTAAGGGGACGAAGTCAGTCTGTTCCACTGGCTTATGGGGTCCAGTATGCTGTGCAGGGTGAGTCGCGTACAGGTCCTCCTAGTTCTCCTTCAACAGAGTTAACTGAATTAAAAGACATGTTAAAAATACAACAAGAGCAGATAAATCAGCTTTCCCAGGGTTTAGCTCGTTTGCAGGCTCCAAGCTCACGTAGCCGATCCCCACGTTATGGTCATGTTATCTGTAGGAGATGTCAACGCCCTGGCCATTTTGCTCGGGAGTGCAGGGAAGAACCTCCGATTGGTAGTAGGCAGACTCGTCCAGCACAGCAGTCGGAAAACTAATCCCCACCGAGTTGCAGAGCCACAACTCGGTTGGGGAGTTATCAGGCTCAAGTGTTGTAAACGTTTCCACTCCAGCATCTCGTTTAGTGTCCTCCTGCCCTCATCTTAATGTTCTTATTGGTGGGGTCCAGGTGCCCTGTTTGATAGATACAGGCTCTATGGTTTCTACCATAACAGAGAGTTGTTTTCAGCAGTATTATGAGCCATGGGGGCAGGAGCGACTTAAGTCTTGCCAGTGGTTGCAACTTACTGCTGCAAATGGTCTTTCAATCCCCTACATTGGTTACATGGAGCTAGATGTTGAGTTTTGTGGCAAAGTGGTCCCAGATTGTGGGGTGCTGGTTGTCCGAGATCCTCCTGGTAATTCTGGGTTGAGGGTTCCAGGTGTGTTGGGAATGAATGTCCTTAAAAGATGCTACCAGGAGCTCTTTGGGCAACACGGCATATCCCTTTTTGATTTACCTGCCGTGTCACAGGCCCCTAGTCCTTTGATGCATGCATTGCAGCATTGTCATCAAGTTAATACTCAGTTTTCTGTTGATCATGCTGGTACAGTTCGGGAGCGGGGACATGGGGTGTGTCGCATTCCGGGGGGCACGATGAGGCTTGTAGCAGCAACCTGTTCAGAGCATTATTCTACTGGCACTGTGCTGTTTGAACCATCTGAGGCTGGGTTACCTGCTGGGTTGCTGGCCTCCCCTGCACTGGTTCAAGTGACTCGGGGTACAGCCTATATACCTGTGGTGAATGTGGGTGTTACTGAGGTTGTACTCTACCTAAGGACATCTTTAGGTACCTTGAACGGTGTTTTTGTCATAAGTTTGCCTGAAGGCATAAGTGAAGTGAGGTCAGCCACTGCTATGGTAAGTGTTCATACGACTCTGGTGGGTCCTACAGTACAGGAGCAGATTGACTCTGTAGATTTGTCGATTTTGTCAGTGGAGGAACAAGCTCAGGTTCGGGCCCTACTCCAAAAATACCACTTTGTGTTCTCAGCTCATGAGGGGGATTTGGGTTGCACTAACCTTCTTTCGCATGATATTCCACTTTTAGATGATACCCCTGTCAGGCAACGGTACAGGAGGGTCCCCCCTTCAGAGTACGAGGTGGTGAAGGCACATATTAACCAGCTACTGGAATCACAGGTGATTAGAGAGAGCTGTAGTCCATACGCCTCCCCTATTGTATTGGTTAAAAAGAAGGACGGTAGTCTACGGATGTGTGTAGACTACCGTCAGTTAAATTCTAAAACTAGGAAGGATGCCTTCCCTTTACCTCGTATTGAGGAATCCCTTGATGCCCTGACTGGGGCCCGCTGGTTCTCCACAATGGACTTGGCCAGCGGGTATAACCAGGTCCCTGTCACAGAGGCGGATCGACCTAAAACTGCTTTCTGTACTCCATTTGGCTTGTTTGAGTGGAACCGGATGCCGTTTGGTCTCTGCAATGCTCCCAGCACCTTCCAGCGATTGATGGAACGGTTGTTTGGTGACCAGCAATGCCAATCTTTGTTGTTGTATTTGGACGACATTGTGGTGTTCTCTTCCTCTGTGTTCCAACATTTAGAACGGCTGGAAGTGGTGCTGGGTCGATTGGCGATTGAGGGACTTAAAGCTAAGCTCCAGAAGTGTGCATTTTTTCAGCGCGAGGTGAAGTATTTAGGACATGTTGTATCATCTCAAGGTGTCGCTACGGATCCAAGCAAGGTGGAGGTAGTGGCCCAGTGGCAGACCCCAACTAGCGTTTCAGAATTGCGCTCCTTTCTGGGCTTCGCCAGCTATTATCGGCGTTTTGTGGAGGGGTTTGCTAAAATGGCAGCCCCTCTGCATAAACTGGTTGCTGAGCTGGCCAGAGGCAAGTCTAAGAAAAGTAGGGGACCGAGTTTTAGTGGGTCCTGGACGGCACACTGTCAGAGTAGTTTTGAGGCACTAAAAGGTAAACTCACCTCTGCCCCTGTTCTTGCTTACGCTGACTTCTCCGTTCCCTTCATTTTAGAGGTTGATGCTAGCTATAGTGGCTTAGGTGCCGTCCTTTCCCAAGAACAAGGGGGAAAGGTGCGGCCTATTGCCTACGCTAGTCGTAGTCTTCGGCCCACTGAGCGCAATATGTCCAATTATAGCTCTATGAAGTTGGAGTTTTTGGCGCTCAAGTGGGCCATGACGGAGAAGTTTCGTGAGTATTTGCTGGGGCACAGATGTGTAGTTTTTACTGATAATAACCCCCTTAGTCATCTTGCTTCAGCAAAGTTGGGGGCGACTGAACAACGTTGGGCTGCACAACTTGCTGCTTTTGATTTTGAGTTAAAGTATAGGTCAGGGAAAAGTAACCGAAATGCAGATGCTCTGTCGAGGCGGCATCCACCTGATTGCAGTGGGCTTGAGGGTTGGCTTCCAGGCACTGCAGTTCCCCATGTTGTACAGCAAACAGGTGTAGATGTGATGCCTCAAGCTACTCAAGCAATTATTTCTGTTTTGCCTAGTCATTCTACTACCGACTTGGTTTCTCTGCAGCGGGCAGACCCAGTTATTAAGGGTATTCTGAGTTTCTGGAAACAGAAAGTTTTCCCTAGTGTAGAAGAACGTAGACAGTTGTCTAAGTCCAGTCTGGTGTTGCTCCGGCAGTGGGATCGTTTGGTGGAAAGAGCCGGTGTGTTATACAGACGGGTGTTTCGCCCTGATGGGGGTGAGGAGCTTTATCAGTTGATTTTGCCCACCATTTTGAAAGCGGATGTTCTGACACAGCTCCATCAAGAGCATGGACATCAGGGCATCGAACGAACCACTGAGTTGTTAAGGCAACGATGCTATTGGCCGGGTATGTCTGCAGAGGTGGCCCGTTGGTGCCAGGAATGTGAAAGGTGTCAGTCTGCCAAAGATGTGCAGCCCATTGGCCATAGCTTCATGGGCCATCTGCTAGCTTCGAGGCCAAATGAGATTTTGGCCATTGATTTCACTATGCTTGAACCTTCTCGTTCAGGCATTGAAAATATTTTAGTAATGACTGACGTTTTTACTAAATATACCCTGGCTGTCCCTACAAGGGACCAACGTGCTGAAACTGTGGCTCAGGTTTTGGTGGTGGAGTGGTTTTTTAAGTTTGGGGTTCCTCATCGGATTCATTCAGACCAGGGCCGCAACTTTGAATCCTCCCTTATTCAGCAGCTCTGTCACCTTTATAAAGTGGAGAAGTCTCGCACTACTCCCTACCATCCAGCCGGTAATGGCCAGTGCGAGCGCTTCAATAGGACTCTGCATAATCTTCTCCGCACACTGCCTGTTTCAAGGAAGAGAGACTGGGCGTCCTGTCTTCCGCAGGTACTCTTTTGTTATAACACCACCCCTCATCAAGCGACTGGGGAGTCCCCGTATTATTTGATGTTTGGGCAAGAACCGCGGCTCCCAGTTGACTTTTTGCTGGGGAGAGTTCAAGAGGAGGCGGCAGGTAGCGTCCATGACTGGATTGTGGAACATCAGACTAGGCTCCAGGTGGCATTTGAAGGTGCACGTGACCGTTTGAGGGCTGTTGCTGAACGACGTAAGGCACATCATGATCGGAATGTGCAGTGTACATCATTAGAGGAGGGCCAGTTGGTTTACCTACGGGAGTGTGGCATGCGAGGTCGCCACAAAATCCAGGATTTGTGGGATTCGGTGGTATACCAAATTGTGAAAGCACCAAAAGATGGTGGTGCTGTATACACAATCGCGCCGATGGACGAGCTGAGCAAGGTAAAGCATGTTCACCGTTCCCTGTTGAAAGCCAGGATTCAAAAATGTCCTCCAGATCAGAATCCTAATGATAGCCCTTTGAGTGGAAGAGCGTTGCCCTCTGAAGATGAGCTGGATGAGGGTGACTTGTTGGCTATAGTGCCCGAAGTCCCTCAAGCTTGCCTCCCCATGCAACCTAGGTCGGCATTAAGAGATTCTGTTTTAATGGTTGAATCTGCACCACAGAGTGGGTTAGCTCCCTCTGGGTCTGTGACAGGGGTGCCAGAGGCCTCAGGACACTTGTGCTCTGGAGATGGGGGCTTGACTCCTGTATCCGTGGCTGTATCTACAGACCTCCCTGTTCCTGATTTGGCCGTACTGCGAAGGACAACAAGAACTACTGCTGGCCAACACCCTAACATTTATCGTCTCCCACGATCCGTGGGTGAAGCGACCAGTGAGGCCATGTCCTCATCTGAGGCTGCTTCAAGTGGGATTTCGGTCTTCTATAGGCCTTGGTGTTGAGTCCTGTGTCCTAGGGGTTTCTTTTGTATGGCATTGTCGGGACGACGATACAAAAAGCAGGGGTAGATTGTGGCAGGATGGCTAGATCCTCCTATATTTTGATTGTTAGGATTGTTGGCCTATCAGTGGTTAGGGGTGAGCATATAAAAGGTGGAGTTGTGTCACAAGGATGTGTTGCTCTTAGGTGCCCCGCCCCTTTCTGGTACCAGTGTTTACATGGTGGTTAGCAGTGTGGCTAACTTGGTCACAGCTCACTTAGGGTTCTTTTTGTGCATCTATCCAAAGGCCGCATTAAGTCGACTGGTTAATGTTGCAACCGGTGTTTGGTCAGACTGCTTACTTGGCAGTTCGTTGCTGCCCGCTCCTGGCTCCCACACCATCGTGTACATCGTTCATGACTTTGCTTCGGTGTGACGTTTGGCTGCATCCTAGTTTTTATTAACAACTTTTGGTTCCGGTTCAGTGCTGGCCCTGTCCATTTAGCATCGCGAGGTGCTTGTGTGTTGGAAAGTTCCTGCTGTGGTGCAGGGTTCCGGACATCAGTATTAAGAAGTGTTGCTGTCTTGTTCCTAGCTTGTTTGTTGTGCATTTGTTTTTCTTTGTACTCCATGTGGAAGGCCGGATGATTTGAATTATTCAGATTTATTATTTGATTGTTCATTTCTTTTGAGCCCAGTGTGTATTTAATTTTTTTTGTTTTTTTTTTAGTTTAACTTTATTCTCTTGTGAATGTTTGTCTGGAATTGTAAATTATTTTCCTTTAGTTTTTTTGATCTGGTTTGTTCATTTACAGGTGCTGTGGGTCAAACCCCAAAAAAGGGCAGGGAGGCAGATCTCCACATGTGTGCGGTGGTGGTGCTATCTTGTCACCGTGTGCAGTGTTGTGGCGTGTCGATCACCAACCAAAATCTCACTGGGTATCGTGTGTGTGTATGTGAATGGGTGCACCGATAGTGTGTGATAATTGCATTTTGTGATTCTTTAGGAGTTGATTCCAGCTGACCACAGCCCTGTAAATCTTTGCTCTTTTTGTGTGATCAGTAACAAGTAACCAAACATTAAGTGTGTCAGTGCTCATGTGATTTTTCCCCTTTTTTTTAGTAATTTTATTATTTGGATTAATAAAGTTCTGTATTTTGGTACCCATGTCTCTCGCTCTATTTTTTGGAACCGAACCTGCATTGCCTTGATTAGCACCTGTGGGTGCGTAGTATTTCCCTGGGTGCAAGTCTTGGGGTGGCGTAGTCCTTTGTCTAGTGTTATAGTGTCTGTTTGCCTATGGCCATGCTGCTACACATGCAAAATACATAGTTTTGACCGTTACAAAGTCTCCATCCACAAACATGCATATTGTACATCAATATAAGATATAAGGTATTTCACTGCACTTTAACAAGTAATCTAAACAGCCTGTATATGTGCAATATTTTACACGAGCCCTCACTAACTGTGTTTAAAGCTACAGTTATGTTAGAATGCATCTCATTCTTGTTTCTGTGATGGTGCGTCGGTCTCGTCATGAGGAGCACTGTATGACTGATGCAGCAGTTCAATTCCGCTTTACACCAAATATATGAACTTACCTGTTTTGAATACTTTATATTTAACGTGTTCATTTATGTCATTTTGTTATGCTTTAAACAAAACACATTGTGTCAAAGCAACTGAACAACATTAATTAGGAAAAAATGTGTCAATTGTCAGATTGTGCAGAAAAATCATCTGTTTTTTGTGGTCTTGTCCCGGTGGTCGTCTGAGACAAGGTCTTTACAGGGGATCTGTATCTGGGGCTCTAGTTGTCCTGGTCTCCGCTGTCTTTCAGGGCTATAGAGGCCCTTTCTAGGTGCTGATCCACCATCTGGTCTGGATATGTACTGGATCCGGGTGACTGCAGTGACCCTCTGATCTGGATACAGACTGGATCTGGTGGCTACGGTGACATCGGAATAAGAGAGAAACAGACTAATATTAGCGTAAATGCCATTCTTTTAATGATGTAGCAAGTACAGCAAGAAGTGTTCCCCGGTTCCGGTTTACCTAATTAATGTAGCCTAAAAATCCTTTGACAGATTTGGATATTAGAAGTATATTAGTGTGTTATGTGTAAGCCAGGTTAAAGAGATGGGTCTTTAATCTAGATTTAAACTGCCAGAGTGTGTCTGCCTCCCGAACAATGTTAGGTAGGTTATTCCAGAGTTTAGGCGCCAAATAGGAAAAGGATCTGCCGCCCGCAGTTGATTTTGATATTCTAGGTATTATCAAATTGCCAGAGTTTTGAGAATGCAGGGGATGTGGAGGATTATATTGTTACAAGAGCTCATTCAAATACTGAGGTGCAAAACCATTCAGGGCTTTATAAGTAATAAGCAATATTTTAAAATCTATGTGATGTTTAATAGGGAGCCAGTGCAGTGTTGTCAGGACTGGACTAATAAGGTCATATTTCCTGGTTCTAGTAAGAACTCTTGCTGCTCTTGTTGATCATAAATGCATTGATTAACATTTCTGCATTTTACATTGAGAGCATAGGCCGTAATTTAGATATATTTTTGAGATGGAAAAATGCAGTTTTACAAGTGCTAGAAACGTGGCTTTCTAAGGAAAGATTGCTATCAAATAGCACACCTAGCTTCTTAACTGATGACGAAGAATTGACAGAGCAGCCATCAAGTCATAGACAGTGTTCTAGGTTATTACATGCAGAGTTTTTAGGTCCTATAATTAACACCTCTCGTCAATCCAGTTTTTTATGTAGACTATGCATTAGTCCATTAGCATCCATTAGTTTTTCAAATTGGTCTGTTTCACCGGGCTGCGAAGAAATATAGAGCTGAGTATCATCAGCATAACAGTGAAAGCTAACACCATGTTTCCTGATGATATCTCCCAAGGGTATCATGTAAAGCGTGAAGAGTAGCAGCCCTAGTACTGAGCCTTGAGGTACTCCATACTGCACTTGTGATCGATATGATATCTTCTCGTTCACTGGTACAAATTGATGGCGGTCAAATAAGTAAGATTTAAACCATGCTAATGCACTTCCATTAATGCCAACAAAGTGTTCTAGTCTATGCAAAAAAATGTTGTGGTCAATAGTGTCGAATGCAGCACTAAGATTCAATAGCACTAATATAGAGATACAACCACGATCAGATGATAAGAGCAGGTCATTTGTAATTCTAAGGAGAGCAGTCTCAGTGCTATCATACGTCTAAATCCTGACTGGAAATCCTCACAGATAACTTTTTTCTCTAAGAAGGCATATAATTGTGAGGATACTACCCTTTCTAGTATCTTGGACAGAAAAGGGAGATTCGAGGTTGGTCTATAATTAACTAGTTCTTTGGGGTCAAGTTGTGTTTTTTTGATTAGGCTTAAAAGCCAGTTTGAAGGTTTTAGGGACATATCCTAATGACAATGAGGAATTAATAATAATCAGAAGAGGATCTATGATACAAAAAGTGCTTTTGTAGAAACATCTGATATTCAATAAGCCAAGCTTTATCATTTGTTTATCCGTATTGCATCTGGTTTTTAATTGTTGAACCTCAATTAAATTTTTACATTGAAAATTCTTAAATTGGTTTGGACGTGTTTTGTATTTTCTAGTTCGGGGAACAGACACAGTCTCTGTAGTGTGATATCTAGGTGAAAGAGTCTCAATGTGCTGAGAATTAACTGACCTCTGTGACGTGAGGCAGCTAGCAGATGGTCGGTTTAGCCAGTCTGTCTGCTCCTGGGCACCAGTTAGTCAAGTATAAACTCTAAGACTATTTGCCATATTTCTAGAGAGAAGAGATGCGCCACCCCAGGAGGGATGAAGACCATCTCTTTTCAACAGGTCAGCTCTGCCCCAAAAGCTTGTCCAATTGTCTATTAAACCTATGTTATTCTGCGGGCAGCACTTAGACATCCAGCCATTGAGTGATGACAATATGCTATGCATCTCGTCACCCCGGTAAGCAGAGAGGGGACCAGAGCAAATAACAGTGTCTGACATTGTGCTTGCAAGTTCACACACCTCTTTAATGTTATTTTTAGCGATCTCTGACTGGCGAAGTCGAACATCATTAGCGCCAGCATGAATAACAATCTTACTGTATTTACATTTAGCATTAGCCATGTAAGGGAAACAGGTCAATTTAGCTCAAAGGGAATCATTTAAGATTTTAAAGGGAATTTGAACAGAATCACTGTTTCACGGCTGTTCACGGAGACGCGCCTGCGGTTCAGTGAACGAGCCGTTTAACATCAAATCTGCGCTGGATACTAATATCCAAACTATAGTGAAAACACTATCAATTAGCACAATAACAAGATCGGCAGTTTAAGACACTAACTTTTAAGCAAAAAACACAAGATACTTCTCTTTTCAATATGAATAAGGCTTTATTAGATAAATCTAAGACATATAAACTAATCTAACACATAAACGCACGCACTCACACAAGTTGCAGGAAGATCGAAAGTTAGGAAAAGATGAGTTTAAGAGAATGGAAATATGGAATTCCAAGTTTACAGCAATACTTTAAATTGCATAGACATGAACAACCATCAATCACGTAATTAGCCCTTGCATTGAGTTCCTCAATGTGACTAAAATTATATTAGATACACCAGCACAACAAATATCTGGGGATACGTTGCCTTCGTTTTCTGTGAAAGGGACTCACGTTGAAAGGGGTATCCCGGTGTCGCTGATTGGCTGGAAGTTCAGTAGTGAAGTGACGTCTTGGGAAGCCCGTGGTTGTTGGGCGTTGGCTGAAAGTGCAGAGTCGTGTGCGCTGGTTGAAGTTGAACGGGCATCCGAGGTCATGCGTCGGAGACTCGACGTTACAAAACTTAACTCAGAACACGAAACTCTCAAACGGAAAAGAAAAGAAATAAAGTTTGACGAGACTAGGTTGTGTTCCTTCTCATCGTGGCATAGTAGCAGCAGGCAGGCCGAAGCACGCAGGAACCGCGCTCAAACAGTGATGACTAAACCGCATGGCTAGAAGCTACAAGCTAGCAGAAGCATAGCTAGAGACTAGAAACAGACATGGCTAATAGCAGCAGCAAGGGACTAAAAGCAGACTAAAAGCAAAAAAACTTCATGGTGTCCAAAGTATTTAAACTTCCTTGTTGGCCACCCCTCAAATGTTGCCTTGACCAATCAGATATGGTCTTGACTCTGGGGTATCATAAATCATTTGTTTATCTTACCAAGCATGTGGTTCTTGCCTCACAGGGTCTAATTTTGGACATGATTCCTATAACATGATTATGATATATTTTACAAATAAATGATTGTCAGGACAATATCAAGCAAGAAAATTTGATTATATCAATACTAGACATGACACACAATAAGTGATTATACATGATAGTCAAATGTGTGGGTTACACATAAATGAATATGGAGTTAAGCAATGGAACGATTCATTTATAAGTCTTTTTGAGTTCATTCTGGTCCATATATAATGTACAAAAAGCAGTTTCTTTGCCATTCTCTGGCAAAGGGACTTTTCTGTGAAGACAAAGGTTTAAAGCCCTTTCCCCTTAGGAATTTCAGTCTGGTTCTGCTGGGTGGGGGAAGTCAATGCAAGTATTTAACTTGATCTCCTGGGTTTACATGTGATGTCCAGCGTTGCATTCCAATCACGAACAATAAATTTGACAATCTCTTCTTCGAATTAAAATTGTCAATAATTGTTCTATTGGTGTTAATGTTGAAAGCTGTTGTGTGAACAAGTTGGTTGGTTGGTTATCTTGCTTGGTTCTTGTGGCACTAGAACTGATTTATGACTTCCTGAGGAGTTCGGCTCTCGTTTCAATGCACACAGCTCTGATAGACTCTTTAATTTGTCTGGTTCGACTCATTTCTGCTACAGCCAGCACTTTTAAATTTGACAAGATGTCAGGCGCTCTGGCCAATAACTAGAGCACTTTCATCAGGTTTCTCAGTGGTGCATCACTGAGTGGGGAGAACCTGTGTAATGTTTTGATCAGAAGAGCGGTGTTTGGTACCACGACTATGCTGCCTCACTGTCACCCAGTTTCCCTGCTGTGGGGGCACTGTTGCCGGAACCGAACAATGTACAGGAATCCCTGAGATTGACGCATCCAAAGCCGTATCTAGAGCCCTCACATTCTTACTGTCCTCAATTAAAGTTTGGATGCATGTCTCTAATTATGAAATCTTCTCTGTCAGCCTAATAGTGTTGTCAAAAGACCCGGTACTTCGGTACCAAGTCGGTACAAAAAAACTGTAAATGTGACGGTACCAGGTTTCTTTAAGTACCGGTAGTACCAAGGTCCCGTTCAAACCCGGTTCTTGAAGCTATGATTTCCGCGAAGCAGAAAACGTGGACGGAATCTCAAAATCCAGTCATGAAAATGAAACTATGAAAATATGGACAGTCACGGAATTTGTCAAAGTTAGAATAAATTAATCAAAACATATCTCCATATGGACCAATATCGGTAAATGTTAAGCCACAAAAGTTGTTTGAAATATGAATCCTGCATGTTCTGTGCGTCTCTGTGTGAATGATCCAATGGCAGAGACGTGAGGGTTTGTTTACTACATAGACTGAAGCGCGTGACGCTTGCATTAATTTTAGCATCTGAGCTTCAGAGTTCTTTCTCCATCAAGCGATCTGAACTTTTCGATTCATGTCAATGTACGCACTGCGCACCTGTATTGATGCTCTGTAAACTCTGTGTGAAGGCGCATGACTCAACGTGACTTTCTCACACATGCAAAGAGAGAGAGAGCGAGAGTCTTACCACGCTGAATCGAAACGCTACATGTAAACTATATTCTTTGTTGACTTCTCCTGTCAAAATAATGGAGTTCATTTAGAATTATTCATATTTTTCGAACAAAAAGAAGATATGCCGTTTTTTTTTTGTGGGCGGAGCTAATGCGCAAATTTCATTGGCTGGCTTTCATCTATTACAGTCCCTGTTTTGATTTCAGCAAATCAGTTTGACCGAATGCATACAACATGATTAATATTCATGAACCCAGCAGCTCATCAATTCATAGTGCATTGAATATTGTTAGTATGATAGTAGAATTAGTAGCAGTATCATCTTTTAATAATAATTCATATGATCTATTACAATTATTTTTTTTACAGAAACCCTCAATGACCGAAAATATCTTAAGCATCACCACTTGTCTTAAGTTCAGTTAAAATGACAAATATGCATTCAATAAAAGTTCATTTTTACATAAAGGCATCGTGCTACTAAATATTACTATTATTTAGTAAAATGTGTTGAAAAAATGTATAAAACTTTATTTCTTAAAGAAATAAATCACAAAATATTTCTTCCATGTTTTAATTTTAATAGCAAATCCCATTTATTTACCAAAAAAACAAAATGTGTTTAAATTTCATAAATTAAAAGACAAATTAAATTTGTGTGATACTTGTTAACTGTTTTTCATAATTATATAACTTGTAGAAAAACTTTAAACACAATTGTAAATAAGTATAAAGAATGGCATTGGTTTTATTTTTAGTGATAAAAAGTTTTTTAATTGTAATTATTATTTTTTTAATTAGCATATTTTTGTGTTTTGCATTGGTACTGAAATTGGTACAGAGAACCGTGGATTTTTACTGGTATCGGAACCGAATACTGAAATTTTGGTACTGTGAAAACACTACAGCCTCACTATTTCCCTGCATTTATCACATGTGAATCCCTCATCACCAACAGAGATACATAAACTGTACATGCGGCAAGAGGTGCAAATAACAATAGCATAGTAATAATACAACAATATAATAAAACAATAGTAATAATCACCTGTGAAACTCTGTATGTAGATATGTATGCAACTGTGCATGTAGGAGTCACTAGAAACTGTGACCTGAGACATGAAGTGTTTAATCTTGAAATGCCTTCAAACAGATGAGAGAAATTCATGCAGAAATACAGGTTTATTTCAAGCCTTTGCAGCTGTATTTGAGGTTTGCTGTATTGTGACTCACAATCACTGACTCTCATTTGACTTGATAAAAACAACTAATATTCGTTTACCTGATGCATGTTATCTGAGAGTTCATCTAAGTGTGTGTGTGTGTGTGTGTGTGTGTGTTCACACAATCTAGGGTAAACTGAACACATACAGTTACTCTTCAAATACAGCTGAAGAAGACATACAAAAAACATTAATTCATACAGCACACAGAAACTGAACAACATCAACGTTTAGTTATAATTTGGGATTTTAATCATCAGTTACTGATAGAACAGCAACACCAACAGGGAGTGTAAGTGTGAACTGCCAAAGAACATAAAAATCACTTCACAACAGCAAAGAGGATGGCATAACAGATAAATTAGTCATTTGACAAAAGTACTAAAATAATGTAATAAAAAAAAGCAGGAGAGAGGTTGCTTTTGGCATTAAATGATAAACAGATACAGTTACAATGCCACAAGATATAAAACAACATTTACTTACTACAGCAAATCAGCTGTTCTCCTGTAGAAGATGCTTACAGTACATCATAGAGTAGCAGTTAAAGTTAAATTAAAGTCAAAAGAACACCTTTGCCATTCCTCTGCCAACTGTTGATTGAAGGTTTTTTTTTTTTCTGGTTGGTCACATCAGTTATATTATGCTATTCATCAGATCTTTTAAAGTCAGTTATTACCTTGATATACAGTACTATATCAAGTATAGTATATCAACGATGTGATCAGCAACATTATATAACACATTTGTTTTATCCCAATTTAGGTGCTGCATCCTTAAAACAGTTTTTGAAAGGCCACAAGAGATGTTAAATGGGACAGTCTGACATACGGAGGATCCCTCTTGTCCTCTAGCAAGTGTGACAGCTGCTGTTGATCAGGGACAGTAATGTTTGTACTGGACTTTTAAAAAAGTGATACTCAACAGTCTGAAAACAACACAACCTGTCAAAATATGTGCACCTTGATCTATTTATCTACATAATAAACTACATTAGATATTTTAGTAAGATATCAACGTTTAAGTGTTTTTGTAACATTAAATGTTCAGCTAGGTTGAAACCCAGCACTTAGTTTGATAGTGAGTATAAATCTGAATGCTCTGTTATAAAATCCTCTGTAGCGACATGCAGCGCATCTGCACTGACAGCGACCTGAGGTTAATTCCCGCTGCTGAGATGCAGTCGCTCTTCAGATAAAGCCTTTCGAAGGATGCAGCATCTGAACTGAAACACAGTTATTGTCTGTTGAGTGTAGTTTCTTTCTTTTGTTTAGTATCTCAGTTTTTGGTTGCTATTTATTTCTTATTAGTCGACTGATCATTTCAACTTGTGCCTTGTTTTATATCTCAATGTCTGGCATATTCAAAATCTCTTTTTTTTTTCTGGTTTGTTTTTCTGTTCACCAGAGTATTCTTGGTGTTGTTGAGTGTTTTTTTGCTGTGTGTTATTAACGACACGGTCTCTGCTCTCATTTTGTGAATCAAACTGTGACACAATATTGCCAGAGAATCACAGTCTGTATTTATGTTGTCAGATCAGAGAGTTTGACTGAACCACATACATAAAACCCAGGATATAGCGGCTGAGTGAATGTGGTCTGGACTGTGTGGATGAGGCTCATTGAGTCAGAGACGCTGTAGAAGGACAGAGTTCCTGCTCTGTGATCCACATACACTCCTATTCTCCTGCAGCTGGAGGGAACAGGGAGTTCAGTCTGTTTGTTATTGTGACCGAATGATAATTTGGAGGGAGAGCAGTACAGTCTCCAGGACTGATCATTACATCCAAACACACACTCCTTACCAGATCCCTTCCTGCTGATGCTCTTATATGACACTGATATATACACACCACTCCCACAACACTCCAGCTCCCAGTAACAGCGTCCACTCACACTCTCTCTACACAACACCTGACGATAACCATCAAATCTGTCTGGATGATCAGGATACGGCTGAGCTGTGTGAGGTGTGTGAGTCACCAATCTGTTCCCTTCAGACAGACAGAGACATTTATGTGCAGTGTTTGGATCCAGAGTGAACTGATGACGATCTGATGAAGAAACAAAACACTGTAATCAAGAGTTGTAAAAGTTAAGCTTTTAAGATTATTTTGCTCTATCCGATTTATAGCATGATGTTCATGCATTCACTTGATATGTCATAAACTATTATTCTCACACTAAAAGTTTGCATTTCTAGGATTTCTGTTTCTTTAGTTTCATGTCTATCTCAAATTTCTTTAAAAATTAAGCCAAATCCCTCTTTATCTTTTTGTGTAGCTGAACTGTAAAAACTCTTTGTTCAGATTAAAAAAAAGGAAGAAGCTTTTTAAAAAAAAATTCATTCTCCAACTCATTCTGTTTGTTTTTGTGTTTGCTTGGTTATTTATTTATTTATTTATTTATTCTTTTTTACATAAACACAAGTGCAAGCACATTCACATATAGTCCTACACCTCACACACAAGCACAGAAAGCTGAAGATATATGGACAGAGCAGACAAACATATCAAGCTGTATTTTCAGAAATGTATTGGATTTGTTTTATTGTTGCTATGGTGATAAGCCTGTATTAATGTATAATCACATTATTATCACTTTATGTATTTATATGTTGGTTCATAGCGGTTTTAAGAAAGTAACTTAAAATTAAATTATTATTATTATTATTAGAGTATTAATTATTAAATTGCTATTAAAATGATCAATAAAGTAATCTGACTGCAAATTTAAAGAAGTGATTAATAATTCAATGTAAACTGGAGTATTTCTTAATGTCTTTGCCTACACTGCACATGATTCCTGATGAATGTGAATACATAATATTTTCTATTAGTTCTGTCTCTTCAAACTAATCTTTCTTGTTAAAGCGTCTTAGTGAGTGTGATTGTGTTTGTCAGTGACTTACATTGTAGGAAGTCCTCTCTGCTCCTGGGAACAATGTTACTGACTGAGAAAATAACAGATATAAACACTCAGAGAGAAAATGAGACCTGGATCTATTCCTTAGACATTTCACACATTTTCTTTATGATATTAGATGATGTTTGTCTCATTACAGAGAGCAGGTGAATCTCTAATATTTTACCAGATATGTTTTTCATCTCCTCTTTGCAGAAATCCTCCAGTTTGAGTCTCAGCTGACGGACAGATTCTCTCACTCCATCAAAAGAAGAGAGGAAACTGTTAGAGATGTTTTCTGTAGATTCAGGAGGAGCTGAGAGAGACTGAAGACTCTGCAGGAATAACAACACACACGACTCAAAGACCTGATCATCTCACACTGTCCTCAATAACCTGCTCTACAGTTGGGTTACCTGCAGGAAATGGATGTGATCGTCTGTGTGTGAAAGCTGCTCCAGCTCAGTGTTTCTCTTCTTCAGATCTTCAATCTCTTGCTCCAGTCGCTCCATTTGTCCTTCAGCTCGACTCACTGCAGTCTTTTCCTGATCTCTGATCCGCTGTGTCACCTCAGAGCGGCTTCTCTCAATGGAGCGGATGAGCTCAGTAAAGATCCTCTCACTGTCCTCCACTGCTGTCTGTGCAGAGCGCTGTGAGACACACATCACAATCAGCTCTTACTGCTTCCTCACAGCGGCTTCAGTGGGACTGAAAGAGGAGTCAAACTGAGTCTCAAACTTCTCTTCTTCTCCAAACTCACCTTATGAGACTCCACAGCGTCTCTCAGCTGCTCAAGATCTTTCTGTCTCTGCTGGATTCTCTGCTGGATTTCACTCTGTGTCTCCTTCAAGTGTTTCTGGAGGACACATTCAAAACAGCAAACCTCACATACAAAGCGATCAAAACCTCATGTAAAATTTTGCCTGTTTCATAAAAATATATATATATTCTTTACCGTGTTTCTCAGAGTTTTAAGATCATTAATTTAATTTAGTTTCTATGAAGTCCTCACATATGAAGGAGGGCATATGTTTATTGTTATCACTACTCTGCAATCAAGAATTAATGTGAAGAAATGGAGGTTCAAACTGAGTGCAATGTGGAGCAAAAACAATAACTCTGATGCATGAGCGATGTGTCAAAGGTGAGTAAAGTTGAGCTCATGCTCTAATACACAGAGGTGTCATGTAGTGACTCTCAATGGGAGAGTAGATCACATGATGCACTCATGATACAGCTGGAGACTACAGTGAAGGGTCAGCATTAAATGTGTGATTTCAGTTCATACCTCTTTCTCTGCCCTCTCTGCTGCAGTTGACACAGTCTCATGGTTTTTATGTTCATCTGTCATACAAAGTACACAAACACATTGCTGGTCAGTACGACAGAAAACCTCCAGAAGCTTCTCATGTTTCTGGCAGATCATCTGCTGCAGTCGTCCAGTGGCATCAGTCACTTTGTGTCTCTTTCCTGGACGAAACTCTTCATGACGCTCAAAGTGAGTTTGACAGTAAGACTCCAGACACACCAGACAGGACTTGACAGCTTTGTGTTTTCTTCCAGTACAGATGTCACACTCCACGTCTCCAGATCCAGCAGGAACTGC
Organism: Carassius gibelio; assembly: GCF_023724105.1. Taxonomy (NCBI): domain Eukaryota; kingdom Metazoa; phylum Chordata; class Actinopteri; order Cypriniformes; family Cyprinidae; genus Carassius; species Carassius gibelio. The sequence goes on along the minus strand of NC_068412.1, from coordinate 5,335,392 downwards.
AGCTTTTAGTTTGGTCTTCTTCAGTTTCTCCACCACTTCACCCAGCATGGTGTTTTTACCTAAAGCAGGTCTGGGACTGAAGGTCTGTCTGCACTGAGGACAGCTGTAGACTCTCTTCTGATCCTCTTGATCCCAGCAGTCTGTAATGCAGCTCATACAGTAACTGTGTCCACAGTGAATGGTCACAGGATCCTTCAGGAGATCCAGACACACTGGACAGCTGAACTGCTCCACTGAAAAAACACTGGCTTCAGCCATTTCACTGTCTACAGCAATACAGACACAAACAACAGCTCAACAGCAGAACAGTTTCAGTTTCTTTTAACTGAGTTTCCTGGTTCTGTGATTGAGAGACGTGTGCAAAAACAAGTGTGTGTGAATCTGAAAACTCACATACTGAAATGTCCACTAGGTGTCAGTCTCATACAGAAACTCAAAGAACTCGAAGTTGGATAAACACCTTTACAAATAATACTGCATCCAAATTACTCAGCATTATTAGAAAGCTAAAGACAGGATAGTTTTATTAGGGCTGGAGCTAAACTCTATGAGACAGTGGCCCTTCAAGACCAGAGCTGCTCTGACATTCAGAAAAGTCTAATGTTAAATAATTAGTAACACTTTAGGACACTGTTCCATCGTTAGTGAATAACTACATGTGGGCCCCTGGAAATGTTACTGTATTAATAGCCTATAAATAGAAATACAGCAAATATTAGTGTGCTTTAATGGTTTAGTTGTAGAACTTTCGTCAAGCACTTTTTGGCCAGCTGTGGATAGCTGGAACTCAGCGAGAGCAAATGAAATCGAATTATTTCAACAGCAGAACAAAGAGTGGGAATTATGTCACAGCCAATTTTTTTTCTTCTGTCCTCCCATATGCATTGTTTTATATATTTTATATGCATTGTTGTAATATATATATATATATATATATATATATATATATATATATATATATATATATATATATATATATATATATATATATATATTATTTGAACTCAAGACCCATCACTTCAAAAACAGACATTACAAAACAAACAAACAAACACAACATAAGATTTTTTATAGAATGTTAGTAACCAAACAGTTTTGGTGCATATTGGCTTAAAAGACAGTTCTCAAAACATCTTCCTCTATGTCCGACAGAAGAAATTAATCAAAAAGTTTTGGAATGACATGAAGATGAGTAAATAAAAACAGAATTATATTATTATTTTTATTTTATTTTATTTTTTGGAAACTCTTGATGTAATGAGAAAATGGGCACAAAACTGAATACATTATCAGTTATGTCCAACCAAGTCTCCAAAAGAAACTACACTGCACAACTGTGTCTGCTATTGTTTGGATTAAAAAGGCAGTCTTCACTCAAACCCATGCCACTGGTTTAGCCAGAATTTTACATTTGGGCCACAAACAGAGAGCCAAAGTGTTCCACTCTTTAGAACCTTTACTCCTTTAACTTTAATTAACAGAAGTTTAAGATTATATAGAATGATAATGCATGAGATCCATGTACCAAGCATGTGACTGGTTTTGAACTGCCCTGTCTTGGCAACATAGCTCTGGTTGTCAAAGGATTGTCAAATGTCTCCATCAGCACTTCTCAAAAAGTGCTTTAGAAATTACTGCTGTGATTTAGATGTTTTGATGGTAAAACCTTATATTGGCTAAATGTTTGATCTCTCAAAGGTTGAAGTCACTAGTATTTTTGGCAGACATGTAGTATAATGAGCTCTCAGGATTCTTAACTGAAACCTCAGCATGCGAGAGGTGGATTTTGTTTTGTTTGATTCATCTATAATGCCATTGCTATAGCTTGTGTAAGGGTTTGCTGGGATGTTCCTGAAGGTAGGAATGCTGGATGTGCTGCTGGGGGTCTCTGATGACCTGTCCAGACTGGACTCCTATACAGAGAGGTAAGCACTATTGCTTGAAAAATTACATTCATGTGTGTGTGTATATATATATATATATATATATATATGGGTCATTATACGAAAACGTGCCATTTTGTGTCCCTCAGGAAAAAAAAGCTCTGTAAATCTTAATAAAACATAAAAGAAATAGAATATTTTATATTTTAGTTTCCATAATGTCTCATAATATAATAATAAATTATTTTCTGTTTCTTTGGTTTTTAAAGGATTTTAATCACATTTTTGTACAAAGCATCTTGAAGAAATGTTGAAAATGGCCTGTCCCTCAGTAAGATTTTTCTACTTCTACTTGCTATCGAGGCCAAAAAAGTCAAACTATCATAAAAAAACATATACTTGTATAAAGCCTTAAGTGTCAGTTCATTAGTCATAAATGGATTTTATTCTTAACGTGTCAAATAAAATAAAAAAACACACAATTTAGTCGGGTCCCTAGGTTCTCGTCAACCCTGTTACTTTTTATAAAAACACCTCTTTAAAGATAATGGACTGTTCCAAAAGTTGCATCAGTTCCAGGAAGTGACATTATCTGACTTTCATGAAGTTGATGGTAGAAGACAAGTAAGTGTTCTCTTCTTTTTAATGAATTTTCTTTGAGGTTATGTAATGTCTGAAAGACAGGGACACGCTCATTGTGTCAGCCCTGTTACCAGAAAAGCATATGTTAAAAAGTTTTTTGTACATATTTAAAAATTTACATATATGATAATATTTAAGCCTCTCATTAAGGCACGTAATGTAGTGTCATTACCTATACCTCATGGCTAGTAATGGCCGGCAATAACCTTTTTCGTCAACCCTGTTACCGTCAACCCTGTAACCATTCCAGGGTAAGAGGGTTGACCCAAGTACGCTTTTGTGTGTCTTACCCATGTCGTATACACAAGAAGGGTTAAATCAAGGGCAACTGGACTAGGTACGTCCATATTTGAAGCTATTGCCTCTCATCCAAGGGGTTTCTTCATTTCTAAATGACTGATGGGGAGTGCCAGGCATTTAACCTCTGTGGGGTTGTCACCCCTGAGCCAACCCTTCTTGGATAACTATGACCTGGATGACTGAGAATTTTAACAGACATACTTTTCTTACAAATAGTATACATAATATACATGTTTTTACAGTTTTTATCCCTAAAAATCATGTTTTTTTATTTATTCTACTGATAGATAGGCTAAAATATGTTGAGGTTACTGATCTATACTGATACACACAAGTGCATTGGGTTTTATAAATGTGCTTTATAAATCAAAAGTCATTATTTTTTTTTATTATGAGAAGTCAATAAATTAACAAGCTTTTCAGTTTGCATTTGGGATACTCTCCATACATGCACTCCATCCAAATAGTTTGAAAAACTTTTCTTGTCAAAAAATAAATCAAGCTTGTGTGACTTGTATGATTATTTGATGGCATGTGAACTACTTACATTTACAGTATGCTACACAATCATAAATAATCAGGGCTGGGGTGTAACGAAATACATGTAACAGCGTTACATATGTAAAATACAAAATATGAGTAACTGTATTTCGTTAAAATTACATTTTAAATAAGGGGTAATCAGATTACAGTAACATCTGAAAACTATTTTAGATTACCAGTGATTACTTTTATTTTGATGTAATTTATTAATTTAATATTTAAGTTTGGGGATTTCAACCAATACCGCGACTGATTTTTTCCCGTTACAAGCACATAACGACACAAACATTCTCCTAGAAATCACACTATGCATTCAGTCAACAGATCCATACGAAGCATGCATAAAATAAAGGTTTATGAAGTCAAACAATAGCTTTATGTGGTTTACAGATGAACTTCTTTATTCATTCGAAATGTTCAGTATCATCTTTGGCTCGGTAATGCAAGTTCACGATCCAATTCGTGAACAGATGATTCTTATTCGTGAATCTTTTAAAATAATAATTTCCTTTATTTATTTATTTAATGAAACCAGTGTGGAAACCAATGCTTCACTAACGGGATAGATCTGGGTCAGGGTATATTCTGGCAAACCGTTTACCAATCAAGTTTCTCAATTGGCAAAGCAAACTGTGGTACACGCCACTACCAACACAGAATGGGTAAATCTGTGTTTTCTCAGCACAATATCATAGAAAGTATGAGGTTTGAGAAGTAGAAGGCGGGGCAACAGTTAAAACATTTTAAAGTTAAAGTTCATGCAAACAGATAAGTTTCGGTTTTTCATCATTTTTATGCTAAAATATCTCAATAGAGCCGTCTACATAATATGCTGATTAGTCATGTTGAATTAAAGGTTTATGAATGTCCAATTAAGACTCCATTACAACCATAATTGTAACTCAAACAAGCAGTATAATCAATACGGTAGCTGTTGTCAACCCTGTAACTAATGTGTCAACCCTGTTACTTGTATAATATTCTAATATAACTTAAAAAATGTAAATAAAAATGTAATCAATTAATTGTAAATGTTTAGTAAGAGAGGCTAATAATCCACTCAAAATTGAATTGAGGTGTTTAATTTTTGTTTCCATACATTTTTCTTAAAACAGAAGATGCTGGGAGAGTGTAATTTGGAAATGAACGTATTCATCCCCTTAAAAAAATAAAACTTTCAATATTCTCAATTCACAAACACTCTTAATGTAACAAGGGGGAGTATATCTTCCACAGTATATCAGATTTGTTCTATACATGTATTTAAAACCTTTTCAAAAAGTAATTAATATGTTGGTAACAGGGTTGACCAAAAACACACATTTAAATTAGTTAAATGAAAAAAATGAAAAAAATAAGATAGCCTGAGATGGCACGGCACATTTTCCTGAGAGGTAAGGATCTACTTAATCCAAAAAGGGGCTTAAAGATTTTCAAAACAGAAATTTGAAAATCAAACATTAAAAGTGGGAAATGGCACGTTTTCGTATAATGACCCATATATATATATATATATATATATATATATATATATATATACATCATGTGTTCATTACTGAACTGCTTTCTATGTATAATACATTCCACTAATAATTGTCTAACAACTTTGCCCTGTAGTATATGTTTCTTGCTTTACTTAAAGTTGTTTTTAGGGTATGATTCTAATAATTAAATATTTTTGGTGGATGTGTATGCAGTCACCATTTAACCCTGTAAAGTGCATATAAAAAAAGTGTATATAAAATAGTATACAGAAAAGCTATATATATATATATATATATATATATATATATATATATATACTGTATATAACCATTAATAAAAAACATATGTTTATATTTTGTATCATATTTGATACATCAGGATTTTTTTTGACACACTATAGCTATATATTTTATTACTAAGAACATCTAAAGCATCAATCAGACAACAGAAGACATGTAGTAGACTATGTACTGTACAACAGATTTTTCAGCATTTTCATGTTGATCATTTAGAGGCCTTAGAAATTGTCCTATCAAATATGATACAGTAGAATTTATAGGATTAAGAATCTACTAGACCTTTCTCTGGTGTGTGGGGTTTATGGGTCCTTTGTCACATAAATATATATCCGTATTACCAGTATGGACAAGATTAGACTATAGCTTAGATTATATAGCACGTTTACCTCCATTTGTTTGTGGGTAATTTCTCGAGCTGTTGTAATACAATTATCAGTGAGTCACTCAAACAGTCCAGTTTCAGGTGCCAGCTGACATTAATCTTCCTGTCTCAGTTGCAGTGTTTATGTGTTGTGGAAACTGCCCTCTATTTACTCCTTTCTCTCTTTCAGTCTACGATATCCATTCATATGACTTCCAGACAAGGTTACACTGGGTTCAGGTGTTGGGTGGTGACCTTTGGGGTCATAGCTCTAAGTGTGAATACTAGCGTGGATTTAATGCTTTATTATCATTATCCTGGCTGAGAGATATTTAGCTCCAACATTACCAAGATGAAATAAAATAACTTTAAATTGAAATAACTGAACATAAGGAGCCTGAGAAAAATGCTTATTTTAGAAGAAAAACTTCCATGTCTTAAAATGATAATCAAGTGCTTTACATGTGCTATAATATGTTACTCAACACATTAAAATAAGGGTACTTTTTTAAAGCACAACAACTTTAATGTAAACTTGACATTACCACACTTATAAAAAAAAGTGTTCTTAAGTATGTAAAGAAACAAGTGTACTATCAAGTACACTTAAGTAGCCTTTTTTCATTATTATAGTGACATGACATTCAGCCAAGTATGGTGACCCATACTCAGAATTTGTGCTCTGCATTTAACCCATCCGAAGTGCACACACACAGAGCAGTGAACACACACACACACATACACATTGTGAACACACACCCGGAGCAGTGTTCATCATTTATGCTGCGGCGCCCGGGGAGCAGTTGGGGGTTCGATGCCTTGCTCAAGGGCACCTAAGTCGTGGTATTGAAGGTGAAGAGAGAACTGTACATGCACTCCCCCCACCCACATTTCCTGCCGGCCCGAGACTCAAACTCACAACCTTACGATTACCAGTCCAACTCTCTAACGATTAGGCCACGACTTCCCCATATATATATATATGGGGATTAGCATTAGCAGAAGGCCACCTCCTCTGAGCCAGGTCATGTTCACTGCGAGATCAAGTTACATAAGGTATAAACATGGCTTAATGGAAGTGTTACGCAACATGCAAATGCATGCAAATGATGATTGTCTTGCAAGATTGTCTAATTTCTTTGATTTTTAATCAAAAGTCTCAGTAATGCTTTGTTAATATTAACAGCAGAGCACAGGACTAATCAGAAAGATCACCAAGCACCGCTGAAATCGTACTTCCAGACTATACAAGGTACGCTTGTCATGATTCTGCCCTCGTGTCCTTGATTTTTCCTAGTCTTGAGGCAGGATCATGACAGACCCGTGTTTTGTGTACAAGCACATGGCCTTGCCTTTGGGCCATGTGCTTGTGTTGTCTCGTTCCCCTGCCCCGCCCCCCTTGTTAACCTAGTCGTGTCTTGATTGTCCCATCTGTGCCACCTGTCGTGTCTTGATTGTTCCCCCTATTTAGATCTCCTAGTGTGCTCTGTCTTGCGTCGGTTCATTGTGATTGTTCCACTCTGTGATTTGTGTGTTCCTCATATGTGTTCCTACCGGTCAGCCTTGTGAAAGAGTATTCCCCTTTGAGATCTTGTATCCTGTATAACCGTGAGTGTTATTTGTAGTTAGTGTTCTCCTGTTTTGAGTCTTTGTTTATCTTGTTTAATCAGTCCTATTTAGTATTTGTTGTATCTGCCCTAGTCCTGTTTTCCCCCTCGTGGGTTTTTGTTTTCCCTTTTTGTATTAATAAATCCTGTGTGTAACCCGATTCCTGTCTGCACCTGAGTTCCTCCCTTGCCAAACCCTGACAGAATGAACCGACCAAAAGGGAACTCAGCAGACAGGAGGCAATGCTGGATGTCATCAGCCAGCAAGTGGGATGGTTTTGAGGGCTCTTGCCTAGTGGTGTTCCGGGGGACCAGGGGAGGTCGCTCCGGAGCAAGCGGTCGAGAGGAGGAGCCACAGAGGTCCCCTCCACCTACCCACCTGCCAATGATTCCAGAGGGTCGTGTCCTGGCCGTGGCAACCCTGGGGGGTCAGGCAAGTCCCCCCCAGAGCCCTGAGGCGCCTTCCACAGCCTGCAGTCTCCCCATGAAGCGAGGGAGACGATTGTCGTGGGAGTCAGCCTCTGAGGCGTCGGCGTCAGAGTCTGCCCTGCCCGAGACCGAACTTCCCCAACCCGTCTCTGTCCCAGCGGTGATCTCTGCATCGCGGCCTAGAAGGAAGAGGAGGAAGAAGGGGTCTCCCGGTCCTGCGACTCTGTCGCCTCCTGCAGCGGTGAGCGTGCCCGAGCCAGCAGCGGTGAGAGCTGGCGTGCCCGTGCCAGCAGCGGTGAGAGCTGGCGTGCCCGTGCCAGCAGCGGAGAGAGCTGGCGTGCCCGTGCCAGTAGCGGAGAGAGCTGGCGTGCCCGTGCCAGCAGCGGTGAGCGCTGGTGTGCCCGAGCCAGCAGCGGTGAGCGTGCCCGAGCCAGCAGCGGAGAGCGCTGGCGTGCCCGAGCCAGCAGCGGTGAGCGTGCTCGAGCCAGCAGCGGTGAGCGTGCCCGAGCCAGCAGCGGTGAGTGCTGGCGTGCCCGAGCCGGCAAAGAAGAGAGCTGTATGCAAGTCTGCAGTCGTGAGAGCGGAGGAGAGTGCCGCGGCCGACTCTGCAGCAAAGACTCTAGTATAGTCTGTCTCATCTCGTAAGGAGATGCCAATTATCCTAGCTGCTAAAGCCTTTTCAGATTATTTGTCTAGTCTTGTCCGGATCCTAGAAGTCCCCGTCAGTCCTGTCTTGTCCCCAGACCCTGTCCCCAGAAATCCCGAGTGTCCTGCCGTTGTCTCCCCGTGTCCCGTAGATGTCGTCTCCCCGTGTCCCGTGAGTGTTGCCCCATGTCCTGCTGATGTAGTCATGTGTCCTGTTGATGTGGCCCAGTGTCCCGTTAATGTTGCCACGTGTCCCGTAGGTGTCCTGTGTCCTGTTGTCCCCCCGTGTCCAGTAGATGTTGTCCCCCCGTGTCCAGTAGATGTTGTCCCCCCGTGTCCAGCTGTCGTCTCCCCGCGTCCCGTAAGTCTTGCCCCGCGTCCCGTAAGTGTTGCCCCGCGTCCCTTGTCTGCTCCTGTCATGTCCCCTGTCAGTTGTCCCGAGACCCCTCCCCGCCCCTCACCACCCAGACCTGCCCGTACCCCCCGTCGTCAGCCTTCGTCCTGTCCTCCTAAGATTCCTACCCCACCCACCCGCCCTGGTCTGTCCCCCATGAACTTTGTGGTCCCGCCCCCTCCCCTTCCCTGTTTGTTTTTTTTGATTTGTCACCCCAACCCTGCCGTTGTGTACTCGTGTTTGCCTTTGTTGTTATTTGTCATGTCTTGTTGGTTTGTGTCTGTGTCCCAGTCTGTCATGTCAGTCATGTCCCGTGTTTGATGTTCCCTTGAGGAGCGTCTGGAAGCCGCTCCTTAAGGGAGGGGTTCTGTCATGATTCTGCCCTCGTGTCCTTGATTTTTCCTAGTCTTGAGGCAGGATCATGACAGACCCGTGTTTTGTGTACAAGCACATGGCCTTGCCTTTGGGCCATGTGCTTGTGTTGTCTCGTTCCCCTGCCCCGCCCCCCCTTGTTAACCTAGTCGTGTCTTGATTGTCCCATCTGTGCCACCTGTCGTGTCTTGATTGTTCCCCCTATTTAGATCTCCTAGTGTGCTCTGTCTTGCGTCGGTTCATTGTGATTGTTCCACTCTGTGATTTGTGTGTTCCTCATATGTGTTCCTACCGGTCAGCCTTGTGAAAGAGTATTCCCCTTTGAGATATTGTATCCTGTATAACCGTGAGTGTTATTTGTAGTTAGTGTTCTCCTGTTTTGAGTCTTTGTTTATCTTGTTTAATCAGTCCTATTTAGTATTTGTTGTATCTGCCCTAGTCCTGTTTTCCCCCTCGTGGGTTTTTGTTTTCCCTTTTTGTATTAATAAATCCTGTGTGTAACCCGATTCCTGTCTGCACCTGAGTTCCTCCCTTGCCAAACCCTGACAACGCTAACATCTGCAAGCTAACTTTCTGAGCTAGTACTACTGGTGTAAAGTTATAAGCATGTCTTTTCAAACAAAAATGAAGTGCACTTAATTGTATCGAAAGTGCACTTGTTATATATATATATATTTTTTTTTTTAAAACTGATAATATAATATTAATGAAATACTTATATTTACTGAAAAAGAGACAGGTTCACAACTATTTCCTAACATACTTTTCGAACAAATATGCACTTTGTTATATCGGCAAATTAAAAGTTTTACATTTAAAAATGATTATTATCATATTCATACACCCTCGTCCAGGTTACCCACCCGGGGCTGATCAGACACCAGCTTGTGTCCAGCTGGCTGGTTATTTACTACTCCATGGTTCTCCTCTTTTTATCCAACTTGAAGCTCTCTCTGCTGCTAAAATAGTGCTGCATATAGCTACCCTCCTCTCTGGCCAGAGAAAGTGCTGCAAACCCCCAACATCATTTAAACTGGAATGCACCTCGCTCTCCATCGAGCCTGCTTGCTGTTGCTGACGAGTCCTTCATACGTGGAGAGATTCCTTTCAAAAGCTTCTTCCAAGCCATCTTCCCAACGGATGGTCAGTTCCATCCAGCAGCACAACTTGTTTTGTGGATTACAATATGAGGATGATGTCTGGTAGCAGAGTGCTAGCTACAATATGACTAGAGAACTTCAGCTGTTTTTCTAGGTCCACTAGCAGTTGCTGGTCCTTTGCAGAGGCCTGTATGCCTACATTTTTCCTCTACGTTAAAGTAGGCTGCTCTCCAGCTCTGACTAAGTTAATTCTCTGCTTGGAAGGTTGGGGCCACTTTGCCCTTTCAACTCCAGTGCTGATAACTTCAGCAATGGTTTTCAGGACTAAATCGTACTTCCATCGGTACATCCTTCTCCAAGTGCCCTTGGGCAGCAGCTAAAAATATGCTCCAGGGATCCTTGCTTGGAGCACAGTGTGCATGCTGGTGATCCCAATGATCCCAATCTCAACCTTGTGCCAGCTTGATGTCATTGCTCCTGGAGAGACCCTCATCCTGAAATGCTGAACCAGCTTATGAGGAATGGAACAGACCAGCTTTCCACTGTGCTTTTGCCCCAGCAACTCTTTAGTGAACTTAAAGGGATCAGCTATAAAAGCAGCACGTCTTCAAGCCCTTGCACAATAGAGTCTCCAATGCCCCTCTGCTTGGTGGAGGACCCCGATCTTCTTTTGCAGGAAACACATCAGCTGAGCTAAGCCACAGACAAATTATAAGAGACATGCCACTTCCTCAATCCTCAATACAACTATATAAGGAAAACCCGTAACGGCAAAGATGGCAGTTGTATGCACATGTCCCGACCCTCCCGTTGGAAAGCCAATAATCTGCTTTTAAAAGTTAAGCCGGGAAACATTTAAGCCTATCGTCTGGTTCAACTGATATATATGCTAATATTTGTCTGTTTCTCTCTTTTTCCGAGGTCACCTTGGCCACCAGATCCAGTCTGTATCCAGATCAGAGGGTCACTGCAGTCGCCCGGATCCAGTACGTATCCAGACCAGATGGTGGATCAGCATCTAGAAAGGACCTCTACTGCCCTGAAAGACAGCGGAGACCAGGACAACTAGAGCCCCAGATACAGATCCCCTTCAAAGACCTTGTCTCAGAGGAGCACCAGGACAAGACCACAGGAAACAGATGATTCTTCTGCACAATCTGACTTTGCTGCAGTCTGGAATTGAACTACTGGTTTCATCTGGTCAGAGGAGAACTGGCCCCCCAACTGAGCCTGGTTTCTACCAAGGTTTTTTTCTCCATTCTGTCACAGATGGAGTTTCGGTTCCTTGCCACTTGTGAATGTGTAGTAAAAGTATAACCTGTGGGGAAAAAGGCTTTTTAAACCTTATTTTGGGGCAAAGTCATCATTAATTTTTCAGCGATTTTTATTATATTTTACTGCTGTTTCTATACATGCAGTTTTTATGTCCCGGTGACCAGTGAAAATGCAGTTCTGACTCTATGCCCATTCATTTAGATAGGAGCCTGGTCTTGTTAGTCTGAAATAGCTGCCCAGAGGCATTGCCAAGATGGCGGCCGAGTGGCACGACTTGCCTAAAAGGACTTTGGCTAAGCCAATGTGCTCACTCTCTTCTGCCTCTTTAAATGGACTTCAGCGCTCTCATCTCCTGCCTGATGTTATGAATTATCATTACTCTATAATTCTTGGAGCAAGGTGTTGCATACTTTTCTCCTCTTTTCAAAACGGTTCAACTCAAACATTGACAATAATGGCTTGCAGCTTTCTGTTATCTTCTCTCTTAACTGTTGCCTTCAAAATCTGATTGAAATCTTCATCAAACTTCTCCCACAGTGAAGACATGCTATCTGCTGGCCATTTATCCATCTCCTGGATCCATCTCAACTTAATGGTGGGGGGATTTGTTTGCAATAGGTGGAGGTTCCTGGTGATGTGGGGTGACTCCTGGCTGCATATAGCAAACCTACTGCTCGCTCCGTCAATGCCCAGTTCTATGTAGGCTCTGGCCAGAGAAAATGCTGCAAACCCCCTATCCAACTTCAACTGGGATGCACCTTATGCACCTGGCATAAATGATAAATATTTGTTATTGAAGCATCAACATTAACAAAGCAAGCGTAGGCTGCTGTGTGCATGGTTTGGCAAGGCAGAATGCCATCAAATAGTGCTGTTTTTTAATCTCTAAAAAGACGACTTCTCAGTTCATTGCAATATCACAAATCTCTGTTATAACACAATGAATATATGCATAATAAATCTTTCATAATACCTATAATTCGTGTGTTATAATGAGAGGATTAGTGATCACACACATTTCAGCATTGCACTCCTGACTGGCCATTGTGTTCCAGATATCAACATGACTAATTTGACTAGAGCCACTGACCCTTTGCCCTCACCAGGTGAGGTGCCTCTCTCCCCAATCTCCACACCACCCCAGCTCAAAGCTGTCTGTCAGATGACTACAGATTGAAACATATATATATATATATATATATATAATGTATTTATTTATTTATTTGGTTGCTGTCATAGCAATATATGCCGACACTGCCAGAACTTAAAATGATATTAATCAAAAGAGCCCACAGACATGTTTTTGCTGACAGGATACCACATACGATAAAGCAAACGCAAACGCAAAAAAAAAAAAAAAAAACTTGATATTAACTGTCAGAAATGTTATCAACGCTATCAAAACAGTAGCATTTAACACTATTGCAGAGATCTGTGCTATTTCATATTGTAGTTAAATTTTGTAAATCGTTAAAAGTCATGCCAAAAACATTCATAAGGGCACTAGACAGCTTATCATCTATATAGCAATGGTTATTGATGAAAACTACAACATTAACAGGCCTATGTTGACGAGTTAATAATAAACAACTGACAAAATTATATACCCTAAACTAAAGTGATGGTGCAATGATATATAATTTAACAATGCTTATTCATCCAAAACAGAGAAAACATATTTCACAAACATCTACATATCTGTCTCTTTTAAAGTGTTTAGTAAATATAAATGAGTGTGTTCTTATAGCACAATCCCCACCCAGACCACACAAATTTTCAAACCTTGGCTACGATCATGGTGCTTTTCATTCTCCCAATGTTTTTCTCCTTTTCACAGTTTGGCAGAAATGATGAGTGGTTCCAATAAGGTTATCTTCCTTGTGGGTAGCACCAGTGAAGATCAGTTTATGTTTATGCTCTTTTACTGACTGCTTTCACTAATTGCTACATGTACTGTATGCTTGATGTAACTATTTAGAATTAACTACTTTATTATAGCTGAAGAATAAGGATCTTTGATCTTATGTATGTGTGGCGGGGCGGTGTAATTTTTGGAACACAAGAGCAAATTTTTATTCCCTAATAAATAAAAGTCCGACTACGCCACCCTAGGGGTTAGCCCCAGGGAAAATACTCAAACAATGAGCACAGCACACAGGTTCGATTCCCTCATAGAATTGAGCAAGAGACGGGAGTAATACAAAAATACAAATGTTTATTAATAAAGAAATACTTTAAAATGTTGAACACTGAAACCCACTTTTAAACTAAACAATAAGAGAAACCATGCAAAAAAAACAGAAAATAAATACCGGCAGGCCTGGGGCTCCCAACGACAGGAACACTTCTACACGCACACACACCCCGTGTCACTTAAATCACACACTCAACAGTGTACACTGCACACGATAAAGGACGACCACCACCAGGAGGAGGAAGAGCAATCCACCCGTGGGACCCCAGCGTCTGCAAAATAAAGATAAGAAACTATAACAATGTTCATAAAAAAAAGAATAACCAGATGGACATCAATAAAGCAAATCCTCACAACAATAAATGTAAATGACAAAAAAATAAAGAAAAACCATTCAAGCGCAGGAACATCAATTAGTTGGTCACCTAAATAATACAAGACAATTTTAGCTCAATAGAGGTTCACACACAAATAAAATTGTACTTATAGATGGTTGATCACATGAACCAAGCAATTAAATGGCTTAATTAAATATTACACGCCGTTTAATTGGCTTTACATAAATAAAGATGAAATAAAAATCAAGGTAACCAAACAAACTATACTTCCAAAAATTAGAGGTTAGTTAACAGAAAATAAACAAAAGAGGTTTCAAATCAAACAAAGACACAAAAGGGCAGCTAACTCCCCTACAAGTGGAAGGAACCAAATAGTCCCCCACACAATCCAGGGTCAAATATAACGCCACGATAAGAACCAAACAAGCAGTCCCCGTCTCTTTAGTGATGATCGCGTCAGCGCGGCCGTATTAACCGCAGCACTTTAATAGGGTGAAGACAGTAGCAAAAAAATCACGGCATAGAACGAGAAGGAGAATCCTATAAAAACCAAACGGAGATGTTACCAATCGTAATACTAGCCCCACTCCTAGTCATAGTAAAGTATGAACACTTACCATCAGGAGATCACGCTAGATAGCACGCTTAAAACACCGATTGGTCAGTCATGCCCATCGGTTTTACAAGGGAATACAGGGAATCACGCCTATTTGATATCCGAAAGAATGTTAAACCCACACAGCCATTTCAGCACCATATCACGAGCTCTTAACAATAAACATTACCTGTGAGGTGAACAGTCATCAGACCCACTAAGCAGCACGGAGGGCACCGCACCAAAGCTGCACTAGTTGATAATGATTTAAAAAGTTATGCATAGGAAAACTCCAGAAAGAATCACCCATTAAACACAGCTCGCTTACCTACAACCACCGTCGACGCTAGCAAAACAAACGGGGAAAATCGGACGTGACACATCCCAGATAACAGCCAATCAGACTTAAATGCAAGGTACTACGTGCTGATAGGATGACACTGCTGTCAATCACCTGATACCGTTACATTCGTCACTGATGTTACTTTTTTCTGTCACATTACATAAAATGTATCACATGTGACATGATAATAATTTTATATCCATTGAATTCAGTAGAACACTGAAATGTGTTCTTTTGCAGTATAATCCTTTATGAAGTATTATAAAATGTGAATGTCTGTTGAGATTGATGCCACACTAAGTGAAAGGTTTCTATTCAGTAAATCTGACTGAGTTGGAGGAATTTAAGCAGTTAATTGCTGAAATTTGGGGTTTGTTATTCATTGTTCCACATAAATTATTAAAGGACACGTTCTGTATAGTTAATGAGAAATCACTTTATCTCCTGCTGTTGTAATTATGCCACAGTTCTGCTAACAGCATTTACTTGTTTCTTGATCTTTCAGTGGATCTGGCAACATATGTGATCAGTTTTCAATGGAATAGAGCCAAATACCCCACAGGCACAACCTCTGAAAACCCTCGCTGACATCATCTCTAAAGTATACACCTTATATAAAACACCTTTTTAAACAATTACAACTATTTGTTTCTGTGAGCTTGTTCTATTGTATAAATGTTTATGTGGGTGGCTGTGTGTGTGTTTGTGTGTATGTTAGCAAGTTTCTCAGGACACTGGAGTTGAAATCCCGCAGGGCGGCTTACAGTAATGTGAAAGCCAGTATTCAAAGTTTTGAGCGAAAAAACTGATGAGTTCTCATATCACGAGGACATACATAATATTTTGAGGTCTATTATGTAACTATTTTTGCATTGTTTTCATATAAAATTATAGTTCAGGAAAAAATATATTTCAATGCTTTAGTGTTCGCTCTAGAAACTTTTGAGTTCATTCGCAAAACTTTTGTGTGGGAATTAAAGGTAAAAAATACATTTAAATACTTTTGCATTTGTTCACAAAACTTTACCATTCTCTAAAGAAATTATATTCACTCACAAAACTTTTGTAACCATGTAACCATGGTTCCCTGTCAGTATGTCATGCTCTAGTTATGCTGATACTGATGCTTGGGGCTTCCCTTGTATGCCCAGCCACTCCTCCATCCATACCAGTATATAAGATGGCGGCCATGACGGTATGTATCCACTCAATCAGATTTTTGTGTTCCCCCTGTCATAGCACGGTTAAATTCTGCGATTCTCCCCTGGGTGCTTTGACCCCCTCTGACAGCCCAGATCATTAGGGGCCTAGCACCAAAAGTCGTAGGCACCAATTGCTTTCAGTGGCATTCTTCTTCTTCTCTAGGGCAGCCCATAGAACCGATTGCGAGAAAGTTGGCACACTGATAGAGGACAGTCGCAACATTAACCAGAGCCATCTTAAGACCATGCTGGCAAAAAGTTATGGAATTCTAGTTGATTTGTTACATTCTCCAATGACACATGAAAAAATTTGACAAAAAGCACGCAAAAATGCATGTGATGATATATCTCGGCAACGGTTTGGCTTAGTGTGTTTTATAACAAGAATGACCTGAGACTACCTGCAGTGTTTTGGCGCAGTGCCACTTAGTGGTCAGGAGATACAAAACTTCTGAATGGTTTTCCAATGTCAGCCATCTTGGGCGTCGGCCATTTTGAATTATGTTCTAAAATGCTTTCTTTTACAAACGCATTAGTGTATCGTTACACATTAATTACAAAAATCTTCGGCTCCGTGCCCTGATGGTTCTCAAAAAGATTTTGGTGCAACAACGATACCAATTATGCCAAAATTGGCCAATCTTCCTGTCCGCCATTTTGATTAATGTTGAAAACCTACTTTTTTTTAACTCCTCCTAGACCGTTAGTCCGATTTTCTTCAGCGAAATCTCTGTTTCCTGTTGGAAAAAGGAGCAGGAAACAGGAACAGTGGCTGTGGCCCTCCTTGTTGGGGTTTCTACTCTTCACAATCTCAATTGGATGAAAATTACTCTGGCTTACAACGGGGTGCTAGGTAGGTTACAATGTGAAATGCTAGCTGTTCCTTGGCATGCTTGTATCTGCCAACTTCTGCATCACCAGGTCTTGTAATACAGTGGTTGTGGCACTTTCTATAAGGAACCCATGCATCAGTGTCAACATTGTTTAAGCCTCAGACGTCATGCCCACAGACCGTTGGCTAAACATCTGATGCATATAGGACACAAAAGTGGAAACACTTCAGGAGTGTCGAAGTTGTCATCAGATTGGTTGCATCCTAAGGATTTCTGCAAGATGTGTATGTCACGTTTTTTTTTTTAATGTTCCCCTGGAAACAAAGATACCATGGCGCCAAACCCCTCACGAAAGAAGAAAGCCGTGGTGTTTACAAGTCAAGTCACCTTTATTTATATAGCGCTTTAAACAAAAAACATTGCGTCAAAGCAACTGAACAACATTCATTTGGAAAACAGTGTTTCAATAATGCAAAATGACAGTTAAAGGCAGTTCATCATTGAATTAAGTGATGACATCATCTCAGTTCAGTTTAAATAATGTCTGTGCAATCATTTGCAATCCACTCAATCAGAGAAAACTAGAGAAAAAAACAAAGCTACACAAAGCTACGGTCACAAACAGCAACAAGGCAAGCAGGAATAACACTGTCCAACAGCAACACCCACAGGTAGGAGGAGAGAAAAAAAATGAATAACTCTGTGATGATGAATGCTTATCAGGACTAAACTAAGACGCTATGGATCAGAACTAAAGGCTGGATTATCAAAAGTATGTTAAATATTTAAAGTTTGTTGCATAGAATCTTTCAAATACGTCTGAGAGTTTTACACACCGGTCTGTTATTGTGGCGACTTTTCCACGCCTCGAAACATGATGATGAATGAAATAAATGGTGGTTGTTTGACATGTCGGTCAAATGGCCTCATGGACGGATCTTGGTCAATGAAAGCTGCCATACATTCAAGACCTTCAGTCTGAAGGTCTGGCTACAGGAGACTAGTGTCTACGTAACATCTGATGTGTCTGAATGAAAGGAAAAATCTTGGTTACATAAGCTAACTCTTGTTCCCTTAAGAGGGGAATGGGTTTAACGTGCTTATGGCACAATCATGACCCCTGCCATTGAATGGCTGGTATGCAGTCTCTGCTCCTCAGAACAAACCTGAATTAGTGGAAGGATACCACCGCCATATATACCAGTGCACGGAGGTGTGGCTGGGCATGCAAATTCCACTCACCAGTGTCTCATAGGCCTGTTTTAGCATTCAGAGGTGATTTAAATCATTTTACCCCCATTCTGGTGTTGACAACGTCAGTGTTCCTTCCTTCAAGGAACTAAGATTACATACTTTACTGTGATGTTTTCTGAGAACGAGATGGGACTTCTGGAGTTAATTCTATAGGCACCACCATTAGCATGACTGGTGACTGGCAAACATGCCAATTCACTGGGTGAAGGCAGTTTATGACAGAGCACCCAGGAGTATAAAAGTGGGTCTGCAAAACATGTCATCAACTCTTTTTGTCTGAAGGATATGTGCAGGAAAACTAGACACCTCATCTTGTTCCCTTTCTCAGGCAACCATGGTTATGGTCGTGGTTACTGGATATTCCCTTTTAAAGTTGAACTTCAACGCAGACTATTTGTTGGTGGAGAGGCTGTGTTAGTAGCGTTATGTGAGGACTCATTAGTTTAGGATCTGCTTGCATCCTCTTTGAAGGCTCCAATTACAGGTAAGTGAGTGGATTTGGTTTTAAAATGTGGGGAGGGAGTTCCCTTCTCACTTGACTTTTTGTCTTAAAAATTAATTAAAGTCATGTATTTTGCACCTGCACCTCTTGAAGTAGGGATGTATGCTCCCAGTTGGATGGGCTCTTTATATGCCTCTCTAATATGACCCATGTTCAAGAACCTGGCAAGTAGATGTAGCCGATCTGCAAGTGCTAGCTATAGCAGGTCCTGGAAAAATGCCTTCATTTAAATCAGGGCTGAACTTTGCAGCCTGCTTTTCCCCTGTTTTCCCCCCTGTCTAGGTTAGAGCCAACATGCAAGAAATTCCTGTGATCAATCCAGTCCTGCTGCAGAGTCCCTGTTCTCATCCTTTAAGATAATTTTTTATCATGGGAGCTTCCCACCAGTGAATGCATCACAAAGATAGCATTCACCAAACATCCCCATGCAAACACTACATTTTTATCCCTCAAGAGAGAATCAAGGAATAACAGAGCCTCTCATGATGAATGCCTTTTATACTCACAAGCACTCCATATTGTGATGTCATGAACTGCCATCGCCTAATGAATTGGCATGTTTGCTACATGTGCTCAGAATCAAGTCATGCTGATGGTGTTTTCCATAGCATCAAGTCCAGATGCTGTGTTGAAGTTTCACTTCAAAAGGGAATCAAAAAGTTTGCAAAATGCGAGAGAATTTATCGGGATCAGAACATGTCCACTTAGGTGCTCCGTACATTTCCCCTCTGTAAAATGAGGTTCTTATTTGTTAAATATGACCTGGACATTTCTGAAAGATTCAAAGAAAACTTAATAACCATCACTACTGCTTGTACTTAACCAGGGGAAGCTTGCAGATGTGTGCATTGACCAGTATTGTGAAAAAGGAGGACTTGCTAGTTGTGGTACCCAGGTCAGTGTGAACTCTGAGAGCAGATCTTAGCTCATGTACTGATCAAGCAGTTTTCTGAATGTATTTGTTGCATAATTTCTATAGAATGGCATATGCACTATGGGAGAAGACGTATGAGTCGATGTCAAAGTTTGTGGTTCCTCGTTCCAGCCGGTTGGTACCCATGCATGTTTGTTTAGTGGTTTGTATTTCAGTGTTCCCATGACTCATAGAAAATCTGATAATAGTCATTTTATTTATTTAACTGTATTTATCGCTGATTAATTGATAATTAATATCTGGAAATCCAGCCTTGTAATCTCTATAAAATGCTATTAAGAAATCTTTATCTAATAATCATGAATGACTAGAAAGGTCATGGAAAGTCACTGTAAAAACTGGTGTGGGAACACTGTTGTTTTGTCAGTCCAGATTTCATCTCATTTTACATATCTAGCTTTAACCAGAAGGCTAATCCAACTGTCTTATCACGTTTCTGTCTGCCTTTTGTACTTTGTCTGGCTGTTGTCAGGGAGATGGTTTCTAACTCATTGGCTTTAATTGGCTCTGTGAATTTGGTCACTGTTTCAGACATATCAATCACACCATGGTCATTTTTCAGTTTGCGGCTAATCTTTTGCATGGCATAACACCTATGGAAGTTGGTTGAGGATACAGATTCAGGGATTTTCACAGTAACCCTGTTTAAGAATGTCATTGCCGAATTCAAAACCAATGCCAAAAAGCACAAGTAAGCTTACTCTCAAATCTTCACTACACACTCTTGTTAAAAAGAAGCAGACTTTTAAAAAGAGTATCTTAGAAGAATATACTTAAGTGCAAAATAATACTATATATTAAATTTATATTGAATGCAATTAACAAAACTTTAGAATGCTTTGGAGTGCCACTTAAATAGGACTGAAGTACATTATAATTACTTCTACGGAGTGACATCAAAAACTAGCAGAATTTGTTTACTCAAGGGGCCCTATCATACACCCGCCACAATGCGACACAAGGCGCAGTGCAAGTGTGTTTCAGTCTGGCACCGTTTACATTTTCTCATCCAGTGCCACGTCATTTAATTAGCAAATGCATTTGCACCCATTTGTGCACCCACTTCGCGCGAAAGCAGATCGGTCTCTTCGCTTGAGAAGTGTTCAGCTTTTCCGCCAACAAATTCTGCCATATAAACAGCGATCCGCCATGGCAAGAGCGCATCTCGCTCTTAAAGGGAATGGGAGATGACACTCTGATTGGTTTATTGAACGTTACGCCCATTACTTATTAAGAGAATAGGGACAACCCATTCCAAAAATGTGCCCTGGTGCACGGACTGTTTCAGCCGTTAAAATAGCAAAAGTGGATTTGCACCTGCACCTTTCGTTTTACACTCTGATTCATTAAATGGATCATTAAAGATCATTAAAATAGGGCCCAAGATCTTGATGTACACTCTCCTTTAAAATGGTACACTTTTTGGACCTCTAAGGGTGCATAAAAGTGCCTAAAAGGTAAATATTAGTAAATTAATTGTACATATATATACCTAAATTGAACATATTAATAACTATGACTGCTTTAAAAAAAATTCTAAAAGTATAAAAAATTTTAAAATATACTTTTAAGATTTTAAGAACACTGCAAGTGCATTATTTAATTTTTTGTATTCATTTTAACTTAATACAATTAATTGCACTTCTTTTTAACAAGGTTTGATGTTCCTCTATGCTTTTGTAAGCTTAATAAAGCAACAACATATTCCTGTGGTGGCCAACAGGTTTACAGTGCCGGAATATAACCTGGATGAATATAGTATAACCTGGTGGATTAATGGGTGCCCAAAACACAGGTTTGATCTTTGATAAATGGAAGGCGGGATGGATTCTCCTGTACGTAGGAGGAAGTTTGAGTCGGACTGCCACCGGACTAATGATTTGGTTACAGGAAACGGGCCACTGAATTTGGGAGCAAGTTTATTAGACACGGAGTGGAGAGGAATGTTCTTGGTTGAAAGCCACACTTTTTGACCAACGACATATACGGGAGGTTTCGACCGGTGGGGATTGGCCTTGGCCTTGGTGCACGCCCCCACTTGGAGAAGAATCTCACGGGCTCTAGTCCAAGTATGGTGACACCTCTGGAGGAAGGCGTGAGCGGAGGGGACCGCGACTTCGGATTCCGTACTAGCAAAAACTTGTGGCTGGTAACCTAAACTACATTCAAACGGAGTAAGGCCCGTGGATGACACTGGTAATGAATTGTGGGCATACTCCACCATAAAAAGTTGTTGGCTCCAAGAGGAAGGATTCTTGGAAACCAAACATCGCAACGCTCTCTCCAGATCTTGGTTGGCCCTCTCCGTTTGACCATTGCTTTGGGGATGAAACCACGAAGAGAAACTGACAGTCGCCCCCAATAATTTACAAAATTCTTGCCAAAATTTGGACACAAATTGGGGTCCCCTGTCGGAAACCACATCCATCAGGAGGCCATGTAAGCAAAAGATGTGATCTACGACAGCAACCACTGTTTCCTTGGCTGAGGGTAATTTGGGCAAGGGAATAAAATGAGCTGCCTTCAAGAACCAGTACACGACAGTCAAAACGACAGTCTTGCCCTGGGAGGGCGGGAGGGCGGTAATAAAATCTAGCGCAATGTGGGACCAGGGTCGCGAAGGGACTGACAGCGGTTGGAGTAACCCATCTGGGGGTCGATTGGAAGTCTTTCCAGTGGCACAAACCGAGCAGGCCAAAACAAAACTGCGGATGTCACGAGCTATTAATGGCCACCAGAATCGTTGCTTCACCAAAATACTGGTGCGATTTACTCCTGGATGACACGCTATACTGGAGCAATGACCCCACTGAATCAGGCGGAGGCGTTACCCCTTCTAAGGTCTTCATAACCTTCTATTCGACCTCCCATCTGAGAGTGGAGACCACTAATGTTTTGGGTAAAATACACTCGGGAGTAGACGGCCGTTCGGAATGGTCAAAAATACGAGATAAAGAATCGGGTTTGATGTTTTTGGAACCTGGGCGGTACGAAAGAGAAAAGTCAAAACGTCCAAAAAATAGTGCCCACCGAGCCTGCCTAGAGTTGAGTCTTTTAGAGGTTCTAATATATTCTAGGTTCTTGTGATCGGTCCAAATGATAAAAGGTACCCCTGACCCTTCTAACCAGTGATGCCATTCCTCCAGTGCTAACTTGACTGCCAACAACTCTCTGTTACCAATGTCATAGTTACGTTCGGCAGGTGACAAACGATGAGACAAAAACGAGGGTGCATCTTGTCGTCTGTGGAAGAACGTTGGGAAAGAACTGCTCTTTCCCCCACTTCTGACGTGTCGACCTCCACCATGAACTGACGTGATGGATCAGGGGCAACGAGGATGGGAGCCGAAACGAAGCGGCTCTTAAATTTGGCAAATACAGCTTCCACTGTATCAGGCCACCTGAACGTCGTTCTGGGGGAGGTCAAAGCAGTCAGAGGCGTGACTAGTTGGCTGAAGTTGCGAATAAAAGGCCAATAAAAATTGGCAAATCCCAGAAACCTCTGTAGGGCCTTACGGGAAACAGGACTTGGCCAATCTATCACAGCCTTAACTTTGTCAGGATCCATATCCACTCCCTTAGACGAGACGATGTACCCTAGAAAGGGGACAGACTGTGCATTAAAAATGCATTTCTCCACCTTGACAAAAAGCCCATTCTCTAGCAACTTCTGAAGCACTCGCCTGATGGCTGAACGTGTTCCTGGAGAGAAGAGGAAAAGATTAATATGTCATCCAGGTAAACATATATGAATTGGTCAACCATCTCTCAGCACGTCATTGACGAGTGCCTGGAAGACCGCGGGCGAGTTGGAAAGCCCGAAAGGCCTAACCAAGTATTCAAAGTGCCCCCTAGGGGTATTAAACGCGGTCTTCCATTCATCACCCTTCCTTATGCGAAACAAATGATAAGCGTTACGTAAATCCAATTTTGTGAAGATGGATGCTCCCTGTAATCGCTTGAAAGCTGAAGACATCAACGGCAAAGGATAAGTATTCTTTACCGTGATGTTGTTTAACCCTCGGTAATCAATGCACGGTCGCAGAGACCAATCCATCTTCCCCACAAAAAAGAACCCTGCCCCCGCTGGAGATGAGGAAGGTCTAATGAACTTGGATGCTAGAGAATCAGAAATTTATTTCTCCATAGCCTCCCTCTCTGGAACAGAAAGTGAATATAACTTGCCCTTAGGCGGAGACTCACCTGGCACTAAGTCTATGGCACAGTCGTAGGGACGATGTGGAGGAAGAGAAGCAGCACGAGACTTACTGAACACTTCTCTCAGGTCCTGGTACTCCTCAGGCATGTTAGATAAATTCACTGCCTCCTCCGGAAAAACAGACACAGGTACAGACGAACATGCAGACACTAGACATGACTCATGACACGCGTTACTCCACATAGATACAGCATTGTGCCCCCAATCGACTCTGGGATTATGTTGTGTGAACCAAGGATGACCAAGTACGATGGGTGCCAGAGGTGAGTTCATGAGGAGGAATGTTATTGTCTCAGTGTGGTTGCCAGACTTGATGAGAGTGATGGGTTCAGTAGCATGTGTAATGTTGGGAAGCTGTTGTCCATTAAGAGCATTGACAGAAATCCTGTAAGTGAGAGGGGTGATAGGAATGTGAAGACGGTGAGCCAGTTCTAAATCCATAAAATTACCCTCTGCCCCCGAATCCAGTAAGGCCTTGGTGTCATGTGTGTTGGTTGCCCACCTTAGTCTTACCGGAAGGAGAGTAGATGATGATGGTGATGATGAGGTCTTCTTGGCGGAGATCCCACCCGATAGTAGCCTCATAGTTCCTACCGGGCTAGATCCTTTTAACGGGCATGAGTGGATGAAGTGGCCCGCCCTCCCGCAGTATAGGCACAGTCCTTGGGACCTCCGCCGTTCTCTCTTCTCCTGGGAAAGCCGAGCTCTAGCACCTGCATGTGCTCAGGGTCGTAAAGGGGACTGACCGTATCCAGGTTCTCAGAGCGCATGAACTCCGTGCCGCAAAACGGATGGTCCTGTTGGAAGCGACCCATTCTGCTCAGCCGAGCATCCACTCGTAGTGCTAACTCGATCAGTCCATTGACACTGGTAGCAAGGTCCAGCATATAAATCTCCCTCTGGACATGGTCAGCCAACCCATGCAGGAATCTGTCAACTGCGCCTCCTCGTTCCATCGGCACTCTGCAGCCAGGGTGTGGAACTGGATCGAATATTCCGACACCGAACCGTTACCTTGGCGGAGATCGGCGAGTAGTCTGGCCGGCTCACTTCCCGCCACCGCCCGATCGAAAACCCTCTTCATCTTCTCGGAGAGTGCCTGGAATGAGGAGCATCATGGGTCTTGATTCTCCCACACCGCCATTCCCCAGAGAGCCGCCCTGCCTGATAACAGCGTCAGCATAAACGCCACTTTGGATTGTTCCTGATCGAACGTCTGAGGCTGTAATGCAAAGTTCATAGAACATCGGGTCAAAAATGCTCTGCAAAAATCTGGTTCACCTGCATATCCTTGAGGTGTAGGCAGTCTCTGTCCTCGCCGCAGCCGCGGCTCTGGTGGAGGGGGCTGAGTTGGCGGTGTGGGTGGCGCAGTGGAAACTCTTAGCTGTTGTATTTGTTGGGTGAGCTCAGACACCTGTGTCACAAGCTCTTGGACCGCCCGTCCTGTGAGAGAGATGTTCTCCTCTAGTGTGTCCATTCTTACGATGCTTCGAGCTGCAAACTCGTCCCACGCGCCTGCTACATTCATAATGGTCAGATTGTTCTGTTACGTAAGACAGAAACAGGATGTAAATGCATTAACGCTATTTATTAACTCAGCAATATGGTCAGAATAAGACAATGATGATAGCAACACAGTAACACAGGCAGGCGGACACAATGCAGGATGGAACAGTGACGCAGGGACCTCGGTGGACAACTGGTGAAGGTGCTCAATCGAGTGATGATCCCTTGAGTGGTATTCCAGTCAGTGTAGTAAACCCTTGTGACGGTGCTCGGTGATCCAGTGCTGAGTAAGAAATCCAGGGAAGAACGACGACGACACGGGGAATCCAAACCGACTAGACAGACACAGGAACAGGTACAGGTACAGGAACACACCTGGAAGTACAATGATCTGACAACATGAAACACTGGTTACTGAACTTATAAAGGGTACAAACAATAGGATCCAGCTGGCGCTGCTGATCACCTCTGATCAGTGACCACGCCCACAGACACACACACAAAAGCACACTAGACGAGAGAGAGATAGTGAATTCATGAACCGTGACACCATCTTGCTGTGGATAAGAAGGAACTGTATGTAAGTAAATAACTAAGAGCCTATTATTTTTCATAACATAAACACTAAACCATATTCATTTAAAGTTATTTATTATTAAGCACTGGTTATAGAGAAAAACAGACCACAGAACTGATCAAATAAACATTTTGGATCAATGATTCTTCCACATGTTCACCAATGTTTGGATGCGTCCTGCTTTTTCCAGTTTCACTTTTTAATTTAGTTTTTATTTTCATTTTATTTTCGTCTGTCTGTAGAATAATTATGATATCTAAAGCTTCAATAGACTACAGAATGAATACATTTTCTGGTTTGATTTGTCAGAACAGAAAAAAAAAAAAAATGCATATTTCCCATTTTATGCTTTAATGCATGCATGCGATGTATTGTTGTATGTGTTACTAGCTACAATTTGACCTTATATTAAAAATATCTCCATGGTAAAGAAAGACAGTTATATTGCTTGATTTAATGTTATCCTTAATTTCAATATCTGAGAGTGTTGGCAAAAAATAGGTATGAAACCTTATAATGTTAACCTTTTCATTCTCACAGGACATAGCAGTAAATGTACAATATTTCTGTTTGTCTGAAGTTTAATAGATATGATATGGATATGAGGACGAGCTAGTGAGAGGATTTTTTGTGGATATTGAGAGTCTAACTTGAAAAAAAGAGAAATATAAATTGTGTTAAGAGCATTCTAGTGATCATCTCTGGTTAATTTCAAAATTAATGGCCAGTAAAAGTTTTATTCAATGTCTCAAGAATGAGTGCAATGATAACAGTGTGCTTGTTTATCCCAACAGAGAACATTTGTGTGTTGGCTAAAGGTAAATTTCAGTGAGATCTTTGTGGTCTGGATTTACATTAAAGGGGGGGGGGGGGGGGGTGAAATGCTCGTTTTCACTCAATATCCTGTTAATCCTGAGTGCCTATAGAGTTGTACTGCATCCTTCATAACTCCAAAAAGTCTTTAGTTTTATTATATTCATAAGAGAAAGATAGTCTGTACCGATTTTTCCTGGAAAAACACGACCGGCTGGAGGCGTGACGTGTGGGCGGAGCTAAAGAATCATGAGCTCCAGTAGGCTTTTGTGTTGAGAGTGTTTGGAAGCTGTGAATTTACCATGAGGAAAAAACATCCAAAACAAACCGTTTATTCATGATCCAGAATCAGATCCCGAGGCTGAAACTGAACGAGAGCAGCAGCAACAACAACTCGCTCCGAGCGGGGCTCGAACCCGGGTCTCTGGCATGGGAGGGGACGCACTAACAAGGAGGCAGAGATATTTTAAGCAGTGTTACTCACCGCCTGTGGTTCCAACACACGATCGTGACCCTTTTTCGTTGGGATTGCATCATCCTTAAGAAATAAACGATACGCAAATCCATCGTCAAACTGGGCCTTGTTTGTAAAACAAGCATCTTCGAAATGCAGGGAACAAACAAAAACACTTGCACAACTCCGTTGATGCTCTGTAAAAATAAACTCCATCCACTGGTCCCTTAATGCTGTTTTTTTTTTGGTAATCTGTGCAGGGTTGTCTTGCCCTGGCAACCAAAAACACCTTTCTTTTGTGACTTTTCGCGACGCTCTCGCTCTGATCAGTGAATCGCTCTGATCAGTGAAATGTCTGTGCTCAGCCTCGCTATACGGGAGCCCGCGCTCTTCCGGCAGAAGTGCCCGAGGACCCATATAAGGAAATTCCGCTCCATCTAACGTCACACAGAGCCATACTCGAAAAAAACTTTCCGAAACTTGTGACAAACCGGAAGAAGTATTTTGGGAACAAAAATACTCCTTCAAACGTACAACTTAATTTTTGAAACTTTGTCCATGTTTAGCATGGGAATCCTACTCTTTAACAGTGTAAAAAACTCAGTATGCATGAAATAGCATTTTACCCCCCCCCCCCCTTTAAGGTTCTCCGTACATTTGTTGAGTCAGTTCTCAGGTAAAATGTCCACTTGAAGAAATAAACTAAAGGAATTATAGATATAAATGGATAAACGCAACACTCATTACAATTGCTCTACAGGTTAGGTACGGTCTGCCGGTACAACCCACTAAGAACAGTAAGCAGCTAAGGCAGCAACTCAATTCTTTATTCAAACATCTTGACCCAGCACTGGCAATCGGTAATTCCGATGTAAGATTTTTTCAAATTCTCTTTTTATACCTAAATTCTTATTTCCAAAGCAACACATGATTAAAGGATTGGTGCACCCAAAAATGTATATCTATTATTAAACACAAAATATTAAAATGTTAATTTAATATTGCTTGAAAAAAAAGCGAAATGCCTAGATTTAGCTGTCAACTTATCATAGGTAAGTTGCAATGGCAATGCACCAGCGTTTTTCTGAGGATAGTGTAAGATAGATTCTACAGATCACACTCACCTGCAGTGCTTCCATGAGCAGAAACACAGAGAAAGAGAAAACATAATAATACTCTAGGCTTACATGATGGTTACATTATCTAAAAAAAATGTTAATATTCCATTTTGAGCTTGATTAGTTTGATTCATTTTGAGTGTAAACAATTATGGGAAAGACTACTGACTTGACAGTTGTCCAGGGGCCTTTACCATGATGGTAGCTGAACAAATTCAGAGTTACAGGATTAATTTTGAGTTGACACAAGCTAATCCAGCTTCATTGTACAGGTCCCAGAAGACAGAAGGCCATTGTTGAAGGGCTGGCTGTTCAAAGAGTGCTGTATCAAATTATAATCATAGAAAGTTGACTGGAAGAAAAAAGTGTGGTAGGAAAAGGTGCACAAGCAACAGGGGTAACCACAGCCTTGGGAAAATTGTCAGGAAAAGCAGGTTCAAGAACTTGTTGGAGAGTCACAAGGAGGGGACTGAAGCTGGAGAAAAAATGCCACAGCTGTCACATTCCTAGAACCAAGCCACTCCTGAGCCAGTAAAAAACATCAGAACGTCCAAAGTCCTCTTTTCAGATGAAAATAAATGTAACATTTAATTTGGAAATCAAGGTCTGGGGTCTGGAGGAAGAATGGAGAGGCACAGAATCCAAAGTGTGATGATTTGAGGTACTGTGACGTCTGCTGGTGTTGCTCCCTTGTGTTTTATAAAGTCCAAAGTCAATGCAGCCATCTACCAGGAGATTTTGGGTCACTTTACGCTTCCATCTGCTGACAAGCTTTATAGAGATACTGATTTAATTTTATAGCAGGACACGCCTGCAAAAGTACCAAAGATCCACTTAGTCCACAGTACCAAAATTACTTCCAAATATTTTGATGACCATGGGTAAGGGTTACTGTGCTTGATTTGCCAGCCAACTCACCTGACCTGAACCTCACAGAGAATCTATGGGGTATTGTGAAGAGGAAGATAAAACAGTTAAGAGTCAAGAGGCATTTACTTATAATAACATAGTTGACACTGGGGAAACTGGGCATTGAAATGCTTGTGACGAGGCTCAGACATACAGTGATGACATAAACAGACATAGATGTACGTGGAGGGCACTGAGATTTTGAGTGACTTCCGTGATCATAGGCAGAACAGACACGGACAGAGCATTACATACAAATAAGGGGCAGTAAAAGATACAAAAAAGGTAGACAGTGTTAAGAGTTATAAGTAGTCATATGTAGTCCTGGAGTATTAATATAAGATTATTGGGGTACAGCAGTTACTAAAATGTCAATTGTAGAGTGTCACAGAGCTACATGAAAGAAAATTAAAGTTGCAGTGCAGATGCAATGAATAAAGTTAAGAGCAGCACACATTCTGATTTTGTATTTCCGAGTAAAACAATGTCCAAAATCTCACTGTAGTCTGTCACAGAGCTACATGAAGGAATATAAAAAAGTGGCAGTGCAAGTTCAATAAAAGTAAACATAAGAGCAACATGTATTCCAGTTTTAGATGAAGGATAGCTGGTTGTTAAGCTGTCTGATGGCTTAAAGATATAGAAGCTGTTCTTCAGTCTGGTTGTCCGTGATTGGATGAATTGTAAGCGTCTGCCAGATGGCAGTGTGGCAAACAGGTGATGAGCAGAGTGAGTGCGGTCCTTGATTATGCTGCGAGCCTTTCTCAAGCAACGTGTCTGATAGATGTCCTGTAAATCTGTCTACTTGACCATCAATAAATCCATC
Source organism: Carassius gibelio (assembly GCF_023724105.1). NCBI lineage: Eukaryota > Metazoa > Chordata > Actinopteri > Cypriniformes > Cyprinidae > Carassius > Carassius gibelio. Next base: position 5,305,440 of record NC_068412.1, on the reverse strand, counting down.
CTCTGCACTTCAGTAACTGTCTGGTTCAGCTCAGTTTCTAAATCGGACCTCAGAAGACTGCAGAGGGGATCATCGGTACACCCCTCCCTTCTATTCAAGAACTGTACTTATCCAGAGTGAGCAAAAGGGCTGACAAAATCACTCTGGACCCCTCACATCCAGCACACTCCCTCTTTGAACTGTTGCCATCTGGTCGATGCTACAGAGCACTGAGCACCAGAACGACCAGACACAGGAACAGTTTCTTCCCTCAGGCAATCCATCTAATGAACAATTGATAATAACTTTGGAACACACTACAATTTATAATTATATACCCATACACTTATTTATCTAACACACATAATATACCTGTACATACATACAGTATTGTTCAAAATAATAGCAGTACAATGTGACTAACCAGAATAATCAAGGTTTTTAGTATATTTTTTATTTCTACGTGGCAAACAAGTTACCAGTAGGTTCAGTAGATTGTCAGAAAACAAACGAGACCCAGCATTCATGATATGCACGCTCTTAAGGCTGTGCAATTGGGCAATTAGTTGAAAGGGGTGTGTTCAAAAAAATAGCAGTGTCTACCTTTGACTGTACAAACTCAAAACTATTTTGTACAAACATTTTTTTTTCCTGGGATTTAGCAATCCTGTGAATCACTAAACTAATATTTAGTTGTATGACCACAGTTTTTTAAAACTGCTTGACATCTGTGTGGCATGGAGTCAACCAACTTGTGGCACCTCTCAGCTGTTATTCCACTCCATGATTCTTTAACAACATTCCACAATTCATTCACATTTCTTGGTTTTGCTTCAGAAACAGCATTTTTGATATCACCCCACAAGTTCTCAATTGGATTAAGGTCTGGAGATTGGGCTGGCCACTCCATAACATTAATTTTGTTGGTTTGGAACCAAGACTTTGCCCGTTTACTAGTGTGTTTTGGGTCATTGTCTTGTTGAAACAACCATTTCAAGGGCATGTCCTCTTCAGCATAGGGCAACATGACCTCTTCAAGTATTTTAACATATGCAAACTGATCCATGATCCCTGGTATGCGATAAATAGGCCCAACACCATAGTAGGAGAAACATGCCCATATCATGATGCTTGCACCTCCATGCTTCACTGTCTTCACTGTGTACTGTGGCTTGAATTCAGAGTTTGGGGGTCGTCTCACAAACTGCCTGTGGCCCTTGGACCCAAAAAGAACAATTTTACTCTCATCAGTCCACAAAATGTTCCTCCATTTCTCTTTAGGCCAGTTGATGTGTTCTTTGGCAAATTGTAACCTCTTCTGCACATGCCTTTTTTTTAACAGAGGGACTTTGCGGGGGATTCTTGAAAATAGATTAGCTTCACACAGACGTCTTCTAACTGTCACAGTACTTACAGGTAACTCCAGACTGTCTTTGATCATCCTGGAGGTGATCATTGGCTGAGCCTTTGCCATTCTGGTTATTCTTCTATCCATTTTGATGGTTGTCTTCCGTTTTCTTCCACGTCTCTCTGGTTTTGCTCTCCATTTTAAGGCATTGGAGATCATTTTAGCTGAACAGCCTATCATTTTTTGCACCTCTTTATAGGTTTTCCCCTCTCTAATCAACTTTTTAATCAAAGTACGCTGTTCTTCTGAACAATGTCTTGAACGACCCATTTTCCTCAGCTTTCAAATGCATGTTCAACAAGTGTTGGCTTCATCCTTAAATAGGGGCCACCTGATTCACACCTGTTTGTTCACAAAATTGATGACCTCAGTGATTGAATGCCACACTGCTATTTTTTTGAACACACCCCTTTCAACTAATTCAACTAATTGCCCAATTGCACAGCCTTAAGAGCGTGCATATCATGAATGCTGGGTCTTGTTTGTTTTCTGAGAATCTACTGAACCTACTGGTAACTTGTTTGCCACGTAGCAATAAAAAAATATACGAAAAACCTTGATTATTCTGGTTAGTCACATTGTACTGCTATTATTTTGAACAATACTGTAACTGCTTTTTGTAATATACCTGTCTAAAATTGTCAGTTTTTATATTGTCATTCCTTACCTACTTATTTGTATTTTTTATTCTTTTATTATGTGTTTTACATTCTGTCCCAGTCATTCTGTTGTACTGCGGAGCTTCTATCATGAAAACAAATTCCTCATTTTTGTAAACATACCTGGCAATAAAGCTCATTCTGATTCTGATTCTGAATAAAACAAAAAACTCTTCAAATATTTCAGTTTCTGTGGAATGAATCTAAAATATAAGAAAGTTAGCTTTTTTGAATTAAATTACACAAAATAAAGATTTTCCATGATATTCAAATTTTTCAGGATGCACCCGTATGGCGAGGCAGTGCCTCCCTTCTGATCTCCCATATTCTCAGAACCATCTGGGGGTGGAGCACCCACTCACTAGTGGGGATGTTGCTCCGAAACAGCATGTCTGCTTATAGAGGATTATAATGTAAAAGGAGCTCATTCAAATACTGAGGTGCTAAAACATTCAGGGCTTTTTAAGTAATAAGCAATATTTTTAAATCTATACAATGTTTGATAGGAAGCCAGTGAAACACTCAGATGATGCTGGGAAGCCTCTGAAACACTCAGAGAATGCTGGAAAGGGACACATCAATTGTGAAGATGGTTATCAGCTGTTGTATAGCCAGGACACGTACTTGTGAGGCAGCTCTCATTTGGTTTGGGTCGAAGACAGCCTCAGAGGGGAGAGAGCCACATCTAAGCTCTTCGTGAAAGTGCATGGTGCTAGAGAATGTCAAGTCAAGTCAAGTCACCTTTATTACTGGATCTGAGTGACTGCAGTGACCCTCTGATCTGGATACAGACTGGATATGGTGGCTACGTTGACCTCGGAATAAGATAGAAACAGACTAATATTAGCGTAGATGCCATTCTTCTAATGCTGTAGCAAGTACATCGGGTGGTATGGGAAGTGTTCCCAACTCTGGTTTACTTAATTAATGCAGCCTAAAAATTATTTAACGGATTAGGGTATTAAAAGCATATTCGTATGTTATGTGTAAGCCAGGTTAAAGAGATGGATCTTTAATCTAGATTTAAACTGCAAGAGTGTGTCTGCCTCCCGAACAATGTTAGGTAGGTTATTCCAGAGTTTAGGCGCCGAATAGGAAAAGGATCTGCCGCCCGCAGATGATTTTGATATTCTAGGTATTATCAAATTGCCTGAGTTTTAGGAACGTAGCGGACGTAGAGGATTATAATGTAAAAGGAGCTCATTCAAATACTGAGGTGCTAAACCATTCAGGGCTTTTTAAGTAATAAGCAATATTTTTAAATCTATACAATGTTTGATAGGAAGCCATTGCAGTGTGGACAGGACCGGGCTAATATGGTCATACTTCCTGGTTCTAGTAAGAACTCTTGCTGCTGCATTTAGGTCTAGCTGTAGTTTGTTTACTAAGCGTACAGAACAACCACCCAATAAAGCATTACAATAATCTAACCTTGAGGTCATAAATGCATCGATTAACATTCCTACATTTGACATTGAGAGCATAGGCCGTAATTTAGATATATTTTTTAGATGGAAAAATGCAGTTTTACAAATGCTAGAAATGTGGCTTTCTGAGGAAAGAATGCGATCAAATAGCACACCTAGGTCCCTAATCGATGACGAAGAATTGACAGAGCAGCCATCACGTTTTAGATAGTGTTCTAGGTTATTACATGCAGAGTTTTTAGTTCCTATAATTAACACCTCTTTTTTTCAGAATTTAGCAGTAAGAAGTTACTCGTCATCCATTTTTTTTATATCTACTATGCATTCCATTAGTTTTTCAATGTATAGAGACGTATATTGATATGCCACTCCCTTGAAGGTGAATCTCAAGAAGCGCCTGTAAGTAACAGCTGTAAATGTCTGACTTGCTCTGAGCTGGTGGGATGATTTCTATGGCCCATTTTACCAGTAACACAACCACTTCGGAATGCAGAACACAAGTGTTTTTGTTCCCTACTAAGGTGGTGATCACTCCGGAGAAACACTGGGGTTCTCAAATGAATTGTTCAAGTTCAAGTCTGCTTTATTGTCAATTCTTCAACATGTACAGTACATACATACAGAGAATCAAAATTGCGTTACTCTCAGACCCCTGGTCCACCCAGATAATGTAAACATTAAAGCCTAAAAATCATAGTTCATAGTTCAGTAGTACCTGGGGTAGAAGGGGGGGGGGGGGGGGGGGGGTTGGTGGGGCAAGTTCGGGAGTGAGTTCTGCTTCCTGACAGCCTGGTGGAAGAAGCTTTCCTTCCATCTGCTGGTCCTGGCCTGGAGACTTCGCAGTCTCATCCCTGATGGCAGCAGGCTGAATAAGCTGTGTGATGGGTGAGTGGGATCACCTGTGATGCAGAGGGCTTAGCGGGCGAGACGTGTTCCGTAAATGTGCTGGAGGGAAGGGAGAGAGACACCAATGATCTTCTCAGCTGCTTTCACTATGCATTCAGAGTCTTTTGACAGGACGTGTTGCAGGTTCCATACCACACAGTGATGCAGCTCGACAGGATGCTTGATGGTGCCTCTGTAGAAGGTGTACATGATGGGGGGTGGGGCTCTGGCTCTCCTCAGTTTGCGGAGGAAGTAGAGATGCTGTTGTGATTTCTTGGCCAGTACTGCCATTTTCTCAGTCCAGGAGAGGTCCTCTGTTATGTGCACACCTAGGGACTTGGTGCTGCTCACTCTCTCCACAGTCGTACTGTTGATGGTCAGAGAAACGTGCTGAGTGTGCACTCGCCTGAAGTCAACATCAATCTCCTTCATCTTCTCCATGTTCAGAGAGAGATTGTTGTCACTGCACCACTTGGCCAGGTGGCCCACCTCGCTCCTGTAGTTTGTCTCATCTTTGTTGCTAATGAGACCCACCACAGTCATGTCATCTGCAAATGTAATAAAGAGGTTGGAGTTGTGTGATGGTGTGCAGTCATGGGTCATCAGAGTGAAGAGGAGGGGGCTCAACACACATCCTTGTGGGGCCCCAGTGTTCAGTGTGATGGTGCTGGATGTGTTACTGCCAACCCGTACTGCCTGAGGTCTTCCAGTCAGAAAGTCCAACAGCCAGTTGCACAGCGAAATGTTGAGGCCCAGATGGAACAGTTTATAAATAAGGTGTTGAGGGATGATTGTGTTGAATGTTGAACTGAAGTCAATGAACAGCATTCTGACATATGAATCCTTTTTGTCCAGATGTGTGAGTGCTGAGTGGAGGGTAGTGGAGATGTCATCATTGTTCGAGCGGTTGGACTGATATGCACACTGGAAAGGGGCAGATTTGATGTGGTGCATGACTAGCCGTTCAAAGCACTTCATGAGGATGGGAGTAAGTGCAGCAGGACGGTAGTCATTGAAGCAGGGTGGAGATGGCTTCTTCAGAACTGGAATGATGGTGGTAGTTTTGAAGCATGTGGGAACGACAGCCTGACTCAGTGAGATGTTGAAAATGTCTGTGAAGACATCAGTGAGTTCTGCTGCACAGTCTCTCAGTACACGTCCAGGGATGTTGTCAGGGCCCGGAGCTTTGCGTGCATTGATCCTGCTGAAGGATCTCCTCATGCTGTCTGGGGTCAGCCGGGAGGAGGTGGAGTCTTCTGTGCAGTGGTGCTGTTTTGTTGCTCAAAGTGAGCGAAGAAGGTGTTCAGCTCGTTCAGCAGAGAGATGTCGTTGTCACAATTCCGTGGTGGGGGCTTGTAGTCCGTAATGGTCTGTATCCCCTGCCACAGGTTCCTAGTGTCTCTGCTGTTGCTAAAATTGATGGGCTATCTTCCTGGAGTGCTGTCTCTTAGCCTCTCTGATGCCGTGGGACAGGTTGGCCCTGGCTGTTCTCAGGCCCACCTCATCTCCAGCTCTGAAGACAGTGTTCTGTGTCTTCAGGAGTCTGTAGACCTCCCCTGTCATCCACGGCTTCTGGTTGGCCCGGACAGTGATGGTTTTTGTGTCTGTCACATCATCGATACACTTGTTGATGTAGGCAGTGACAGTCTCTGAGTACTCCTGGAGGTCAGTGGAGTTATTGCATGTGGCAGCCTGCTTAAACATGTCCCAGTCAGTTGTGTTGAAGCAGTCTTGAAGAACCTCTGAAGATCCTTCTGGCCACACTTTAATCTGTTTGTGAACTGGTTCGGCAACTTTAATGAGCGGTCTGTATGCAGGCATTAGCATGACAGTGATGTGGTCTGAGGCTCTGAGGTGGGGGAGGGGTAGGGCTTAATAAGCTCCTCTCTGTGTGGTGTAAACAAAGTCCAAAATGTTATTACCTCATGTTGGAAAGTTAATGTGTTGGTGTATTTTTGGAAAACACACTCTTTAAGTCAGCATGGTTAAAATCCCCAGCTATGATGAGAAAGGCACCGGGGTGTGCTGTCTGCTGCTCACTGATGTGCTGGTACAGTTAATTTAGTGAGTCATTCCTGTTGCAGATGATGTTGATCGGTAGGATGTACAACAAAATGAGCACTATAGCAGTATATTCCTTCAGCAGATAGAACAGCCGGCACTTAATAATCATAAACTCCACCAGGGGTGAGCATTGTTTGCTGATCACAACAGTATCGCGGCACCACGTGTCATTGATGTAAACACAAAGCCCAAAGTTTTTCCTCCCTCAACGAGAGCTCTGTCCGCTCGATAGCACGTCAGCTGGTCGAGCTGAATAGCGCCATCTGGAACGCTGTTGCTACTGGCAGTAGCTTCGGCAGGAAGTGTTGCATAGCTTGGGATGACTTCTGTGCAGCCATGAAATGCTCTGCGAACCTTTTCACAGCAGGTCTGAAAAGGTAAGCAGGGGAGACCGGGGAGTCGAGGATGGTCTTATCTGCTTCTTTGATCTACGTCAAATTCAGGCAAAAGTGGCGCTTCAGCACTACCAGGCTGGCCATCGAATTCCCAATGGTCTGTGCATTAGGGATGGGCATATCGAACTGAAGTATCGATATACCAATACTGATGCAAGTGTCGTAAAAATTGATACTCAAAAAAATATCAATTCTAATACTATTTTATCGCCCAGATACGTTGTGAATATGGAAACATTTGGATTCTTGCCTAATGAGAGAGGTAGGCATCAGTTTCACCTAAATTACTGTTTGGCTTGATGTTTAGGCTATATAGCCTAAACACTTGTGGAGAGAAGTAAACTAATAGCTGTGTTTATAATGTTCACAATTTTCTGCTTTACCGGTATCTTAGCCTGAATTCTTTTCTTTTTCTTTTTTTTTTTTTTTTTTTTTGAGTAAGGAAAGGCTGTACTTTATTATTATTATTATTATTGGCTAAAAATAGTTTTAAAAATAACATTTTAAACCAATATTTTTTCTACTCTAACCAGTTTCAGAATGGTAATAATACAGAGGAACGCAAGAAAAGAAATGTTAAAATATCGATCGAGTAAACCGATTACATTTTTTTTTTTCGTTTTCAAGCCCTGAGTTAAGCTACTCACTCTCATGTAATTTCTAAGGTGCCCCTAAGGTGGCATGGTCGGTTTACTTAGTTTTGTTGTGGCCATGACATAATAACTTGTGGGAACATGATAATATGTCATGCCATGAGATGAGGGAATGTCATATTTATTTGTGGCAACATACATTAATATTATGTTATGGCCACAAGATAATTTTTTCAAGGTTATGACATCCATTTCTAATGGCCACGACTTCTTATGTTGAGGGAATGATATATTTTTCTTGTGGTTATGAGTTTAATGCTGAAACAAATATGGGTATTGTTTTATTTTGAATTAAAAAAGTATTATATTATTTATTATATAAATTATTACATTATTAAATTATCATATTAACCGTATTATGTGCAATAGTCAGCATTCAAATTAAGTTTATCATGAAAAAATGTTACATAAAATGCATAATATAAAATATAAAAACATTTTTCGTCTTTTAAGTCCATTAACTGATCATCTTTTTTAGGCTATTATTATATTATTATTATCCTATTATTACTGGTTATATTTTTATATTCGTATATATTCATTTTTTTCCCCTTCATTTCGATCTATTTTCTTAACATTCTGAATACTTTTGTAAATAATGGCCTATGCTACTTTATATTGATCGATATGATAATAAATCTTTAATTATGCTGACTGGAGTTTTTGCTGAAATGCATTTAAAATTGAACATATATAGAACTGCTCATGTCATTAGCTGTTTACATTTACATATTTTTATATACAAGGTTTGGGATATTGCATAAAAAACAAACAATGACGCTCATGACATCTAAAAATGTGCATAAAAAGCAATGCACTCAACTGAGGTGTCTATGTTTTTATTTTGTAAGAATACATGCACATAAACTATAATGAAAATAAATATAACGAATAACAAATTTACTGAATAAACACATAAGTTATTATTACTTTTTGTCTGTGTGCACTGAGTAGCAGGTGATTTATTATTAAGGAAAAAAAGAGTCAAAGGCAACATTTTATGTTTATTAATAGTTAGCATTATTTTCTCAGAAAGTGAAGATTTTTTTTTCTCTTGCTGTCATACTTCCTAGGTGGGGCTTGATATCCCAGATGGAAACACCAACCAGCAGGAATATTACTCCTACATCTGTTATCCTATAAAAATTCATTTGGTGGATCCAAGTTAATGCTAAATCATTGAATAACGTTATTTGGCACTCATTGTTTTGCATCTTGCAGATTTAAATAAACCCTGACAAACAGATGGAAGATATGGTTATTGAGTGTGAACTTTATGATCTGCAGTATATGAAGTTGTGAAGACAGATATATTTACTTGGGAACTATACTATTTACTATTTGAATGACTATTTTTGGTGCCAAAGAATTACATACTAGTTAAACACTAACATTGGCCCCAGGTGTTATACTCTGGAAATATATCATACTAAAAATAGAATTAAAAATATATACATATGTTTAAATACATTAATAAAATGTATGTATTTAATATATGTTTATTATGTATTTTCAAAAAAATATTGCATTGTCAGTCCCACTTTATATTAGGTGGCCTTAACTACTATGTACTTACATTGAAAATAATAATTTTGATACAATGCACAATGCAGTTTACATGAATGTTTTTACATTGTACTTATATATAAAAAAAACCTGTATGTAATTTAATATGTAATTAATTTATGCAATTACATTCATAATTATACTGTTGACCCAGCTCTTACACCTTTACCCATCCAAACCAACCCATAACACCAAACCTGTCCCTAACCTTAGCCACATCCCATCTCAATAGCAGCAGAAGAGTTTACACAATTAACACAATAAGTACAATGCACTTTTTTAATTTTTATGTAAGTACATAGCAGTTAAGGCCACCTAATATAAAGTGGAATAATCAAAATAATCATAGCAATAAAATTTATGTCACCAAATATACATTCTATCTTGGAGTGAACCAAGATAGTGGCGCATGCACACGCTGTGGCTTCTCTCTCTCCCGACAGAATGGTGTTTTGTGTTTTTTCTTGTGAGTCACAATGTTTTTGTACGTATTCGTCGCGTCTGTCTGTCTTTAAGCACATATACATTTGTGAGTTTCTGCTCAATGTTGGTACAACCCCATTTCTAGATCTACTACTATGCTCAACTCAGAGGACTGTAAGAGACTGTTGTGTTTTTGTGTTCATGGACACATGGAAACAGCGTACTGGACTGCTATTCAGCTCGATAAGCTAACGTGCTATCGAGCGGACATAGTTCTCGTCGAGGGAGGTAAGACCAGTGGCAGCAGGCTTTGGAGTGTAAATGTAAATGGACTGCATTTGTATAGCGCTTTCAACAGACCACATGGCCATCCAAAGCGCTTTACAGTTTGCCTCACATTCACCCATTCACTCACTCATTCATACACCAACTGCGGTGTCAGCCATTCAAGGCACCATCTAGCTCATCGGGAGCAGCTGGGGTTAGGTGTCTTGCTCAAGGACACCTCGACACTTGGTCAGGTGGAGCCTGGGATTGAACCACCAACCTTCCGGTTTGTAGACAACCTACATGAACCACTGGGCCACTGCCACCCCGAGGTGGTGCCGCGAATCTGTTCTACAAACACTGCTCACCCCTGTTGAAGTTTATGACTATTAAGAGCCAATCATTCTATCTTCCAAGGGAATATACAGCCATACTGGTCATTGCAGTATTCATCCCTCCCAGCTCCAACTACAACAAGAGTGAGGCACTGAATGAACTGTACAAGCACATCAATAACACCGCAGACCTCCACGAGTTCCCAGAGACTGTTACTGCCTACATCACCAAGTGCACTGATGAAGTACTGGCAAAAAACCCCATCACTATCTGGCCAACCAGAAGCCATGGCTAACAGGGGAGGTCTACAGACTACTGAAGATGCTGAACGCAGCCTCCATCTCCCTGCTGAACGAGCTGAATGTCTTCTTTGCTCACTTTGAGGCACAAAACAGCACCACTGCACAGAAGACTCCACCTCCTCCCGGCAAACAGGTGATGACGCTGACCCCAGACAGTGTGAGGAGATCCTTCAGCAGGATCAATGCACTTAAAGCTCCGGGTCCTGACAACATCCCTGGGCATGTACAGAGAGACTGTGCAGGGGAACTCACTGATGTCTTCACAGAGTAACCACTTAGTCAGGCTGTTGTGCCCACATGATGTTGTCTCCACGCTGCTTCAATGACTACCGTCCAGTTGCACTTACTTCCATCCTTATGAAGTGCTTTGAATGGTTAGTCATGCACCACATAAAGTCTCACTACCTCATGTAACATTTTACTGCAAACTACCTCTTTGACAGTTTAATTAAAGAATGTTCTCTGAGCTATTTTGCTCTTTACCACTTTAACAGACTGATAAGCTATTTTAGCACTGCACTCATTATATCTTTAGAGTTAGTTTTTTTTTTTTTTATCACTGGTTTGCACTCTAACTGTCATGTGCCTTATGCACTCATGTATAGGTATTTTCTCGTTGACTGCTCACAGTACCCATGGTTCAAGTCGAACACACCTTGTATTTGATTTTAACTATTAGTCTGCGTCACATTGAGCAGTGACAGCTCTTAAAGTAATAGCATCCAAATCATCTAATAACCCAGATTCTGTGATGTTTATTAATCAAAGAACAGAATAAAAAAGAAGAAATCAATACATTTTGTAGCTTTAAGGATTTATCTATACTTTATTCAATTTCTGTATTGGATAGGTAAATATAAAATTTATCATAATGTGTTTATGTGAAGATTGTTTAAAGTTCACTTAAATTGTACAGTATACAGTAATTTTGAATGGCTATAGTCAATGGTTAAATATAAGAAAAAAAAAAAAATCAAAGATATCAGTAGAACTGGTATCAGTGATACTTGCCTTCAGTCATAAAAAAAGATTACATTGAACAAATATAAAAGATTTACCATCTTTATGATGTTTCTACATTAATTTGAAGATTGAATGTGAAATTAATGCAGTATAAATGTACTGTATATTTAAAATTTTAATGCTAGGTGGGATTAATCATGGTTAATTTCAGAAAAAAATGTATGAGTAGTTAGTTAGTTTTTAATTGATTGACAGCGCTTTACATACTTTTCAGACTATGAATGAAATGAACGCAATGAAATAGATCTACATGTAACAATAGTTATACAACCTTGAAAACAATATCAAATTTTTTTTGTGTGTGTGTGTTTTTATTCTTTATTTGTTTTTCTGCATGTAGCAGTTAGAAATAGGCATATGTATTAGTAAAATCTAGGATCCTTTCCTTCTGCCATCACTTTGTAAAGCTTCACCAAAGGCATCAACTTGCAGCAGATTCAATAGCAGCCTGAAAGAATAAAACAAGATGTCTTGGCTGGTTATTTGATGCAGGATCAGTGTGCAATGAAATGCTTCATTATTTGTTTTTTAGGTCAGAAAATTTGCATATCAGAAGTTGGCATCATAGCGTTATTAAATGTCAAACGCCTACACAAGCATATACTCACACCGACATGAACACCCATTGCTCATTAAGATGCAACTGTATAATGTGGACTCAATTCTAGCTTTTTTTCCAAGTATTGCTATAAATAAGCCTAACTGTTATTAATTGACTTAGGATGGTTAACTTTATTCAGTTGCAGGAATAAAAAAAAAAACAAACAAAACAAAAAACTATAAAGGTTGATAAACAAACTAAAACGGGTGTGAGCCCTAATGAGCTAACCAATTAAAAAGAGGGGCAGGGTAACAATAGACAACAAACACAAACAGCATGGCCGGAGTGTAATGGATGAGTCTGCCCTGCGTGAACCGACTTCTTGATCATGGTGTCTCTCCTGCCAGGTAATTAAACATCAGGGTAAAGTTATGAGGAATTATTGTAGATGTATTATATTGTTTACGTTCATCACACCCACACTTTAGGGAACGATAGTGGTACAGAATATTTAAAAAAAAACAAGTAAACAACCACAAAAACAACACAAAGTTTTACTAAGATATGCAAACAGTCAGAAAGACTGTAACATTGGGCCTTATCAGTCAAATATACATGAATTAAAATGAGGTCAGATTATACTGTGTGAGAGCTTGGAGTGTTTAAAAAGATGGTACAGACAATTTTAAAGTGAAACAATATTCACAATACAATAAAAACAGGAAATAACGTCATGCCCTAAAACAGTATGAATAAGTGCCAGAATGTTGATTGTCTCAAATGTCTTAAAGAGTTTAACTAAAGCCACTAGAAGTCAAGACTGCAAACTTTAGCCAAACAAGTGTAATGGCTAACTGTAACAAAAAAGAGTCCAGATGTCAGTGGAGGAGAGGCTTCACTTCGCTGGATAAACAGCTTTTTAGAGGAAAAAGCTAATCATTTAATGATTCGACAGCCTATCTGCTATTCTGAAACATGTTTTACACAAAAAAAATAAAAAAATAAAAAACATTTTATAAGAGAAGTCACTGAGTTTTTGCGACAAGGATTCAGCTTATGCCATTTCCCATTAATTCCTATTCTATCCATAAATGGTGATTGAGTCTCTCACAACTCAATGAGGTCAAGGCTGAAATGTGATTGGTTATTAAGGCACACGTGGTCCAATTTGACCATTATGCTTTCTCCAAAAGTAAGTTATACAAACCTCCTTATCTCCCTCTGGTCCAGTAATGTCCATTTCCACTTCCCTGTCATATGGTCAGTGATCACTAACATGACAGGCAGGCCCAGTCTCATTTAAAGACATACACACATTAAACTAGGAAAGAGGTATAAAATGACTAAGACATCATTCAAATCATAAAATCATCATAATGCATATTGATTGGATTAAAAAGTGTCCTGTGTGCCAGTGTCACAAGGCAATGCAGCAGTTCCTCTCTTTACTTCTCAGTTTTTGTTTAGTGAAGTCAGCTGATCCATGTCCGCTACTTGTTTTTAAAACAACAGTCCCTTAAACTTTGATTTATGTATATTTAAGAGATCAAAGCTTTTCCTGTAGGTGGTAAAAAGCCAAATGTGCTTTCTCATCATTGTAGGAGGAGAAAAAGGGCATCAAAGAAGAAGCCTCATCAGATAGCAGAACAACAGAGACATTTTATCAACAGTGTAATTGTGTCAACACCTACAGCATGATCTCACATGTGGGCCGGTCTATAGAAACATAGAAGAACACAGTCAGAGGAACTCCACACTGAAACAGGTGCATCACACGTGAAATATTCCTCACAAATCAGTCAGAGAAAGAGTCAGAAAGAAGGACTTTAAAGAAGAGGCCGATTTGAGGTACAGCATTTTAAATACAGATATTAATTTGATCAAAGTGCTTTTGATTGCAATGGATTGTGGGGAAAAACGTTTATTTGTCATTTTGTTTTGACAGCTGATTGAATGTAAGAATTATGTCAAGTGACATTTATTTCTATAGCACTGTATACATTACAGATTATCACAGGAATAAACAGGAAAATTACTTTGTAATAATGTTGTCAAATTAATCAGTTATGAAATGAATTCATTGTAATATAAGCAGCTCTACAGAAGACAAAATGATCATTATTCAGCTCAGTTAAATTCAAGTTTTGTTCTCATCCATTAGTGTCAGTGCAGTAAAGTCTATAATATTACAGATATATATTTTTAATGCTTAAATACTGTTGGACATAAATTGTGCCTGAGCATGGCTTTCTTAAAAGAAAAGATTTTATTTTCCATTATTATTTTAATGAACGAGCTGGACTGAACATTATCTAAACTTTTTAAATATGCCGAAATACATCCTACTGTAGGTTTTGCAGTGGGTACAGCTAACTGCTGAAAGTTCATTTTTCATAAAGATGACTGATGGTATCGTGTTATCAGAATGTGGTATCTGCTGTCTATACAGAAGCAGCCATGGTGCACAAACATTTACATAAATTCCCTCTTACACACGCCACCAGGCGAAAGTTTAGAATACCTTTGAAAGAGTACTTACTACGGTAATATACTAACAGTGCAAACTAACTGTAATGTCTTCTGACACTTTGCACTCTGATGCACGTCAAATGCCACTAAATTCAGTTAGCTGAACTTTAGAGCAATTTCAGTAGGAGTACGACTTCAGTACGTGTTAATATAATAAAATTTTCTTTAAAATATTGTTCAAATGATCACTAAATTGAATTTCCATTGACATTATATGAAATTGTATTGTATTAGCCAAAAACATCAAAATGAGTGTTAAAAGCATGAAAAAGGATGATTAAAACATATTGTTCATAATGTTCTTTAAAGTGGAACTTTTAATTTGACATTGTTAGAAAAGTGCACTTTTTGAAAGGCAAAAGGTGATGGTGGCTTCTTATTTAATTAATTTTACAATATTTGCAAGTATGGTTTTTATTTCAAGTACACTTCCACAGTTTTCACAGGGGATGAGCTTTTGTTTGATATGCAAATGTAATTTTTTTTTCTCTTGGAAGTATTGTGTGGTGGTTTTCCTTTTATATTTTCAGATTTTTAATTCTGCCCATCTCTCTCTTTTCTTTCAAGGTCAGTTGTACAGTTATGAATGCGTCTGATTACACATATGATGGTACGGGGACTACGGGGACTACGGGGACTACTGATGATTATGATGATCCACAACCTTGTAACCTGGCACAGTTCAACGAACAGCAAGTGACCATCCCAGCATTCATCTATTCTCTAATTTGCACACTCGGCCTGCTGGGCAACGTTCTGGTCCTCCTAACGTACTCCTTCTACAAGAAAGCGAAAACCATGACCGATATCTATCTGGTTAACGTGTCACTGGCGGATCTGCTCTTCGTCATCGCCCTTCCACTGATCATCTACAACGAACAGCACGACTGGAGCATGGGCACGTGGGCATGTAAGTTTCTGAGAGCAGCCTACAGCATCAATGTGTACAGCAGCACGCTCCTGTTGGCCTGCATCAGCGGCGACCGCTACATCGCCATCGTGCAAGCCAGACGATCGGTTCGAATTCGATCGCAAGCTCAGGTCTACAGCCGTCTCATCTGCTCGGTCATATGGCTGCTCGCTCTCATCTTGTCTCTGCCTACGCTTATATATTACCAGGAGGAAAACAAGGAATGCATCCTTAACTTTGATGAGCACAACCTTGCCAGACTCATGAAGATCCTGATTCCGAGCATGCAGATGGTCCTCGGGTTCTTGGTGCCGCTGATGGTCATGATATTCTGCTACTCGTGCACCATGGTGACTTTACTCAAAGCTCAAAACTTCCAGAAGCACAAAGCCATCCGCGTGGTCCTGGCCGTGGTCTTTGTGTTCGTCCTTTGCCATCTGCCTTACAACGTGGCGCTTCTCGTCCACACCAGTAAACGGTTCAGTGAGAGACTCTGCGAGGATGAACAGGCGACTCTGATGACTTTGTCCATCAGCAGGAGTGTGGCCTACCTTCACTGTTGCTTGAATCCCATTCTGTACGCCTTCATCGGGGTTAAATTCAGGAGCCACTTTTTTCAGATCTTCCGAGACTTGCGGTGCCTGGGGAAACGGTACATTTCGAGACGCTCCTCTCAGCAGACCTCTGAGCTGTACATATCAGCGAACAAAACCGTTGTTGGACAGAACCACGAGAACCCGTCTTCATTTACAATGTGACAGAACTTTTGAGTGTTTGTGCTCAAGGAAGAAGTGAGATGTGGGTTGTTTGTTTGGTGCTTGGTTTGTGTTTTAGTTTCATGGATTGGCAAAATGAAAGTGAAACTTTTGGTAAAAATGTTTAGCTTCAGGAAAAAGGTTCCATTCATGCATTAACTGACAACGAGCAATACATTTATTACAGCATTTATGTATTACATGCCATCTCAGGTACATTAAATATTCATATATTAAATTTAGCAAAGCATTAGTTGGCCAAAAAAATACAAATTATATTCATTGTTACTTCATGTTAACGAAAGTTAATAAATGGAACTTTATTGTAGTTTTACCTCTAGTTTTGAAAGTACTGATATGGTGTATATGGTAAATAATTTAGTTTTCTAAATGTTGTCCTATTCAAATGCTTTTTCATTACAACCCATACCTGATTTGCAAGACAAATGCATATCAGGAAATACATATCAGTCTAGTCAACAATATGGTATTAAACTATGAGTGTTAAGGTAAAACATGCATTTATCTTGTAAAAGGCTCAGTATAATGCATTATAGAAATATGAAAAACATTAAAATTAGATTACAAGCTAATAAAATAAAATTTGGTGGAAGAGCACTGCATTGCAGCAAGCCACAGGTATATGTGTGCGTTTACTATTGTAA
Source organism: Carassius gibelio (assembly GCF_023724105.1). NCBI lineage: Eukaryota > Metazoa > Chordata > Actinopteri > Cypriniformes > Cyprinidae > Carassius > Carassius gibelio. Next base: position 5,288,653 of record NC_068412.1, on the reverse strand, counting down.
AAATTTTGTAAAGGATAGGTGTAGAGCAATAGACTATACAGTCTGTACACTATAAAAACCATTACGCCTATGGAAGGTCCCCATTTATACAGCTAAGTAAATGTGTGCGTGTGTGTGTGTGTATGAACTGTAAACTATAATAAACTGTTTCAAGGGTCAAAACTTTGGAAAATTTTGGAAATGTATTTGTTTAACTATTACCCAATTTAACAGACTTACAGGGTCCACATGACACCTTTAAATATTAAGAAATCTTTAAAAATGATTGCCTGACATGTTGAGTGAACAAGAACACTCCACTGTCTAACTGTGATAGTGCTCAATGAGATCTGCTGGACAGGTTTATGAGGTGATAAAACAGTGTTGTATTATGTAGCATTGTAATGCTATATAACTTCTGGAGTGTTAGACAGGGACTTTTGGCCCTGTGGTTGGAAAGGAGGCCCTCTATCTAAGTATATCTTTGTGAAAGACAATGACACACTTCTTCTTCCTTTGAATGCAACTGTACATACACAAGTTACTGAAAGTAGTGGGATGATTATCTAAATCTAACAAAATGGGTCAGAGAGCAATACAGTTCCATATAATGGTTTAACAAAAAAAGCAGAAATGAAACACTTTATAAATGAAACGTCATGACTTGACCTGGAGTAACATCATATCCACGAAAGTAGGAAACATTACAGAAGGAAAACCCTGGTGAAAGATGCTTTTCAAGCCTTTCAGAGAACAGAAGTCGTTTGATCTATTTAAATGATGCGTATCTTAGTTCCTCATACTACATCTGTGAACAACACAATGAGTTTGCATACAGATACAATATGGCATCATAAAATGCCCACATTTTCATTACAAATTCTCCAACCAGCTTAATGAATGGCAAGTTTCTAGGTCATCATTATTATTATTATGCTTTTTAAAATACATTTTAAAGTTTAATTTAGTACTGGGATGCAAAGCTGAATTTTCACCAAATAATCTTTTGGGAATCATTCTATGATCCTGTTTTGCTGCTTAGAATTATTGCTTCATATTTTTGGCAAACCATGGTACAGTTTATTTTTTCAAGGATTCTATGATGAATAGAATGTTCTTTTTAAAAAGAGAATCTTTCAATTTCACTGCCCCAAACTTTTGAAACAGTAGTGTCTTTTCAGGTAAACCTTTCACCTTTTTTCTTAGGTTTTCAGTCTTATACCTTTAATAGTTTTAGTGGTCCTACAGTTTGTGGTGTTGCAAATGCATTTTTATCATAAATGTTCCATATAGTACTTTCTCTACTCATACATCTATAATAGCAGTCACAATTCAGAACACCTCGTGTCCAATTAAAAGGGGGGTGAATTGGAATCTTAGACTTTAAAGTCCTTTTAATGTTGCCCATGATAAATTCTAGAGCATAGTCTTCAGCAAAAATATCTGTGAAAAAGACTATGTTTCTACTCAGGAAAAAAGGAGTACATAACACACCTTTGAAATAAAGAATGTTTCAGTACATTTCAGTATATTTGTGAACAACTGTCCAGGAAAAAATGTTAATGTCTCATGTTAGAGTTACAGCAATCTTACAGCAACACTTCGGGCTTGAGTAATAAAGAAAGCTCTCTTATTCTTATATGAATAAACTAATTATGAGTAAAGCATTACTTTACGCTTCTGATACATGGAACTTACAGAAAACACAGAATCTGTGATACAAGTAGGGAGAAAAGGACATATGTAGAAAAAAAACATATCTCTCCAGGAAACAAGCTGGTATCGGGTTTGAGGTTTGGGAGCAGTGAGAGCATGTAACATGGCATTGATAACCATAGAACAATCCTTAAATCCTGAAGTACACAATACATTAAAATATGCACATGCCATCTCAATGTATTTCTGGTTGAATGTTAGTTTACGTGCATCGTCAAATTCATCCCATATATCTTGCGGTGATTTCTTGGGCAGAATGTTTGTGGCCATGCCAAAATTTCCAGGTTGAATAATACTGACCTACAAGAACAGAAAAATAAAATAATACACTGTGTTCAAAGCAATGTCCTATTAGTAGTAGTAGTAGTAGTAGTAGTAATAATAAAGAGTCCACTTAGGCTTTTAAACATCGATAACAATGTGAATTTCCCTTTAAAAGAATGACTAAGGCCTTACCTTAACTCCAAAACTGGCCATCTCTACTCTCAAGGAGTCTGCGAATGCTTCCAGTCCCCGTTTGGAAACACTGTAAGCTCCCATGTTCAGACAGTTGAAGAAAGAAAAGATACTTGACACATATAACATACGACCTAAGAATGAATGATGAAATTACTAGTAAGAAAAAATCTCAGTAAGAAAAAAAGAATTACAACTGCTGTCACTGTTAAAGTAGTACCTTTTCAAAAGGGTGCACTTTATGCCTTTTAAACCTCTAAAGGGTGTATATTTATAATCTTTAAATTATTTATTTTAAACATTGCTGCACTATATACTGTTAGCCGCTATGTCATACGTCAGTGTACTGTATGCAAAATCTAGGATTGCCAGATCACACATATTTGCCAGATTACTGGGTGTACTGTTTGTTACAGTGTTTACTTTTTTTTTTTTTGGTCATGTTTTTAACTATAATAAGATTACACAATCAAGAAGAATCAGTTTGTTTAATGGATTTATCAAATTAAAATGACTTTTTTTTCCCCCCACAGATTAAATTTTAGAATATTACATATAATGTCAAATTTCAATTGCATTGCAGCAATTGTGCAGATTATTTAAATGAAATACTGTAATATTATATACAAGCTTTATATAGGACACCATTCTAAGCTCAACAGAAAATACAAATCAATGGACCACTTTTTAATACATCCTTTTAAAAGGGTGCTAACCAAGTGACAGCGTAAAGTAAAAGAATCATTTAAAGTGCCCCCTATTATGCCATTTCAAATACTGTCTTTCATTCATTGTATAATGTGAATGTAAATGTAAAGCCAAAAGTGAATGATAAATTAGAAATTCTATCATGACAAGTCTCAGAGGGTTTGGAATGGTAATGTACATGACAATGTTATATATAAATTATTTGCTGTTAATAGTGTTCACCATCTGCTTGATTACATGTCACTAACTGCACAATTTTTTGTACATTTCTTCCATTGGGACATCAACTTGACAGCCACCATTGTAGAAACTTATTTTCTGTAAAGCTGCTTTGTAATGGTTTGTATTGTGAAATGCATTATACAAATAAACTTGAACTTAATCAAATTGAATTTGAATTGAAATTGTTTAAATTTTGATAAGTTGGGTGATCCAAATTCAATGTCAATTCAATGTCCAATATCAATGTTAATTTGAGGTCCAATACTGACTGCTGATGTTGATATTTTGTTTTTAAGGTTGTATATCAAAATACAAAGTCAAGTCAATGTCAAATTGGTGTCAATTACTGACATCATCCCGATTTTAGTTCACTACCAAAAATAAAAAGTCTGCCTGATGACATGTCCAATGTCAATCTAATCTTATATTGATGTCCTGTACCTGCTGGGATACTATGCATTGGGATAGTCTCAAATTGTAGTTAGGTTGAAGGATAGTATGAACATTGGGATGCAGACTGAATTTTAGTACTGCTGAACTTTTTAGATTATGAAATTTATTTTATTATCATGAGTACTATGGTAATAATACCTAATTTCTATTTGAAATGCATTTTAACATTCAATACGCCTTAATTGCAACTTATTAGGTTCTATTTTTGTTTACAGATAAAACATGTTTACTGTAGCGGTAACCAAGGAAATCTACAAATACTATAATAAACTATGTTTAATTTACCATGATTCATTGTCATAAGGGACTGCCAGTAATAGGCTGTTGCATGCATAAAATGCACCCTTTTTATTCTGATAGTGTATGATTTAGATTAACAATACAGAATAGAAAATCAGCATTATTAACTTTTAACATTCAAATATAAATAAATGTACCGCACAAACTAGGGTACAATTTCAATAGGTTTATTGTGAAATAACTCAAAACATATAGCCTATGTTTTTGCTCCATTGTTCTGTGCTGCCTTTTTCAAAAACTTGCTCATTTTAGGCTACTCTTGGGAAACGCAGCTCTATTTAAATGCACTGTCAGAAGTGAGTGAATGCTCTCTCTAATGGATTGATTCTGCCTCGCAACATTTGCGTGTGTTCAGGTGAGCAGGAAAATCCCTTCCACACAATTAATTGCTAATGTTATTAGTTTAATTTAAGGCATATTGTAAGCATTATTTTTTTATTTTTAATAAACAAAATTACTGATAAATAAAAACAGCTTAGTATAAATATTTTTTATGTGCATATCGATACTTTAGATACTCGCATCAGTATCAATATATCGATACTTCAGGATCGATTTGCCCATCCCTGCCCTCTATATTTTAGACAAGATCGCAGAACCATTAGGAGTAGTTGATCATTTGAGTGCAGAGATCTGCTGGATTGAAAGACACTAATTAAATCAGTAACATAGTCAGGTGATAGACCATGTACAGCCTTGAAAACATGCAATGAATTGTAATGAATTCTGTATCATATAGGTAACCAATGCAGTTTGATTAACACATGAGCAATATGCTCTCTCCCCTTTGTACCTGTCAAAAGTCTAGCAGATGAGTTCTGAACAAACTGCAAAGGAAATAGAGCTGATTCACAGAACAACATCACATTAGTCCAAATGAGATGACACATAAGCATGACCAACATTCTCCATATCTTCAAAAGAGAGGATGGACTTCAACTTCGATATTGACCTTAGATGGAAAAAGCTATATTTAACAACATAACTAATTTGTCAGTCAAATTTGAGTTCAGAATCAAAGATGACACCAGGGTTGTTGTTTTTGTTTGTTTTTGTTTTTTACAGGAGCACAGTTTCTTGCCCCAAGCATTCATGTACATCCTTAACATAACCCTTATTACCAAATAAAATCATCTCTGTCTGATCTTTATTTAGTTGAAGAAAATAATTTGCCAACCAGCAATTAACCTCTGTCAGACATTCATGCAGAGACTGCAAAGCACATTTATGGTCCCATTTAAATTGTAAATACATTTGTGAATCATTTGCATAGAAGTGATAATGAATCCCAAATTTTTATAAAATAAAACTCAATGGCAACATAGACAGAGAAAATAAAGTTGTTCCCAGAATAGAGCCCTGAGGAACTCCACAGACAAGAGGAGCAGCAGAAGAAGAGTAATCGCCTAAACTGATAAAAAATATCCTATCCTTCAAATAAGATGATAACCATTTTAGCCCTGAACACCAATATGATTCTTGAGATGAGCAATAGGTTTATCATGATCTAGATCTAACAAAAGTAGAACATAACTCCCAGAGTCAATGCATCATGGAGACTCTTAAGCTCTTAAACTAGATTGTAATCTAAGATATTATTCCTCTTAAAAAAATTCTCTTTTTTAAATTATATCTTAGATATAGAAGGCAGCTTTAAATAGGGCAAAAAGTACTCCTGTTGAAGGGATCAAAACAGGAGTACAGGAGGGGCTGAAATAACATCATGCTTACAACTAGCCAAAACAGCACCAGATGAGAGGCTACCATTCAAAACAGACAGGATACTTGGACCAATAGTTAACCAACTCTTCTAAATCCATTCTATGACAGGGATATTCAAACAAAGTAAACGAAAAACCTCAAAAGCTGCTGAAAAACTACTAGCTGTGTAAAGATTGAGGAACAGAAACATCTTAAAACATCACATGGCAAATTAGAGATAAAAATAAAAGTCTTATGACAAAACAAAACAACAAAAAAAGAAAAATCAGCTGTCTTTATATTACCAATGGTAAACCCCAAGGGTACGATCATGCTCATGAGTTGGATCAAAAACATACTGTAAAAAAATCAAATGACTAATAAATAAATAAATAAATAAATAAATAAAAATCTCTGACCAAGGGCTTTGACGGGCAACACACATGTATATTGAAATCCTCCAAAATTTAAATTGTCAAAAAAAAAGGGACAATTGAAGATTGTCAAAAATCCCCATCAGTGTTTGCGGGTCTATAAATTTAATCGCAGAACTGAGATAATGCATCTGAGGGTTGTCCCCCCCCTAAAAATATGATTAAAAGCCACGCTGTGTATTGTAAAAAATTTAAACAATAATGCAGTAAAACAATGCAAATGGGGCAAAACGTGTTTAAGTTTAGAAACATTTTGAGTCTTCCCTTTCTTGCATCACAGTGCTTTGGGTCCATGCCTGCTTTCCTCTTTTACATGATCACCTACACACACAAGTCCTGGCAAGAGACATACATAGTTTGTAAGTAAAGCTGTCAAGGTCATTTTGTTCAGTTACACATCAGATGAAGTGATTGATTTCCCTTTAATACAGATGATGGTAATATATTTTTCTATGAGTCCGCTACTTTAGCAATAACAATGCTACCTGCTTGATGGACTGGGTTGCCAGGTTTTCACAACAAAACCCGCCTACTCGAAACTAGCCCAAACTAAACATGTTTCGAGGGGGTCCCCTAGTAAAAATCACATCACTGGGGCTAAATATCACATAATTGGGGATGCTTCAATCCGGGGACATGAAAACAACCTGTGGCAACAGTGTTAAAGTTGCCTTTTGCAAACCATCCACGACCACCAGGACATGGACACCAGGGACCAGAAGACAGACACAAGATATGTACATCTCAGGTTCACCTCCTTGACCTCTTCCATGGAGGACAGTGGTCCGAGTAATGGAAAACTCCCAAACTTCTTTGATCAAATGAGGACCCTAGCGTGCTTCCCATGCTTCCTTTGGCATTTCCTGCACAGGCAAAAATATCCAGGCAGGTAACAAACCTTCCTCAGCGCAACTGGCACAGGCACAAACTGTGTGTAGCAATGCCAGTCTGCTCTGGTATCAAACAATCAGACACCGCTGACTGAATATTCAGAAAAGTTTAGTGATCGCACACCAGAGGGGAGCAAACAGAGCGCGTAATAAAACAAACAAAGGAAACTAAATAGTAAAACAGGTAAAAACAGACGGAGACAGCACACCGGTAAACATCCTGGCTCCATCTTTGAATGGTCACATGAACAGTTGTAGGAAACCTATCGTAGGAGACTCCCAAAACAATATTAGGAACCTTAAAATGGAATAATAATGGGCACTTTATCAGCAACGACATACACAATTTAGAATAGACAGCACCAATTACCTTTGGATGCTCTGACAAGTGACAAGAATGGGATGGTGACTCTGATGGCACCAAACAGGTTAACGTCAGCCATCTTCTGGAAGTCCATGGCAGTGCTCCACTCAGTCTCTCCCCAGTCACAGATTCCAGCATTATTTACCACCGCATAGAGGCCTGAAAAATTACAACAATATACAGAACAAGATTAAACTAGATGAAATTCTCATCCTTGAAATGTGAAATACTATAAATAAGATATTTTCAAGTGTTTAAGTTACCCTTCTCTGGCAAATTTGCTTGCACAAAATCCTTGGCCAAGCTGACATCATCATCTTTGGTTACATCCAGCTGGAGCACCTTCATACGGTCAGAACCTTTTTCAACAAGACTCTGAGCCCCAAGACCCTCAGGACATAAACATCCGGCAAACACTGTGAAGCCCATGCAGTCCAGTTTCTTTGCAAGGTGATGTCCAAATCCACTGTCACAGCCTGTAATTAACACCGCCCGGCCAAATACATCCGACAGGCCATTTTCTGCATGGAATACCGTTTTAGCCCAAAGCATGAAGCAGATGACCAGACCGAAATAGGTGTATATGTGTTCGTCACTCAAATAGTAGGAAATGAGCAGGATGGTCATGCTGAAAAACACTGGCTTCATTGTGAATTAGAATCTCTGATTGAGGAACCTTTAATTGATGAAACAGAATAATTACAGTTGAAAAGAGCATCAAGATACAAGTGGATTAAGGGACCTCAAAGGATTAGCAGTTACATAAGATATCATGCAAGTAATATTAAGCATTGTAACAGCATTGCTTTACCTTGTTTTTTTTTTCCTTGTGGTATCTGTTGGCACGCAAACACACACACACACACACACACACACAAGATGAATAAGATCACTCTACTGCAACCAGGTCACGAACAAAGACAGATTGATCAAGTGATTAAGAGCTACGATCAGATTTACTGTAAACTATAGGCCGTAAATTAAGATAATCAACAGATACACAGACACAAATGTTCCAGTTTGAGGTGTTAACCACTGTTGGGGAAAGTTAGTTTTAAAAGTAATGCATTACAATATTGTGTTACTCCCTAAAAAGTTACTAATTACGTTACTTTTATGTTAGGGCTTGATTGTTTTTAATATAAGAAGTTCTATTTATAGATACAATAGAAAAGCCCTTTCACACCAAAAAGTGTAATGAATGAAGGAAAAGTAAATTCACGTCTGTACATTAGAACACCGAAGACAGTTCAACACTCTTCAGTGTAAATAAATAAAAATAAAAAGACACAATGAGACATGATTGTTAGTTTATCTAAAGTGATTTTAGCTTAACTTGTTCATCAATGGTCAGCAGCAAAGACATTAGTGTCACAGTGTCTGGTCTGGGTGTCCATGGGTGTCCACTAGAGGTCTCACTTTTCCCCACTCACTTCCCCAGTACTGCACAGCCTTTGTATGGACTCATGACTGTTAATTTCACACAGCTGTTCCCACTTACATTGTTTGCACCTGCCCATATATACCCTGGTGGTTTCTGTCATTGTCATGGAGTCCTTGTCTCATGTCACCCTGCGTTTCATGTTTGCTTAACAATTGTACATGTTCTTCATTTTCTTGGTCTGCTTACCTGGTTTTCGACCATTGACTGGCTTGACATAAGATTTTGGATACCCTATTAAACACTGCTTTTGGATCTAACTGTTTGTGTGCGTTTCAACTTTACCATCTTTTGCCAAAGGGGGAATGGGGTGGGTGGTCTGGCTCAAGTGTTTTGGACCATGGCAGTAGGACTGGGGTATAACTTTGAGGCACTAAATGACTTGTTTAACAACTGCCTTAATGACCCTTTGCCTCAATGAGAGCTGAGGGGGCTTGTCATCCTGGACTTTTGGGGTTTCACTAGATACCTACACCACCGTGGTCAATTGATTAGACCGGCCACACCCATCTCTCCAGACAAGATGGCCACCAGCCCAGTGCCACTGCACAAGATGGCCGCCACAGTTGACTCTTTAGAGTCAGGTCAAGTCACCATTGACCGTCCAGAGTCAGGTCAAGTCACCATTGACCGTCCAGAGTCAGGTCAAGTCACCATTGACCGTCCAGAGTCAGGTCAAGTCACCATTGACCGTCCAGAGTCAGGTCAAGTCATCATCAACACCCATGAGTCAGGTAAAACCACAGTTAAACCTCATGAGTCAAGTCAAGTCACCATTGATCTCCGTGAACTTGGTCAAGTCATGGTTTGTCTTTACGATCCCAATCAAATCACCACCGTTCTTCCAGAACTTAATCACGTCTCCGTAGATCTTCCAGCGCTTTGTCATATCACAACAGATCAGCCAGAGCCTGGTCACATCTCAGCTGAGCTTCCAGAGCCTCGTCACACCCTGTCTGTTGCACCCAGCAATGCTCTCTCAGCCTGTTTTATTGCTGTCAAGGAGACAGTTATGGCAGTGGAACCTCCAGAGGTGGTGGCAACTGCTGCAGAACCTTCGGAGGCCATCTTCCATCTCGTCATGGCTATGGAAGCCGCTTATGAACTCATTACCTGTCCTGTTATGGCCATGGAGGCCATCTTCCATCTCATCATGGCCACGGAAGCCGTAATGACCAGACTTGCTCTCCTGTGAGATCGACTCCACTGTGGTGGTCATCTGTTCCGGCCTTGCGGGTTTCTGTCTCATCTGCTTGGCACTGGTGGTCCTCTGCTCCACCCTGGTGACTTCTGTCTCGTCTGCTCGGTCACAGTGTCTGGTCTGGGTATCCCCTAGAGGTCTCACTTCCCCACTTCAAGTACTGCACAGTGTTTGTATGGACTCCACACTGTTCATTTCACACAGCTGTTCCCACTTACATTGTTTGCACCTGCCCATATATACCCTGGTTGTTTCTGGCATTGTCATGTAGTCCTTGTCTCATGTCACCCTGCGTTTCGTGTTTGCTTCCATTGTTCATGTTTTTCATTTTCTTGGACTGCTTACCTGGTTTTCGATCTTTGCTTGGCTTGATTTTGGATACCCTATAGTAAACACTGCTGTCTGTCTGCATTTCGTGACAATTAGTTCATAAAATTGAATTAGATACATTTATGTCGTTTAACATTCAATTATGGCAGGTTTGCATCATATTCTGAGTTGGCATTTCACTCTTTTAATTCATTTTGATGAATACCAAATCAGTTTTTTTTTTTTTTTTTTTTTGGGGGGGAGTGGGATGAATTAATGTACATTCACATTTGTGACCCTGGACCACAAAACCGGTCTTAAGTGTCAATTTTTTTCGTTGAGATTTATACTTTATCTGAAATCTGATTAAATAAGCTTTCTATTGTTCTATGGTTTGTTAGGATTCGACAATACTTGGCTGAGATACAACAATTTGAAGATCTGGGCCCATATTCATAAAGATTCTAAGAATCCTCTCAGAAAACTCTTAATTTAGCTTAAAAACTTTTACGTAGGAGTCTTAGCTTAAGAGCTATTCGGGACCGATCTGAGAGCAACTCTGAGTAAGGAAAAGACAAAAACTTTCATCTTAGTGAGGAGGCGGGGTTGAGCCCATTGCTATGCATGACAAAATCTTTTGAAGACTGTGATTGGTTGGTTGTCCAAGAAAAAAAAAGAAAAAAAAGAAAGTGATTTTAAGTATAGGGTCTATTTTAATTATCACTTTGAATTTACATGCGTAATTTATCCTATTTGACCGTTCTCTCTCTCACACACACACACACACACACACGTGTGTATATAGATCCTTTTTTATTTACCATGCTTTTAAATGTCCTATAAGGTATTTGATTGGCTTAGAATGACAAAAATTGTTCCACTCTTTCCAAATTACAGTGATTGCTTTCCTATTTAAGTGGCGGTTTGAATGTTGGTTTTAATGTATCAAACAAGGAATCAAAACCAAGAAGGGCGAGAAAGCCAAACTGGACAGAGGAACAGTGTTTACTGTTAGCCCAGTTAGTGGATGAACACAAGGCCATTCTTAAAGGAAAATTCGGGCCGGGTGTCACAGCAAGGGACAAGAAGCAGACATGGGAGCGTATAGCACAAACTATTAACGGTTCATTCCCCCTGCTTGTGCGCACCTATGAGCCTGCGATATTCATAAATGCAGTTTTTTCTGTAAGCAGAGTGATCACACAAACAATTACAGCACTTTCAGAAAATTCTTATTGTGTTGCAGTTCATTCCATTTCCACTGGACATTCCCACCCTGCAGGCTCAAAAAACTACATTTATGAATATAGCAGGCTCATATGTGCGCACAAGCAGGGGGAATGAACCGTTAATAGTTTGTGCTATACGCTCTTTAAGAATGGCCTAATAGCTAATTAAAATCACTCTTTTTTTTTCCTTCTTGGACAACCAACCAATCGCAGTCTTCAAGAGATTGTGTCATACATAGCAACGGGGTCAACCCCGCCTCCTCACTAAGATGAAAGTTTTTGTCTTTTCCTAACTCAGAGTTGCTCTCAGATCAGTCCCGAATCGCTCTAAAGCCAAGACTTTTTAAGCTAAATTAAGAGTTTTCTGAGAGGATTCTTATAGTCTTTATGAATACGGGCCCTGGAATCTAAGGGTGCAATAAAGTTCTAAATATTGAGAAAATCACCTTTAAAAGTCATCCAAATGAATTCTTAGCAATGCATATTACTGATCAAAAATTAAGTTTTGATATATTTATGGTAGGAGATTTACAAAATATCTTTATGGAACATGATCTTTACTTAATATCCTAATTATTTATTTTTGGCATAAAAGAACAATTGACAATTTTGACATACTATTTATTTATTTTTTGACTGTTGCTAAACATACACCACAGTGACTTGTTTTGTGGTCCAGGGTCACATTTAGTCTACAACTACATGTTCACACAGCGCACACAACGCCTACTTTAAGTAACTCTAGTAAAAAAAATTGAAATAGTAACTTGTAAATTGCAAAGTAATGCGTTACTTTACTAGTTACATGGAAAAACGTAATCTGATTACATAACTTGCGTTACTTGTAATGCATTACCCCCAAGGCTCCAACACTGGTTATAACAAACACTCCATGGTTTATACACAATAGCAGATAAAGGAAAGGTGTATTGATTATTTTATTCAAGGAAGAACAAAAAGGTTTCACATGTCAAATATTAACAAAGTAAGACTGTAGTTTGCTAAAATTCTCTTCAAATGTACATTTAAAGTTTTTATTAGGGACGGAACGATACATGTATAAATGCCAAAGTTACGGTACAGACATCTAGGTTCAGTGCATAAGGCCTTATAAGGAATACAGGCAAATCACCCCCAATCCATGAAAAGGACCACCGACAGCAAAACAACACTATTTGATAACCAGCCACCAGCAGAAGAACAGCAAATGCCGTTGAGTTGCACAATTGAAAATAAAGTCCAATAAACAGTGGCCATGTACTGACTCTGAATGAATCTCGCACAGAATGACCAAGAAGTATACTTTAAAGGCTTGTATATAGGCAATGTTACATATTGCACTTTTTTTCCCCTTGTTTATCTGTAAACTAAAATATATTTCAAAAATGTATTCCTTGTGTGTGTGGGTGTATATATATATATATATATATATATATATATATATATATAGTGCATGTTTACTGCAGATTTTTTATATTTAACGGAACGTAATTTGTAGTATTTTCACATTTAGGTGGAAAAATTTTTTAATTGTAATTTGTACTACTGTCTGTTTAAAAACAAGAATAAGAAACTGAGCATAGTAGATTTATTTTGAACAGACAGTACAATAAAATAAAAAGTCACCAAGATGTGAAAATACTAAATATTGTGTTGTTAAATATTACACACACACACGCACACACACATATTAAATCTGCAGTACATAAGGAATGAATTAGATTTAGTTTTCAGACAAAAAACAAACAAACAAACAAAAAAAAAAAAACAGTATGATACGTAACATAGCCTATATACCCTGAGATTCAGATTTTTTTTTTTTGATAGGCTTAATTTGTTCACAGAAAGGAAACTCAAATTGTAGAAAGAGATAACTTATTTGTTTTCTTTATTTTATAAAAGCACAATGTTTTATTTTCGTTGTGAGTGTTCACAAAAGCACACCTTTTGATCGATGCATTATTAATAAGACAATAAGTGTTTAAAGTGGATTCTGCTGATACAAGAAAACAGTTGAACTGATCGGATGCGCACAACCCACAAACACATCAGTTCCATCATTGCTAACTTGTCAGCGCAGCTGGTACTTTATCAAATTAAAATACATTGATCCATACATTACCATGCCCTCCTTTAAATACACATTCAGAGTCAGCACATGGTCACAGCCTAGTGGGCTTTGTTTTCAAGTGTGCAACTCATGGCATCCGCTGTTCTTCTGTTGGAGTTACATTGCTGCAAGTGCCCCCTTCTGGATTAAGGGGTAATTGCCTGTATTCATTTTAAGGCCTCATGCACCAAACAGAGATGTCCTTACTGTACCATTCCACCCCTAATATACATACATACATAGATATAGCCATAGCTTCAAAATTTCCTTTTTTAACCTTGATCATAAAATTTATGTTAAATGTACAAAGTAAATGTGTGTTGGCAGTGTGTGTCCATAATGGTCAAAATCCACCCACAATTTTTTCATCTGTAAAATGTGATGACACATTTTACATGCCCCTACACTGAGACCCAACCTTGAGTGAGCCACAAACAATCCACCATGTTTATTCGCTCACTAGAGCATTTAAAAGCAGCATTCAAGTAAGAATTGTCTGCTAATTAGAGCTACAGAAATTATTTTTTCATGAGCAGTAAGAGATTTTCTGCTTTTTTATTTTATAGTTTTGGCTATATTAACAGAATAAGTATTATGCTGCTGTCAGTTAATACACAGATCTCATATAAACATACGAATTCCTTCCCAGCCATTTACCTTCACAGACATAACCGACTGTTTTTTCTGTTTTGTTTTTTTTAAACAAACTTGTGTGTATTTGACAGTCAAAGCGCAATGTGCTTCGGATGTGTGCACTGTATAAAAGTGAAGTGATGTGATATTCAGCCAAGTATGGTGACCCATACTCAGAATACATGCTCTGCATTTAACCCATCCAAAGTGCACAGTGGACGTTTGAACTAATATGGCTTTAAAGTGCATGATTTCAGCATGCTATACATAATCAAAACCAAACATGTTTTTTCCCAAAATATCAGGAGGTACTAGCTGTAAAGACATAACGTTACACTGGAAAAGAGGGTGGGGAGCAAAAGCTCATTTTGCATTTAACAGATACATGTACGATAACATTCTATTGAAAATAGACATTTTCAAATAGATATAATAAATGGTTAGTGGGTTATTTTGAGCAAAAACTTCACAGACACATTCTGGGGACACCTGAGAGACAACACATGTAGGCCAACATCTGCAAGATGTCTTTTAAAGATCACTTGATCTGGAAAGCATCTGCTGTGTACAAACATCTGACAAATGTCTTTAAGATGTCAGTTTTATATACATTTTAAATCATAAAACATGTAAAATAGAGGTCTTTTTTGATGCTCATGTGCTATCGGGGATATTACATCTTGAAAAAAGCGGCATACATTTACCCCATTATTCCAAAAATAACCCTAGTTTGAAGTATTATATTCTGGACATTGCAAGCATTAAAACAATTTTTTATATTGCTCTTCAGGTCACAGCCTATACTCACCCTCTCCAAGTTAGTTCTGCTGTTTTACCGTCTCTGTGCTTTATTTACCACACTATACGGATCATGTTTCTTTAGAGTAGGCCTCTGAAAGAAGTCTTTAACAAACTATTAATTTCAGCTGAACAGCTCGTTTCCTCTTCTCTCCTCCTCTCTCCTCCCAAGTGCAAACTAAAATCAAACACTAGCAGGTCCTAGAGAGCCAGCGTTCTCAAGTCTCATTCTAAATTGATTTGTTTAAACAGATCATTTTTGAGAGAGAGAAAAAAAGATTCAGTGGGAAGAGCTTTGTTAAATCAGAATCATAATGAATCACTCGTTCGAACTGCTTGAATGATTAACTGTCAGGTGTTCCCATTTTCCTCAAGAGCAAGTGTGGCCATTTGTAATTTTAATGTGTTTTGCTTCCGGTGTCAGCCGCTTCCAACCATTTTTATCTGTACAAAATGGCTCATTTTGCTGCTTGATATGGCAAACTGGTATTTCTTACCATAATTGTTTTTTTTTTTTTTTGTATTATTGCCTTACTTATAAATATAAGATTGCTGTCACAGATTACTTCCACACTGAAAAAATGAGGTGGATACAAATATAACATTTTCATGTACACGCATGGACATTAAGCATTTTGGTTATAACTTGTGATTATTTAGGGCAGCTAACTATCAGACATTTGACATGAGACACAGTCTCAGTCTCTGTTTTGGTCTGGCTAAACAAATATCATGCCACATTATAAGCAAAGTTCTAATCAGCTTTTTTCTGCATCTCAGTCCTGCATAGTTGTTATTTGTTGCATGTTGGCATGCATTGTTGTTGAACACAAACATTTCTCAGATGAATAATAAACATTAGAATCTTTATCAAAATGATTTTAGATGATTTTAAGTTGTTAATGTAGATATAAGAAGTCAAAGCTTTGCTAATTGCTTATGTGTATTCAGGATATGGAGCTCTGGAAAGCTTGAAATGTTGTTCAGTGTGACAGCAGTGTCCTGAGGCATTAGACACTACTGGAAGCTTCAGCAAAAACTAATTTAAACCGCACATTTACAGGTGTATTATAATTATGCATGCAGTTTTTAATCACCATTTATTAATTGAGACTCAGACTGAATTAACTGTGTACTTTAAAAATGTACTTTCATCACAAGGCAAAATTACTTAAACCATAAAATGATGACTAGATCGAGTTATCTAAAACAGAAGTTTTCCTAACAAAATGTTAATGACATTTTTGTACACAAAGCAATGCATCCCTCCCCCAAACTTACTTTTGGCTCTTGTGATGATTATCCAGGTAAAAGTTTATTCACAAACACCAAACCTTTGTTTTATGGACGGAGAAGTTGGCGTCAGTCTCGGAAGAGGTTTCTTCAGCTCTAAGATGGTAGGAACCCCTTCATTTATTTGACCTAACCCAACCCAACCTAACATCATGACATTGTGACACTCGTGATTGCAGTGGGAAATGCCACGCTGGATGCATTCATTTGGATAAAAAGGATAAAGAACTACAAAAGTACCAAAGAAAAAATTATGAAACCGTGGCCTGATTTCCTGTCTTTATAATCAATAATTTACCACTCACTCACTCAGACATATTCTGACCAAAAACATTAAAATGCAAAGTATCCTTACTATAATTGCAGAACAATGATTTTGAGTAAAATCATAAAATTATATAAAACAATTATTATTTGTAATGTATTGATCTGAAACAAGCCTTAACAGTGCTTTATTGGAGGAATCATGTTTTAATCTTTTCTACTCAGTATGTCTACTAACAAATAATAATAATGTAGAAATAACAGGAAAACATCTGACAGAAAATGAATGATGTTTATTCACTGACAACATGTGTTATGAGCTGACTGTCACGGGAAATATGTGTAATTGTCACAAGATATGTGTAATTGTCACAAGATATGTAACTTGTTTTTTTGTTTTTTTTTAGAAAGACAGTTACATTTTCAAAATACAGTGAATGGAGCAATCACTAGACTATGGTCAGGGGAATGGGTTTGAGACTGGACTCTAGGGATGTAGGGGTTTCGACAGCAAATGTGTTCTCTAGACTTAAATCACATGTAGAATTAGTGGTCTTTCAGGACAAGCACAGTTGAGTAAAAGGTATAGAGAATATTTGTCACCGTTGGTGATCCGCTGTCTCATTTTGGTATTGTGTGTTTGTGTGTGCGTGTGTGTCTCGTTCTGTGAGTGTGTCTCGTTCTGTTCGATTGTTTTATGTGGGCGTTACTATTACCTATCGGCAGCTGCATGTCATCTTCCCAGCCTATTGAATGCCCTGTCTTTCGTCTCATGTTTGTCAGATCGTTGTTGGAGTTGAGTATTAGTATGAGTCTTTTCTTGTGCCTGCTTGTCCATCTGTGTCTGGTTCTGTGTTTCAGGAGAAGGCAGCGAATTTATCAAACGTGCCCATGGAGTATCTGGATCTGAAGGAACTGCTATGAAAAGAACTGCTTCCGCATCAATGACACGAGAGCTCACTTTGATCTGCTATTTCCTCGAACACTTTGAATAGGAACACAACGTAATGTTGGTCTAGAATCAATGTACTACATGTCTGACATCAAGTGGAAGGGAATACAAATGAGATATTACACCATATGAGAAACTAAAGTCTATTTTATTAAGTATGATGTCTTGTCGCAATTTTGCGACTTTGGCGTTTAGAGGGTTAACCAGAGACATTAGTGATCTCCACTCTGACATGGGAGATTGAATCGAGGGTCGGAATGGCCCTAGAAGGGGTAATGCCTCCGCCCGGTTGCCCACCGAGTCATTTATTTGAGCCAGAGGGGTTATGGTCCAACGTTATTCAGTGGGGGCATTGTTCCAACGTTACGTGTCAACCAGGAGTTAATTGGACCAGTTTTTTGGTCAAGCAACAATTCTGATGGCCATTGATGGCTCAGGACATTCGCAATTTTGTTTCGGTTTGTGCCACTGATAAGACTTCCAAATTGACCCCCAGAGGGGCTACTCCAACCGCTGTCTGTACCTTCGAGACCCTGGTCCCACATAGCGCTATATTTCATTCCCTACGTCCAGGGGAAAACGGTCGTTGACCATAGTGGACTGGTTCTCGAAGATGGCAAATTTTATTCCCTGGCACAAATTAAATCAAATCTGCCAAGGAGACAGTTTTAACTGTCATAGATCACGTCTGTCGGCTACATGGCCTCCCGATGGACGTGGTGTCTTACAAGGGACCCCAATTTGTCTCCAAATTGTGGCAGGAGTTTTGTAAGTTACTGGGTGCGACTGTCAGTCTATATTCGGGGTTCCATCCCCAAAGCAATAGCCAAACCGAGTGAGCCAACCAAGATTTGGAGAGAGTGTTGCAATGTTTGATTTCCAAGGATCCTTCCTCCTGGAGTCAGCAACTCTCTATGGTTGAGTATGCTCATAACTCATTACCAGTGTAATTCATGGGCCTCTCGCCATTTGAATGTAGTTTAGGTTACCAGCCTCCTATATTTCCCAGTCTGGAATCTGAAGTCGCAGTCCCCTCCGCTCACGCCTTTGTCCAGAGGTGCCGTCACACTTGGAGTAGAGCCCGTGAGACTCTTCTTCAGGTGGGGGTGCGCACCAAGGCAAAGACTTATCGCCACTGGTCGAAGCCTCTCGTATACGTTGTGAGTCAAAAAGTGTGGCTTTCTACCAAGAACATTTCGCTCCGCTCCGTATCTAACAAGTTAGCTCCCAAATTTATTGGCCTGTTTCCTGTCACCAAGATCATTGGTCGGGACAGTTAGGATCGTCTGGGAATGCCAGGAGGCTTCCTAGTGGGGAGGGTACTGTCACGCTTGGTGATCCGCTGTCTCATTCTGGTCTTTAGTGTGTGTCTGTGTGTGTGTGTGTATTGTTATGCTAATTGTTTTATGTGGGTGTAAGGCTGCGAATCAAAATACAGTGCATCACAGATCTCATCAGGTCATCTGTAATATATCTGCTTATTTTACACTCTTTGGCTACACTCTAGTGTGAGCAAATGAAGCCTCAAAATGAACCCTTATGTGAACTACTTGGCTGAAAAGCTTCAATGATTCATGAGGCTTCATCTCGCCATCACAACCAGTCGTTTAGAAAAGCAGTGATGCAAGCAGGCAAGTATGAAGTTCATCTGAAATGGTAACAATTGTTTGTTTCTGCATGTTCTGGTTAACTTGGCAGTCTGGCAGGGTAAACACTGGAAAAGCAGATGGCCTCGACGGAAGTAAACGTCCAGAGTGACAAGTCAGGTAAGCCTTTCTTGTCTTCAATGAGAAAAGAGAGACAAGAAAATACAATGTGTGTGTGTTTGGTGCTGACATATAAAGACCAACTGATGAGGCTAATTGCAGACGGGTGAGGTGATTGTGGACTGCGAGCAGGTCTGAGCCAAGAGGGATTCTGGGAAACACAGTTTCCAGAGGTGACTTTAGATTGTGATTGTGACAACAACACACCGACCAATCAAACTGAGCCCTAAATAAAACCTAACCCTAAGCTTTGACAGTGAAGTTAAAATTAGGGCTGTGAAATGATTAAAATTTTTAATCAAATTAATCAGAATTTTCCGTGGATTAATCAGGATTAATCACTGTTTGCAATTACACCTGAATCCTAACCATTTTTTTTTTCTGAAATGCATACCAGAAGATAAATAACAGGACACAGATACATCATTTTCATTTATTGAATCATCAATATGTGGTTCTTTTTTTCTTAATTTTAAAAGTTTAACATTTACTTAGATCAAATTTACCTGAGCACTATATCAAACCAAGCCATTTAACCACAGATAGTGTAAGAGTTTTAGGTGAACCAGTGGTTAAATATAGCCACATATCTATGAAATTATGCATAGAGAAACTCGAAAGAATGAACTCAGAAACACAAACATGCGCCACCATCACATAAGCAGCACTCTGGGCACTCTTGTTTTTGGGATATGTTCATTTGCTCTGCCACAATACTTTAGGATCTATATTTTCACGTTCTGAAGGCTTCAAGTGCCAGTAAAACCAAGTAAAAATGCATATTCTTTCCCAAACAGCTGTAATTTTCGCTACATTGCATGTATGCGTTCTGCGCATGCGCAGTGTGAAACACAGGACACTATAACAGGAAGAAACTCCAGCGTATCAACTACCAAAGTCGTCTCTGTTTATCGAGCTTGGCATGAATGTATTTGAGAGTAACTGGGGTAAAACCTTAAGCTTCTTACGTGTTTTCGTCGCGGCGCTCGCCGCTGTTTTTTGCTATCTTGAGAATTCAGAGATCGACGAGACTTTCCTGACCTGAATAATTTGTCACACTGCGCATGCGTGAAATGCGTTAAAAAAATTTGACATAATTAACAACAAACAACTAATTAACATCGTAAACGCGCTATTTTTGACAGCCCTAGTTAAAATATTTAAGCACTTCTATCCATGGTATGAAAATAATGATAAATAAGTAATCCATTACTCCTATTAACAAATATGGTTAGTTGTTACTGATCATCAGTTACAATACAAAACAAATTGCAATTTAAACATGTTTTTTTTTTTTTTTACATTCATGTGACAAAAATGGATAACGCTATTTTGATGGTCCCTTTTTCTTCTTGACAATAAACTTGCACTTACATGCCAACTAAATCTCATTAGAGTATTAGTAGACCATCTGATTAATATCTGCTAAATATTTTTTGTGATGATCTCCCAACAGACATTTTACTGACTATTAGGGGGTAGTGCAGTCTGTTTTGTGCAACCCACTCGACATAGGAAACCACCAGCGCTGAAGCACTGTACCCACCAAGAGCTCCAAAGAGTGTGCAGAACTTGTTCAGTCTTCTTCTCTCAGTAGAGTAGTCAGGAGTAGCATGATATGATTGCTCGGCTCAGAAGTGAAAAGCTGAGTATGTGTTGCACCTGCTGCCTAGTTACACATGCGCTGCGATCAGCACTGATCATGCATTGGCTCATTTAGTTTACACTTGAATTGGATTGGTCTCTCTAAGCAAGATCCCAATACACCGACGTGACTCAGAGTGACCGACTGAAAGTGAACCATAATTTTAGTGCTTAACCTTTAGTAGGCAATGATATAAATCTATCAGCCAGTATAAAGATACAAGAAATACATATTCAAGCAATTTACCATTATTAGTATTAAAGCTTTTTAAAATTACAAATTACTTCTTTCACATTTTATTAATTACTGTCAGTATTGAAAAAAAAATATATTTATATAATCAAAAAGTAATATGAAATTCTACAATACACTGGTGATTGAGAGATGAAGAAATAAAGTTCCCCAAAAGCCTGATATTCATATTTGAAATTCACATTTGAACATGATTTTTCAAACGAACAAAAAAAAGTGATGCCTGGATAATCAAGTAAAGCTAAGTTTCTTAATTCCAGGAAGTGTTCATCTTGAAATATTCCTAACAATATTAAAGTTATTCTTATTTTTTTTTTTTTTTTTTTTTTTGTGTGTGATAAAAGTCAAGCAAAACTCATCAAAAAGGCACGTGAAGGTGAACGTGTGCAATTATTCTAAAATACCTTTTATTTGATAAAAACTCTAAACTATCAATCTGATGTCTGATGCACGTAGTAGATTGTGTTTTCAGCAGATTTTCAGCAGTTTTGATAATGTTGATCATTTAGAGGCCTTAGAAATGTTAGTATCATATATGATTTAGAAGTTTACAGAGCAAAAGATGAGAATGTATCTTCTGCAAGTGGGTCAACAGCTGCAAGCATCTAAGGTACAGGCAAGCCAACAGTGACTCACACAGTGTGCTCGTGATGGTGTGAATGTTCTTTTTCTCACAGTACTCTAAAATCAACAGAACAAGCTAAACTGTGCATGAGCATGTTTGACTCTAATTTGTATTTTTAAATCTACAGCTTCGATATCCCAAAAAATAGGCCAAACCATGTCTGACATATACAGATATCAGTGCATACAGATGCTCAACTGGTCATGACAGTATTATTTTAAATTAAAATGTAGCTTACATTGACATTATGCACTTGGCAGATACTTTTTTATCTGAAGCGAACTACATTGCATTCCAGGTATGCTTTTTATTAGTTCATGCATTCCCTGGGAATTGAACTCATGACCGGCCTCCACAACCATTCCCATTGTTCTTATTGTGTGTGTGTGTGTGTGTTTGGACTTTATTTTATTTAAATGCTTGCATTGCAAGGCACATACATTCAGTTTACACTTAACATATTTTGGTTTGATTACTTATTGTTGAGAAAATGTCCATTCGTACCTCAGAGCAAAGCTTGAATGTAAACTTTAAGGACTTACCTTTAATGTAAGTTGCTTTAGATAAATGTCACCCAGATGTGAAAATGTACTTTAATATGGCTGTGTGTATAAAAGTATAAAGGACTGCTTTTTTTAACTGTACCTCTGTGACCGTCGTTTTGCACGAGATGCTTTTCAACCCCTCGACCGCCAGGTGGCGCTAATATGCACCATTTTGTTGATCAACGCTGAAGCTCAGATTCAAACAGATTTTGTTATTCATTGCAAAATAGGTATGGATGTTTCTGAGATTATAAAAGAAATCTTGTAGATACACAATGGCAGAAAAGTAGCTTATTGACCTTGGATTAGAGAATTGCAATATATAGAGAAGTGTATAGAGAAGTCAATTGAAAACAAAGCAGTATTTGTAGTAATGTATAGGTAAAAAGGAAGTGTTTAGGGAGTTAGATTAGTGAGACATTTGTTTTCAATGTTGATTGTAAGAGGTTTGAGCAGCTAAAATGAAATATTGGAAAGATGGTGTAGTCTGAAGTCATGCATCACAGATCACACATCCAACCGCTCCTTCAGAGCTCAGAAGCAAATAATACACAGTGCAAATAAACACTGTCATTTCAGCAGATAATAATAAAAAATTCCTGATCCTAACCTCCATCTCCATAGCGAAACCTCAGATTGCCAGACAGTGATTCATCATTTCTGAATCATTAAAATGTTGGTGTATGGGACACTGTCATCCCAAAGACTGTAATTAACACTTGTGAGACTCAAAGCTTAACTTAATGAACCTAACATCACCCTCATTCCCTTTACATTTGAAATGATTGCAGAACATGAGCTCTTCATGATTCTTACATGTTTTACTCATCGTGATAAACGTCACAAATGAACACAACCTTTATGCATTATGAAGCCTAAATTCAATCGGCAGAAGTAAAAAGCAAAATGTAGGCTATAAACATCATAAATACAGTGAGGCTGTGAAGTGACAAGGGATGTCCTGGAGAGCTACAGTCCTGCAGACCTCGGTTTCATCCCAGTTCACCGCGATTATCTGGTTCAAGTGTGTTTGATTGGGGCTGGAGCTGAAATGTGCAGGATGGCAGCTCTCCAGGAGCAGGATGGTGACCCCTAGACGTGTGAGTAGATGAGTTTACCTGTCTGCTTCAATAGCAAGCAGCTTCCTCCAGTGGAAAGTGTTCTGGTCTGAATCAGGAGAAAAATCTGTACAGATCAAGCACCGTTTACAAGCAAAAACTGTCCAAAACAGTTTGGGTGGATTTTGATGTGAGAACTAAACTGGATTAAACTTTTCACTGGGAGAAGAGATATTATGGATCCGGTACTTATTGTGGATGCTCAAAAAAGCAAAATTTTTAAGTTAAAACATCTTAATGATGGATACCAAGCTTTTTGCTTCACAAGACATAAACTGCTGAACTGGAGTGCTGTGGATTATTGTGATGTTTTTCTCAGCTGTTTGGACTTTCATTGTGACGGCACCCATTTACCAATTCCATTGGTGAGCAAGTGTTGCAATGCTAAATTTCTCCAAATCTGTTCCCATGAAGAAACAAACTCATCTACATCTTGGGTGGCCTGAGGGTAGGTATATTTTCAGCAAATTTTCATTTTTGGTAAACTAGTGTTCAAAAGGGTCTTAAAATCAGTGGAAAAGGAAGATTATGACAGATTTTGATGTACAGTACAAATCCTACTAATGCAAGTTCAAAAGATAGAAATGCAATTCATGGCCCCATTAATGTTTCCTCTTCCTGTGCTGTTGTGAGGTGTTTGCAGCCTCTGAATCCATTACCTCTAAGCATTCATTGTCCTGCGGTGAACTTTTCATTCATACTTCACTGCCTCTCTGTTCAGATGTGTAATTCATTATGCACTAGATTGTGGGCTGGGAGTGAAATCTCAGAGCATGTGCTGTTCAGGACAACTTTTTTTTCTCCTGTATCCACTTAGAGGCGTTTCTGTGAATTGGGAGTCCCCACGGAGAGATAAGCCTTGCTGAAATCAGGGGCCGCGTTACAGGGCCCGACACACATATACAAGCCCAGATGACGGGGAGCCTTTGTGGCCTAATTGTGCAACTTGGCTCTACTCCCAGACTGAACCCTGAAAAGAAAACAGCTCATGTGAAGAGAATGTGTTCTTCTCTGGGCCAACAAAACATTTGCAAAGATTGCTGGTCTTCTTTCAACCCCCTCACCATACCTGACATAAAGTCAATGTTAGTCAAAGCTAACATTAAACTGATGTTAACTAATGGGACCTTATTGTAAAGTGATGCAAACCTCTAATAATTTATACCTGAAATGCATGTTTTTTTCCCCACATAAATTTAGAGGTTGCAAATGTATGAAAGCCCATTTCTGCCACTAAAGGTAAAATAAAACAAAGTAGTTGCAACTTTTATTACTCAATATTGACTTTTTTCTCAGAATTGCAAGTTTATATCTAACAATTCTGACTTTATAACTCACAATTGCAAGTTTATATCTCGCAATACTGACTTTTGAGAAAGAAAAAAAAAAATACCAGAATTGCGATATATCTTGCAGTCACAAATGGCGAGATATGTACCGTATTTTCCCGACTATAAGTCCCACCTTTTTTTCATAGTTTGGCTGGTCCTGCGACTTATAGTCAGGTGCGACTTATTTATCAAAATTAATTTGACATGAACCAAGAGAAATCATTACCGTCTCCAGCCGCGAGCTGGAGACGGTAGTGTTTTCTCTTGGTTCTTAATAAATGCGACTTATAGTCCAGTGCGATTTATAGTTCGAAAAATATGGTAAGTCAGAATTGTGAGTAAATGTTTTTCTCTCTCACAATTACGAGTTCATAACTCACAATTCTGACTTTATAGCTCACATTTGCATGTTATAGTGTTAGAATTGCAAGATATGAAATTGCAAATGTGAGATAAAAAGTCAGAATTGTGAGAAGTCGCAATTATCTTTATATTTTATTCAGTGGCGGAAATGGGCTTCCCTACAAACTAGTTCAGAACTGCTGTCTGCATACGGTACATGCTTTTCTCTAAATAATTCTCACATTTTTCAAAAGAAAGGGGTTAAACAACTAAATTGAATGATATTAGTGATTTATAATGATAATGATCTCACTGATACTATTAGATGAGAACAAAACATGAGCCAGATTGAGTTGGATAATGACACTATTTCCTTCTGTAGAGCTGCTTCACAGCTGAATTTGTTTCATAAGTAATTCATTTTACTAAATAACAATGCTAAAGTGAAGCTGCCTTAAGACAATTTGTACCATAAAAAGCGCTATATAAATGTGATGCACTATAAAACAGCTGTGTCTTATGTGGCCATTTTATTGTTGAAAGGCATACGTTGCAGTGCAAACAGTCTTTGGCAAAAATACAATACAAAATATAAGAATCATTTTGACCACTTGAGCATGTTCAGTCTCGCAGGGCAGTGCATGTCCATGGCAATGTGTGCACAGTTTGGTTTGGGGGAAGATCTTCAAGAGGTTGTTAGATCATTTAGGAAGGAAGGAAGGACATTTGGGAGTAATAAAACACTGATATAGAGTCATACAATAGAGATAAGAGAGTTGAATGCAGTCACAAATGGTAAAAAAAGAAAAATAACAGGCAAAAATTCAGCTGCGCTTAACACAATAGCAGTAGCTTTCCCAATCACTAACCAGCACGACTGCAAGCGTCCAAGCAGACTGGATGTAATGGTGCCTCGATGGCGTTTCATCAGGATACACTGGAATGTTTAGAGAGGAGCAGCTCTCCAGCTCAGGATATGGCTTTCAATTTCAGTGAGACTCGAGGAGTCGGACTCCAAAACAACTAAAACACACCACAGCTCAGACGTCTTACCAGTGCACGAAACAACACATACACGTGTTTGGTCTTTGGTACAAGGTGTGTTGGGGAAATGTCACATTCAGCAAAAGAAGAGTTGTAGAATTCCCAGGGTTGGGAATTCAGGACCAGTTCCTATTTAAATAATACTGACAATAATAATAATAATAATAATAATAATAATAATAATAATAATAATAATAATAATAATAATAATAATAATAATACATATATTATACACTACTGGTCAAAAGTTTGGAATACATATGATTTTAAAGCCTTTGAAGGTAGTCTCTTCTGCTCACCAAGTCTAGATTTATCTGATCAGAATTACAGTAAAAACATTAATATTGTGAAATGTCATTACAGGTTAAAAGAAGCATTTTCTGTTTGAATAGTTCAAAAAGAATTCATCCGTGATTCAAAGCTGAATTTTGAATTATTACTTCTTTATTTAATTCTTAAATTATCAATATTGATAATAGTTGTGTTGTTGCATATTTTTATTTATTTATTTTTTTGTGGGAAAATGTTATACATTACTATTCAAAAGTTTTACCATTAATACTTTAATTCAACAAGGATGCATTAAACTGATGTGACAAAATATTTTATTTAAAATAATTGCTATTTCTATTCATCAAAGAATCTTAAAAGAAAATGCATCACAGTTTCTACAAAAAAACAATGAGAAAAAGTGAAAAATGTTTCACTAAAAACTGAATGATGCTAAGAATGCAGCTTAGAAAATAGAAAATAGTTATTTTAATTGAAATTAAGTTTCAAAATATTCCTTTATTTTCTGTATTTTGATCAAATAAATGCAGCCTCTCTGATTAAAATAAACTAAATAATAATAATAATATTTATTTATTTTAATATTCCGAACTTTTGATCAGCAGTATGTGTATATGTATGATTTTCATTATGTTCCGATTCCAACAATGGTTCTTTATGCTCAATACACTTCTACTGATATGATTAGAACATCAAACTAAGTGACTAAACAAGATTTTCCACAGCATCAAAGTAAATCTTGAGTCTTCAGTCTAAACTGAACATGACAAACACTGGGTACTGGGTAAAAAAAAGAAGGAAAAAAACACATGGCAAACGCACGAATAACATTGTGAACTTCCTGCTGGCTGCACAGTAACAAACATACAGCATGAGCAGTGTAACAAATGACTCGCAAACAAATGACTCTTATTCAGTTCAAATGGTACAACATTATTTAGTGATTCCTTAAAAGCACTAAAACGTATAGTTAATGGAATCAGAACATAAATGCAATTCTCATCTCAAATATTGCTCTTCTGCTGGATAAAAGTGAATGAATATGAATATAATGGAACCCTGGATGCTGAGAGAGTAGTGTGTGCTTTTCAGTTGATGTATTGTGATGAGGCACAACTGTTTACATCTCTCTGAACACGGTCTGAAAAGGGAGGAAACATCTGGAACTTCATTCATGACAAGAATATAAATACTGGGCCGGTAGAACAGAGCATTATAGAAAAGTACAGTAACAGCCGAAACGAGAGCCTGACGTCAGCTCAGTGCTGCACGTCCCAAACACTTCACCTCCGTCACACCCAAACCAAAAACATCTAGAACAGCTTTCTGTCAAGATAAAGCAAAGAACACCAGGTCTCAGAAAACCCGCAGTTGCCAAGGGAAACAAACATTTGGTGATCAGTAGAGTTTTTTTCCCCATTGCAAAGATTGATTTCAAGGTATTCACATTTTTTCCCACGTGAGAGGAAGATAAAAAAGCGGGTACTAATATATTCTACATATGTCCAGAATATGATACTATGAACCATAAACAAAGTAAAAGTATGATTAAAGTTTAAAAATTTTTTTTTGCGTAACTACAAAACGAAGGGTTTTCGCTCAAGTGTAGTTTTAAAAAGCACATAATGAGTGTATATACTGTATGATGCATTGCATCTTGCAAAACATTTAAATGCATAAAATAACACTCTTAAGACTTGGGTAAATCATTTAAATGGAGTAAGATAGCACCAGTTCTGCAGCATCTCAAAAACCTGAGAATGCTTCTACTGTAAAGCAACCGGAAATGAGGCATCGTCCTGCAGAGTTCAGCTGCGTCCACAGTCAAACAAACTCTTTAGGCTTACGTTTAGGATTTCTGCATTTGAACTGCATATAAAAATTCCATCCAGTTGTTTTCTACAGTTTTACCATCTAATAAACTGTGATGCCAGAGATATTTTTTAACTCTTGCATCTATTTGATTTGATCTAAATATTAACATTTGCAAAATGCATTGTTCAGAATAAGCATAAATCTGTTAATGGTGAAAATATGTATCGCACTGACTCACTACCACTTAGTGAAAACTGTGCAGTCCAAAACGACAGAAATGTTATATGCAATTTAAATGAGTAAATCTCAAATTTAAGCTTATATATATATATATATATATATATATATATATATATATATATATATATATATATATATATATATATATATATATATATGCTTTTTTTATGCAACTGACTGCAATTTTCAAGTAATCCTGAAGACTTTGGTTTGGTGTGTTTGATTAGTGATCGAGCTGAACTCTGCAGGAAAGTGTCCCTCCAGGACCGGAGCTGCCCATCTCGTAAATGGACACTTCTGGTGGTTGTCTCCCGGTTAACATGCCTTAGGGGGAAAACAGGGCCCCAACATTCATCTGTTCAAATACTTTTTAAGGTAGTGTATTTTTGTTTCTTTGTTTAGGGCATCTGAGGATATGCAAACAAAAATATCAATACGTGACAAACAACAAAAAACCCTGATACGCAACTATGGAACAAATGGAGGCATGAGCTCAAGGTCACATTGGTTAAGTGTGCTGAGGTTATACGTGGCGCTCGTTATCCTGCGGTTGTGATGGCTGGTTGAGGCACACGGGGCAGCAAGAGCCTTTTGGCGTCACTGGCTTCAGACATGCTGCCGGCGGACACTTTTCCACAAAACACGTCACCTGGGCCTCCTAACAGATACAGAGACAGAGACACACCTGAGGTGAAAACGGGACGGTATTTCTGTAGGAAGCATGACAGGTACAGTATGCCCTTTACTTGTGGACTATTGTGATGTTTTTATCAGCTCTTATTCTGATGGAATTTTTTGGGTGAACTTTTCCTTTAAACTACACGTGATTGAATGCAGATTCTATCCCAGATTGAGTTATAATGTTACAATGACAGACAGTACCATGTGAGGGCATTTGTCAGTTTTTGACAGCTAAAGTTCCCCCTAGGAATCAGTCTGTCTACTGATCCGTCTATCAACAATAATAAGTAAATGAGAGCGCTAGAATCCGGCATATTCTTTTGCAGTGAGATAAAGAAAACACAGATGGAACAGATATATTTCACATCCAAAACGAACACTCACTAAGAGCCAAAAGTGAGTAGAATTTGGCATAATTGAGTAAATAACATCATCTCAATGAGTCATTTGGTAAATCATAAATAAACTATTTTCAACACAACCTAATGGAACTTAAAAGTGTGTAAAACAATTGAAATCCATTGTTTGGTATAAATTATTTTAATAACCAGTGTCTTTCTAGATCAATAATAATAATAATAATTATAATAATAAGTCAACAACGCTCGAGTCTCTGAAGGTGTACTCAGACAAAAAAATACACCTCATACTCCACTTTCCTGTAATTCTGCAAATCAGCACTGAAGGTTGTATTTTATGTAATGAACTATATGGTCAAGAAAAACAATGCTACTGTACAAGCAAATTGCAATGTATATTGAATATTATACTGATATATACTGAATACATCATTGTGTATAATAACAATAGTAAAATTAACATTTGAACTCTTAAAATGGAAAAAATGCTTCTCATATTTTACATTGTTTGTTAGTAACGCGTATCTCATATATTAGATCAAAGGTAGTGTATGACAGCTTATTGCAGTTACACATTTTAAAGACATTTTTATTTGCTCCTGGTCCATGAACAATTCTGTAATCCTAAACCAAAACAAGCTGAGAATCACTGCTTGAGATAAGTCAAATGTTTCACAATACCCTGAACATTGTGCACAACTACCGTGTTCACAAGCCTATGAATGCAAGTAAAAAATGCAGCACAGTCTACATGTGAATGCACCTGAAAATTTAAGTCAGAAATGCTGAATGCAATGATAAACTTACATGACACTGACAGCTGGTGCAGGGGTTCTTCTTCCAACGCTCTCCATCTACTCGCTCTCTCCCGTCCTCATCTGCACAGTCTGTCCTGCTCAGACGGCCTTCAAGTCTTTTTATCTGTCAGTTCCAACAGTGAGATTTTTTTGTTTCTGTCTATTCTTTGCATTACAATAAATGCTACGGTATATTCTGTTTTAATGCACCATACTATACTGATACATATTATAATGCATGGGAGTAAAACATGCTAAAATATGATTACTGATTCACGATGCTGAACGTCTTGGTTACGTATGTAACCCTCGTTCCCTGAAGGAGGGAACGGAGACGTTACGAATGGGTTCTCGCCCAAGAGCCCAATCACCTTCGAGTGGTACAAAACGAGCCAATGGTACACAAAGTACCTTGGTCTGTGGGATTTGCATAGTGAGCTCCACCCCGCAGAGCGGGTATTTAAGGAGCAACGCGAGCAACTCACATTCAAGTCTTCGCTGAGGAGCCGAGCCAGTGACCCGGCCGTTCAGCGGAACAGCGATGTGGCAAGGGGACGTAACGTCTCCGTTCCCTCCTTCAGGGAACGAGGGTTACATACGTAACCAAGACATTCCCTTTCAGTCGGTCACGTTCAAGATTACGAATTGGGTCCCTTACAAAACGCCACATGGCTGTCTTCCAGCGACCCGTGTGAGTGATAGCACCCTGTCATGGCTCACACAGAATACACTGGGTAGCATATTCCAGCTGGACGTATGCTAGCAGGCTGCCTGCCTGTGGGAGGACTTACAGAAGGCAGGTATCTACCACGGTAGTGATACATAAGAACTCTGAGGTACCCAGCCCGCAGGTTTCAATGACAGAGCTGGCAAGGGGCTTGCCAAGGGAAAGACACACGCTGCGGAGAGACTTACTGTTGACATACACACGTGGGATTACCCAGAAAAGGGGAATCACAACACATAGAGGCACCTAGTCCCACACAGGGCTGACCAAAGGGCATGGACGCAAGTGTTGGACATCAACAGTGCTGGAGGAAACCCAGGGTTGTCGGTACGGACCAGAAAGTGCTTTTCCTTCAGCAAGGAAAAGCAGTTCATCAGGAAAGCAAGCAGTTCAACTGTGGAACTGTTTCAGAGTGGAACTGCTCTCTTGCCCTCAAATTGTCTTAGGCAATTCAGCAGTGACTGCGCGTGCTCGTTCGTAAGCTGCGCGAACATGGCGACCGAGTCTATTTCCATACCGAGAAAAGAGATTCTCTGCACAGGGGAGAGCTTGCTCTTTTCCCAGTTGACCTGAAGACCCAGTCGGGCGAGGTGTCTGAGCACCAGATCCCTGTGCTCGCACAACAGCTCTCGAGATTGAGCTAGGATCAGCCAGTCGTCAAGGTAGTTGAGGATATGGACACCTTGTTCGACCTTCGTAAAGACGCGGGGAGACAGGGCCAACCCAAATGGGAGAACCTTGTACTGATATGCCTGCCCCTCGAAAGCAAACCGAAGAAACGGTCTCAACCGAGGAAGAATGGAGACATGAAAGTACACATCCTTCAGTTCGATCGCTGCAAACCAAACCATCGGATGAATGCATTCGAGAGATGCTTGGGCGTTAGCATCTTGAACGGCAGTCTGTGCAGAGCTCGGTTCAAGGCACGCAAGTCCAGGATTGGCCGTAACCCACCTGTCTTCTTGGGTACTATGAAGTAAGGGCTGTAAAAGCCGGACTTCATGTCGGCTGGAGGGACCGGCTCTATCACGCCCTTTGCCAGCAGGGTCGCACATGACAGGGGCATCTTTGCCCACT
The DNA here is from genome assembly GCF_023724105.1 of Carassius gibelio. Lineage (NCBI taxonomy): Eukaryota > Metazoa > Chordata > Actinopteri > Cypriniformes > Cyprinidae > Carassius > Carassius gibelio. The sequence continues at coordinate 5,256,545 of NC_068412.1, read as the reverse complement.
ATCTTTGTGTGGACACCCCGAAACCTGGGGAGACACTGGGCGAACTGAATCGCGTAGCCGAGCCTGAGTGTCTGGATGAGCCAACGGGAAGATTTGGGGAGCTCTAGCCAGGCTCCCAGGAACCGAACCAGCGGGGACAAGGGGACTACAGGCGTACCACAGCGTGGTGGAGCAGACAGCTCGGGCATGGGGGGGCATAGCGTCCCTTAGCGGGGGTGGAGTGCGGGCACTCGTCTGACTCCAAGTAGCAAAGAGGGCATGAGAAGGCGAAGCGTTTTTGAGCCGGCTTTGCATGGAAACTGGGAGAGGAGACAAGAGCGGCGAGAAAGCACATCGCCAACTTTCGTTCGTGGCCTCTTGAGACCCGGAGGTAGAGAAAACAGCTCTTTTAGTGAAGGTTTATGTAACACCAGCCAAAAAGAAAATGAGAACAAAGGATTCTCCCCTTGCCCTCCTCCGGGGGAAGGCGTGGTCCTGCTACCATCTCCTGATGAGCTGATTCAACCCTTCTGCGGCCATCTCCTCACTGCGGCCGGGGTGAAGGCTGCTGCTGAGGCGGCTGCGCCGGCAGCGGGGTGGACCAGCAGTGGGCCGACGGGGCAGGATGTGTCTGATGGCCTCAGACTGCTTCTTGAGGAGCTGAGCCCGATCAGACTCCCTCATGTCTGCCAGGTTCAGCCATAGGTGGCACTCCTGGACCACCAAAGTGGACATCACCTTACCCAAGGAGCGCGCAGTGACCTTCGTCGCCTCGCCTCCTGCAAAACCCCTGGGTCAGCACTGCCCTCGTGCAGCTGCCGGAGCAGCTTGGCCTGATAGACCTGAAGTGAGGCCATGGCATGCAGGGCAGAAGCAGCCTGGCCCACAGCTCTGTAAGCCTTGGCCACAAGCGTGGATGAGAATTTACAGGCCTTGGAGGGAAGCTTGGGACCTCCACGCCAAGCGGAGGCGCTCTGTGGACACAGTTGCATCGCAACAGAACGCTCCACTGGGGAATCCCAGCATACCCCTTGGCCACCCGCCATCAAGGGCAGTGAAGGTGCACTTCCGGGAAGAAAGGAACCAGAGGGGGGTGCTGGCGATCTGCATGAGCAGCCCCCAGGAACCAATCATCCAGCCTCGAACGCTCGGGACAGGGTGGAGGATTCCACTCAAGCCTGATGCTCCCCACTGCCCGGGAAAGCATGGCCGTCAGCTCTTCTCTTATGAGAAGAAGAGCTAGAACGGGGTGTGGCAGAGGGGACTCTATACCTTTTAAGGTAATCGAGTCTCGATCTCAACGCCGAGATGGTCATGTCCCCGCAATGAGAACATGAGCCATCCACGAACGCAGTCTCAGCGTGTTGGAAGCCAGACATGTGACACAGAGATCGTGACCGTCATAAGGAGCGATGTATCGACCGCACCCAGGAACACACGGGCGAAATTACATCTTTAAAAAGACGCAAATCGGCATGTATCTCTTTTGTGAAAGAAATTTGCTCTTTCAGAGGTGTTGAAGCGCTCAGGGGAACGCGGGAGCTGTCGCAGGAAACCCAGACGAACCGCTGAATCGCGCCGTCACACCAACACCAGCTATTGCTTGTAAGCAAGCGATGTGCTCGGCTCCGAAGCGAAAGCTTGAATGCAAGTTGCTCGCGTTGCTCATTATATACCCACTCTGCGAGACGGAGCTCGCGATGCAAATCCCGCAGGCCAAGGTACTTTGTGTACCATTGGCTCGTTTTGTACCAATCGAAGGTGATTGGGCTCTCGGGCGAGATCACATTCGTAATGTCGAACATGACCGACTGAAAGGGAAATGAAACATTTCTTGATTTGTGTCTGAGCAGATGGCAATCGTCCTCATCTATTCAGTTTACCAACAAAAGTCAATTAATTCATACATTTCTGTGACTGGATTTTCACAAGGTTTATATAAATAGATGTATATAGTGCAGCTTGCCATTGCGATGCAAATGAATCATGAGTCCTAACCTGTTTTCGTAAACTTGTGATAGTTTTCTGCATGTCAGCAACAAAGTCTTGGAAATCCTTAACGGAGGGTTCAGTGCTTGACTTTGGTGACACAGTTATGTTAACTGCAGTTCGAGCTTCTTCCAAAGCGCTGAAAAACAGAAATCATTCAACGTTTGATAAATTAACTTTAACAAATTAAACAATGCATTATTTGTTATTCGTACTATATACAGAGTGTGATGATGTATCCACAGTTATTAACATTGTAAATCTGTCAAAGTAAAAAAAAAAAAAAAAATGATATAGTAAAACTCTATACTTTCTGTTTTATCACCTTGGCATTACATTTCAGAAAACTGGTTTATGCTTATGAGGGAGTGACCAACAAAATCAATCTCTTGATATTTTTTTCCCATCTTTTAGAAAGACAGTCTAATTTCTGTTTCTCCAACAGTGAAGTTTACCCAACTATGGGCCAGATTTACTAACAGCTTGCTCCAGCACAAAGGTCTTTTGGTGTTAAAATCGTGCTGTCAGGATTTACTAAAGATGCGCAGTGACGAATTAGCACTGAAAAGGCATGGACACAGTTATTTTTGCACCTGACCTTAATGAATATGCATTTGTAGGAGTTTCCCTTTCAGAGGCAAAATTTATGGGAGGAGAGTATTCAAAAACATATAAAGTCTGTGCGCATCAAATTACTGGTAATTAAGCCATTATTTAATGCCCAGAAACAGCATGTCTTAAAGCAGGCGCTAATTTGTGCTGCTCTTGGTAGATTACGCTGGTCATTGAGGAAATCAGATGTTGCATCTGTGTTCTTTAATGTGAACCTTGTCAGTAAATCACATGCAGAATTATTTTCCCCTCCCATTTGCAATTTTATGGACTTTTTATGGAATTTAATTTGCACTGTTTAGTAAATCTGGCCATATGATTTTTGTTTCTGAGAATCCTGGAAATGTGAAAATGGTCCATTATCAGTAATGCTATGAGAATTTACAAATGATCTTTGGTGAAATGCAGAAATCAAATGGAGCATGTGAGTTGTACCTGCTGTTGTCGGTGAGGTTAGTGGCAGGTTTGTCCTCTGCATAGCTGTGCTCCGCTGACCTGCGGCCTCTGAAGTGGTACGACAGGGCATTGAACTGACCTTTAGTGCGGCAGTCTGCAGGTGCAAGAAATTCAGCCTTTATTTGATGCAGAAAAAAAGAGCTGTACAAAGACTAGACAGGAAATTTACAGCACTGACAAAAGAAAGCTGTCAATGATTCCAAAATTTTTCTGGACGAACAAGAATAACAGTATCTATAGAACATTAGATATACAATTTTTAAGTAAAACAATGCAGTTAGAATGCATTTATTTTAATTAATTAGGTAGAGAATTAGCATGTGCGGATTAACTGTGCAGTGAAGCTGTGAGTTTGATTACTTCAGAAACAGAAATGCTTATAATGTAGTGGTTTCATGTGTGCTTGAGTGTCTGTGTGTGCTATGAATGATGAAGGGAGCTTATTAATATTGAACAGTGTTTTAGCTACCTGTGCATTATAGAGTTTTAATATACACCTTCCAGGCAATCAGAGTATTCAGATAGACTATGGTTTAATCCTTATTTAAATCTTTAATTTTACAATATGAAAAATGAAGAGGAATATGAAGTGAAGAAAAAATAGAGCACGAATGTCAAGGACATTCTGTATAAAAAAAAAATATATAATAAAAAATAAAAAAGGAAAACCATACAATCTCAAAAGAATAAATAATTCAGTGTATATGTGCATACACAAGCAAGTTTAGCGGTTAAGTTCAAATAATTTCAAATTATTTTTAACCTCGAATTAATTAAAAGCAACACAAAACATATTACAAGGCCTTAGTGAGAATACTGCAGTTGAAAACAATGAATTGATGCTGATTATGCTGTCAACTTTGGGTTTTGAATGCCTTTTCTACTTAAATAATTAGGTATCAAAATTCGAATATACGTTCCTATCCTAGCTTTAAAATGCCAGCATATTATAATGATTTCTGAAGGATCATGTGTCACTGAAGTCTGGACTAATGAAAATTCAGCTTTGATCACAGTAATCAATTACATTTTATATATGCATCCTTGGTGAGCATAAAAGAGGTCTTTGAAAAACATAAAAAATGTCTTAAACATTCCCAACTGACTGGTAACTGTAGAATATCAGATGCAAGTCTCATACCTTCACAGCAGTCCTGCCACATACGTAGGTCAATCTTAGGTACATCATCACAGCTTCCATAACCATGAGGGAATTCAGCCACGCTAAAGACATCTGACTGAATTCGGGTGATGTTGTCACTATTGTCACACAGCACCCGAGCGAGAGACGTCTGCTTCAGCTGAGTTAACTGAGCAGGGCTAAAGGAGCCAGGGTTCTCATACCAAAACCTATAATTACATAAAGTGAAGATGATTATTGATTTAACCATGTCAGTGAAGCTAAATAATAATTATGTCTTCCATTATATCAAACTGAATAAAACATCACAGGTTTCATAGTTCCCAGTGTAACCACATAACAAATTAATGAATTAATAATTTATACCTGTTACTACTAGCACATCGAACCTTTCTCGTGTATATACCACTAAACATGAGTATACTGTATGTACTAAAGCAAATCCCAACAGCTTGATTGTATATGTTTTTGAAAAATGTAAACAATATATTAATATAAATTGTTAGATTTTCCCTAAATTTACTTATTGGACTATATAGGTACAGTTGAAAACTACAAAACTATTTTTCTTCTCTCCAATTCATGTTGTCCATCACTATTTGGCTTTTTTTCGCCTTAAGCAGCAAGGCGACCGTATATACAACATGCAGTGTTTCTGTGACTGACCAAAGCATGTGAATGTGAGGCAAGATTGATTGGGTGTATGTTGCTAGTATCGTTTAAGAAGGTACATGTTTGGCACCATAGCATAGCACTGCTTTCACTGCTCCAGAGCAAGCTTTCATAACATGTAACTTGTCTAAATTACAAATGTGAAACGTGCCTTCAGCCATAGTTAAAAATGGGGTTTATAATGATGATAACCCAGAGTTAAGTCCAGTTTAAAAAGCCCTAATGTGTATTATGAAAAGCACTATTCAAATAGGTTAAAATAATTTCTGAGGAACAAGGCCAGGTCTTACCGGTCACCATCTCTGAGACGCTTGAACTGGGTTGCCAGTAAACACATGAGGGTTGGTCCCAGTCTGCTGCCAGGCACCAGCTCTTCAGCCATCAGAGCAGGAAACAGGTCAATATTCTGAGGTGTGCCATAGAGCCTGGGAGCAGAAAAGACCATAAGATCCAGAAAATGCTGATTGTTGTTCTTCAGTGATCTAGAATAAGACCTAACCTTTGAAGCTTTTCTCGCACGCTGGGGTTCTGAATCTCATTCCTTAAATCATCAAACGTCTGTGCGGATGTCAGGTTGCAGAACACCCTGTAGTCATTGTAAGGTGGTATACCGTGATCACGTCCCCTTTGGATATTCATGGCAGCAAGGTCAAGTGCCACGGCGTGCGCCATCGAGAAAAGGCGTTCGGTAAGTTCACTGTTAAGCAGTTGAGTGGACACTCGCATTTTTCCCGCCACTCCAAACAAGCCACGGAGCAGAGGATCGATGCCTCCTTCGTTCACAATACGGAAGGGTGAGAAAAAAGCCTTATGCAGCAAAATGTGTCCTTGCTGGATGGGCTGAAAGTTTTCGTCGAGCCGGTACAGAATGGGGTTAATGAGTGTATGGCCAAAGCGGAAGGCAGCAGTGGCAAAAGCATTGAGGATGCCAGCATTAATATTGGGATTATAGCCATTATAGTCACCCATTAGCCGCATGCCAGCCTCGCCCAGTATTTTGGGCAACCAATGGCTGTAGGTTATATGCTGCATTTGGGCTCCGACTATCTTCCGTGTCTCATGGTAAATGGTGTCGCCATCCCAATGGGGATTGAGACGTAGCAACTCGCTGGCTATGCGGTTATGTTCACGGAACCAAACCGTGTGCATAGCTGTCAACCCAAGTTGCTCATTGGCACGATGGTCCCCAGCTAGGAAGCAAGGAATGGGACTTTCGTTTTCGTCCCGCATGCACTCTGTTGGTGGGCCAGTTGCAAATGGAAGCAATGGCTTGCCAGTGCGTTGCACAATGCCCTGCCGCAACATGCCCCGATGGCTGGCCAAGTCACGGATCTCTTCTGCCTCGTGCTGCGAGCTGCCGTAAACATTGGAGGCATCAATGTAGGAGGTGAGCTGGTTCATCTGCTCGCGTGGATACACAGAGTTCATAAGCAGAGAGGTCATTCCACTGCCGCAAACAGGACTAGAGCGTACAAAGAACATGCAACGTGCTCCGTTGTGCCGCTGCCGTGGATCGTCAGGAGGGAACATGATTGGAAAACAAGGTGGGTCATTGGTGCACACCGAGGTACACAACTGTCCATCAGAGAAACGAGACTGGCTGAGGGATACAACGGTTGAATCCAGGTCGTGGTCAAGGAACTGGCCCCATTGCATAAGCATGTGTGTGTAGCGATCATCTGGGGTGATGGTCTCCGTCCCAATCATGGAAGTGGAGACCAGGCGTGGAAGAGGCAGAGTGAAGCTGTTATGCCTTCGCTCAGTGGCACCACGTGGGAGATTAAAGCCATTGTCGTAGACAGGCTTTAGCAATCGCTCGAAGGCAGTGAGTGAGGCGCCCCACATGGGGTGCTGCAGGTTGTTGCAAGTGCCATCATGGGTGCGATACTTCTGGTGGAAGCAGATATCCGAGCAATTGTTGAAGCGCCGATGGGCCGTGCAGCCAGACAGGTTAGCGATCATATCCAGGAAACGTGGTGACACCAAGTCATTATAGCGGTAGGCTGTTAAGAAAGAAGATAAGAAAGAGTGTGTGTCTTGTAAAATCAAAAAAGGTGCTGGACTCCTACTATTTTGTAAAGTGACAAATACAGTTGAAATTCAACAGTTGATTCAAAAATGAGAATTTTGTCATGATTTACTCTTGTGTAATTCAGACTTTGGTTAACCTTTAAAAAACCTATGATGATTTTAAATGAAATCTGATATCTCTTTTGAAAGTTCATTTAATCAAAACTTAGGAGATCTGAAAAATAAATCCTCTTGTATTAAGTGTTTTTAATCAAAGTCATGTGATTAATTTAAGTTTTAATTGATATCTGAACAATGATTATAGATAGATAATAGATATTGTAAACAAGTTTCTGTGTTTATCATGTGTGACCATGGACCATTTTTTTTTATTGATACATACACATCATAAGTTTTCCATTGATATATGGTTTGTTAGGAGGACAATATTTGGCCGAGATTTGTAAATCTCGAATCTGAGGGTGCAAAAAAAAAAAAAAAAAAGAATTCTAAATATTGAGAAAATCATCTTTAAAGTTGTCCAAATGAATTCCTTAGCAATGCATATTACTAATGATAATACATTTAATATATATTTATGGTATGAAATTTAGAAAATATCTTTCTTGAACATGATCTTTACTTAATATAATGATTTTTGGCATAAAAGAAAAATCAATCATTTTGACACATACAATGCATTTTTGGCTATAGCTACAAATATACCTGTGCTACTTATGACTGCTTTTGTGCTCCAGACACACACACACACACACGGATCATATAGATTTGTATAATTCATATTTATTCATTTTATGATGCCTTTAACTTGAACTTTTTGGATTATCTAAATGTTCAGTCAAGGGACAAAAAAAAAAACTTGTAGGTTTTATTAAAATATCTTCATTTTCATTTCAAAGATTAACCAAAGACTTATGTGTTTGAAACGGCATAACTGAGTGTATGATGACATTGTTTAAATTTTGGGCTGAACTATCCCTTTAAGAGGACATAGTCTCATCCTCAAGCAATAACTGGACAAAACCGGTTCAAATCGGACTGTCTCACAGCTACATTGTTTCTGTGAGTAAGGTTACACTGGTTATTAACTGCCTGGTAAGAAAGTTGTGTTGATATAATGTGAACTAATTAGATGGAAAGTGGACCAGACCCTATTGTGATGGTTACATTTTTGACAGAGTTGGACGAGACAGCAGTAGATGCAAGTAATTGTGCCTGTTGACCCCTTCTTGGTATTTGTGTCAGTGAATGTGTCCGGAGGGTAAATGCTCAGATTGGGGCAGGGCTTGTCAAAACATGTGAGGCCATTTTGTCTTAGTGTAGCGATGAAAGCTGTGCTGTTGTCATTACCAGAAAAAACAGTGATCCATGTCTTATGCAGCAGAAAACGCCACAGTGTCTGCTGATTATTTAGTAAAGCAGACATTTGCCATATAGTAGTTATAATATTGAATCACCATAGCAAAATCTCTCATTTGATAAGCAGCATGTTGGTGTGAAATACCAGTTCCATTAGTGTCCACCATGAGGCCCTGGTTTACATGCCTCTGGATTAGTAGGAGGGTCTGCTCAAAAATCTCTCCCGCTCTGGCCTGCTCCACTGTGTAGGGGTCCCGGGGGTAACGAAACAGAGCCAGAAGCTCCGCAGGAGTACGAGGAGATCTGATGATGGTGGAGAACACATTAACTTCCACATTCACAAAAGTCATTCAGACTCACTCTGGAAGAGAATACATACAGTAGGTGGCCGACCAAAATGCCTACTACCTCCGTGTGTACCGCCACCGCAGGGCTACGGCATTAACTGCAAGTCAGTCGCGTGTTTAAGTCATTCAGGAAACTACCAAAGGGACAGTTTGCAAACTGACTGCAGTTATATTTTGTTTTGTATATACAGATCAAATAACAAAATAAAACAAAAATAATGTTATAATACAACATAACCTTACAAATCATTAGAAAATTTATATTACATTTATTTTTAGAAAGTTAATCTCCAAACGTGAGATAGTCATATAGCCTAAAGCCTCATGCATTAAAAAAAAAAATAATAATAATAAAAAATAAAAAGGTTATTTACACAGAAGCTCTTACTGCATGTTATGGTTGTTAAACATTCATTATGAAACAATTAAAACCACACAATTTACTTATGTTGTATTAAGGGGCTTTCATTTCGATCTACAGGTTGATGAAAGTTTTTCAAGTTTTTTAACAATCCTGACCTTGGCCGTTGGTCCACTGTACAAGCATACATATCGATGTGTACAAGACTGCACGCTCATGAGATTTTATTCGCATCGCAATTTTCTCTGACTCACACCATAAAAATAAATAAATAATAATATAATAATAATAATACAAATCTGACATGAAACATTAGATAGCACAAGCTACTATCCAAAAAAATGGATATTAACTTGGAATATATAGATTACATTTAAGGATGTGTACATTATCCCATTAATCAACTTTTGAGAAGATGGCTTATTGTTGTGTGTTATAGTCTAGGCCTAGTTCTAACATATTTTGGTCTAATAGCCACATTGATGTTACAAATTGTGAAAGGCTTAAAACTTACATTTAATAATGTGTTTATTTATTTAATATTTATATTAAATAAATGCATGCTCTTTTATTAAAGGAGTTTTATAAAATTTTAAATTTTTTTACTTGTGACAAAAATAGGCCAAATATATGAGAATATTGCCATTTTGCATATAGATTGCGTATGTAGCTTAGCTCACTAAAATAGGCTACCACTTTAAATTCTCTGATGAAAAGTAAACCACCATTTCTTTAGGATAATTTAACACATAATTCATATTGTATAAAAAGTATATACTGCACACCTGGTACATGTTTTTAGTCTAAAATATGGTTTAATACTGTGTAGCTTTGAGTAAATATATGCACAGGCTTATAGGCTTGACATTTATCCTGCTTGAATTCATTATAAGAAACGCACGTAACTTCATAAGTAGGCCTACAAAATTGACATCTGTGAATATGAAATATTTTAACTACAGTGTTTTTCTTTTCTGATGTAACACATCAGTGAGGCAAAGCTGACAGCTATTTGTGAAAAAAAAGTGCTTTGATGAGCTTGTTTGATGGTTAAAGCGCCACTCAGCGGTCAAAAGCTGCAAATGCACTTTGCAGACGTAGCGGCAGTGGCGCTCACTGATGTAGAGAGCACACTCTGGTTGGCCACCTACTTTAGACCTGCATTCCATCTAAGTATTTCAATCTCATAATTTCTTATTAATCAATTCAAAACTTTTTTCAAACTGTGGACAGTGGACAGAAAATACACCCCAGGCAAATAGGGTAAACATTTATTTAATAGATCACACCATGTTTCCCCCACTGATTGATTATATGTGACCCTGGACCACAAAACCAGTCTTAAAGGTTCACCCTCATGTCGTTCCAAACCTGTATGAGTTGCTTCCTTATGTTGAACATAAAATAAGATATTTTGAAGATTGCTGGTAATCAAACAGTTGGTGGTTGCCACTGACTTCCATAGGAAAAAAATATACTATGCAAGTAAATGGCAACCACCATATTAGTAAATCAGGTAGCAACTTCAACAAGGGGGTCCATATTCTGGCAGGGGTTCAGAATTTGATACCGCCGGTGGCAACAGTGAGAATGACATTTACGCCTTCTTTCTTTGCGAGAACATCTGGGCAGCGTTATGCAAATCTTCCCACATCATGGGAAGAACAAGCCGTTTTAGGTAGGAGTGGTTTAACTTTTATAAAGAATATCTCTATGGGTTTGAGACTTTAATCTTTGCAACTTTACAGATCTTCTCTATGCACCAAGAGCTTGTAACACTCCAAAGAGAAAGAAAATGATTCAGATTCCAGAATTTTAAATAGTTGTATATCAGCCAAATATTGTCCTATCCTAACAAACACAAATACATCAATGGAAAGCTTACAGAATTTATTCAGCTTTCAGATGAAGTATAAATTTCAGTTAAAAAAAATGGGTTTTGTGGACCAGGGTCACATATTAGGAATTGCTTTTTTTCTTTTTTTTTTTTCTTTTTTTTTGTAATAGACATTTTCTGAAATGTTGTTTAAATATGCAGAAGAGGCATTATCTAATTTGCAACATGTTTTATTTTCTTTCTTTCTTTTAAATAAAACGTTATATGAGTGAGTTAAAGATTGAATGTTCTGCAGGAACACACATGCTAAAATAGTGACAGATTATTAAAGTAAAATGGAAACTATGTCCTAGTAAAAAGCACATCTAAACCCCATTGAACAGTATAAACAACCTGTCAAAGCACTTGACATATGGATGTGACCTTCTTTCGATTATTAACACAAAGTGTTTCCAAACCTTGGACAACTTAGAGCCTACATTTTTTCCCCAGAGAAGCTCACTTTGAAAACTGCTTTCAAAATGCATGCTTCTAAGTGCAGTCACTGAAAAAGTACCTAAACTTCTGCCCACCTTTAAGTAGTTTTTACAGCTCAAATTGTCAAAAGAAATTCTGCTTTGAGAGAAAAATGTATTTCCTAAATTCTTACTAAAACATTTAACTAATTAGTTCTAATAAGTGACATTTTAAAAGCTACAAAATACAAATAACAACCTAACTACCTGGCTTCAGTTATTTTTCAGAATAACTAATTCAGTGTTTACAGCTCTTTTTTTTAAATTTGAGAGAACCATATAAAACAGTGAATAAGTGTTTTTAGAGAATAAATAATAATCATTTGCTCCAAGGCTGTTGGTGTCGATTCAAACTAAAGCTAAAGGACATCAAAGCCTTCAGCATTCATTTTTATAATTCAGAGAGTTGGCCTCACTTTACATATTATCTCTTGAGAACTAAGAATGTGCCAAGTTATAACAATATATCTGTGGTCATTTGTGCCAAAATTGTTGACAGGTTGTTGTTGTTTTTTCACCCATGACCAGTTGCTTTGGACTGCATAAATTCAATAAGCATGCTATAATGTCTTGGCAAGCTTAGTCAAAATCTCAACAAACTTTGTCATTTAAAATTTAAAACAGTCAGGTGAGGAAAAATGACATCAGTTTTGTACTTCTAAATCTAATCTTTGGCAATCTCTCTTTACTATGATAACATCTCTCCATTAAGGACTTCATTCAAAAGCATTTGTCTTGAAGCAGTCCTCTCCAGTTATGAAACACAAACACTCTCAGTGAGCTAACTTGAGCTGGCACTGGCCTCGACAGACAAAATCACCCCCTAACATCAAGCTCAGAGCACAGAGTTCCCTTGCAGTGATAAATTAGGAATCATACCGCAGTGACCAGCCCTTGTCCAAGGCATAAATGGTCCCAGTAAATTCCTGATGGGTTATGGCACTGTGACTCACAGCAGAAGGAATTGTTTTCTTGGCATGTTTTGCCTGCAGCACCAAGCGCTCACCCGTCAAAGAGCTGCCTCCTGGTGGAGTCTATTGCGCTGTTTATGCTCCGAATGGCCTCTTCAAGGGACGTTGAGACAAACGGATCACCCTCCCTGCTCACCTGGGGGACTGGAGAATTATACAAAAATCTGTATAAATAAAAGATTGTGAATTGGAAATTTTTATCTGCACACATAATGAAAGACTGAACAGAAGCTCCATTCGATAACTGGACCTTTAATAAATATTGACTTAAAATGTTAAATCATGCCATTATTTAAAAATACAACATGATAAGTAAGATATGACAATAAACTAGAGTTGGGTCCGAGTCCATCTTTGTCTAGTACAAGTCAAGACCAAGTCCACAAACATCAAGTCCAAAAGGGGCCGAGTTGGACTCAAGTCCGAGTTCTTAAAGGCCGAGTCCGAGTCGAGTCCGAGTCGAGTCCGCTCGAGTCCAGAAAGTAATTAAATTAAAAAAGATTATAAATTGGTATTGTAAATTTTTACATTCTATTAATATTTTAACCTTTCAACCCATTAAACCAATGGAAATATAAAAATGTAATAAAAAAATACCACTGTTACATCTAGTCATTGCCATTGAACATTTTTATTTTATGTCAACAGAACTAGTTTCCTATCAAAAAAGGTTTCAAAGGTTTTATTGTATTACAAGTGCATGAAAATACAAATGAACCTGTTTTATTACTGTATCACATTATATTGTCCTCCAGTTATATTTATATTTATTATAAATATAATATATGTATTTGTGAACCCTCCATCCTAGAACACCTCACTCAATCCTATTCCATTATCATGTATAGCAAAATTACTATAAACTTATTTATTTGCCAATTTGTAAATCTTATTAATTTTTTTTTTTTGTTGTTGTCTCTGTGTACTGGAAGCTTATGTCACTAAAACAAATTCCTTGTATGTGTAAGCATACTTGCCAATAAAGCTCTTTCTGACTCTGATTCTGATTCTGAGTTAAAGCTGACATTTCAATTATTTAATGCCTCTCCCCCACATTTGACAGAGGTAAAGTGCAGCCCATGAGGAGATCCTTAATGATGGCATTATGAATTTCCTGTTGTCTTGGGAGAATTTGCATCATAAAGTAGCACTGCTTGTTTGACCAATTCTAGTCTTGCAAATCCTTCATTGCTGAGCTGTGCAGCATCTGTTGGTTGCTGCTGCTGTCTTTGGTACTCAGTTGCATCGGTTTTCGGATCATCAGTACAATGAACCGAAAACAGTTTCTTTCCGACGCGTCCGATTTGAGAACCGACGAACTGATGATACTGCGCATGCGTGTAATTTTTCAAGTATTTTGTTAAACATCAGAAAGTGTGCTAAAATAACTTGTATTTGTAGTTAATGATGACACATTCACAAATTGAGTTTGTAGTAAACAGAACATGAACACGAGTAAAGCAGCCGATGATACTTAACTGCAGCACGTGCTGGTTTTAGCGATTCTCGTTTCCGAGTCAAGAATTGGTTGCATCGGTTTTCGGATCATCAGTAAACTGAAACGAAAACGTTTTTTTCGGAGGCATCCGATTCGAGAACCGAGGAGCTGATAATACTGCGCATGCATGATTCTGCGTGAAGCCGACTGACTCACTGCGCGTCTGAACCGAACTGATTCTTTTGGTGATTGATTCTGAACTGATCCTGTGCTAATGTTATGAGTGCGGGTAATCCGAGGGCTTGAATGAAGGGCAATCTGATGAAACGTAAATTCATTTAATAATAAATACATCGCAATGGATTATTTATGGTTTCTGCGCTGATGACACCTAATTTACTTTATATCTTCAAGACTTAAATCCTCGTATGCACATTATTGCAGTTACTGTATTTGGGTGTGTTGTTGCAAAACTTAACTGTAAACTTTTCATGATTATGAGGTTTTTAACTGACTGAAATTATGATTAGTGACTTTATATATTTGAATGTTTGATCGACATCACCAATGCCAGTCATTACGTCAAGCGTAAAAGAACCAGTGAACCGTTTTTTTTCAACCGGTTTATTGAATCAAACCGTCCGAAAGAACAGGTTCGCGGAAAAGAATCGAACTTCCCATCACTAATCCACATTGATATCCAGTGAGTGGTGCGTGTGTTTCGTCTGCAAGCGTGAGATGACATGCTACTGCTGCCTGCCGGTGTGGTGCAGTAAAATGACATAAGGGGAGACATTCATTAATTTATCATCTCAATTTTATGCTGATTTTATTGTTACACACGCGGACTCGACTGTACTCGGAATATTTTCAGAGTCCAAAATGTTCAAGTCCGTGTCAAGTCAGAGTACAAATTCACCCGAGTGCGTGACAAGTCCAAGTTCATTCAAAATTGGACTCGAGTCCGAGTCCAAGTTCGAGTACCCCAACTCTACAATAAACTAATCAAATGAATCTTATCAAATGCCTGCTGAGAAGTCTCCAAATTATGAAAATCTAATCAATTACAACAAGTGTAAAACCCTTGTAGCAGATTTAGACAAGAGGAGCTGGGGAGGTGGAGGGTCCAATCATGCAGGACCAGCTAAAAGTATACATTAAGACAGACTATTCAAATGTTAATGAAGTGATCTCATTGGTTAAAGATCCAGCAGACGCCAATCAGTTTGTGCTATTTAGTATTGCTAGCAAATTACAGGTTTGTTTAACTTCATGCTGTGCTATTGTAGCAGAAATGAGTCGAATCAGACAAATCAAAGAGTCTATCAGAGCTGTGTGCATTGAAACGAGAGCCGAACTCCTCAGGAAGTCATAAATCAGTTCTAGTGCCACAAGAACCAAGCAAGATAACCAACCAACCAACTTGTTCACACAACAGCTTTCAACATTAACACCAATAGAACAATTATTGACAATTTTAATTCGAAGAAGAGATTGTCAAATTTATTGTTCGTGATTGGAATGCAACGCTGGACATCACATGTAAACCCAGGAGATCAAGTTAAATACTTGCATTGACTTCCCCCCAGCCAGTGAAACCAGACTGAAATTCCTAAGGGGGAAGGGCTTTAAACCTTTGTCTTCACAGAAAAGTCCCTTTGCCAGAGAATGGCAAAGAAACTGCTTTTTATACATTATATATGGACCAGAATGAACTCAAAAAGACTTGTAAATGAATCGTTCCATTGCTTAACTCCATATTCATTTATGTGTAACCCACACATTTGACTATCATGTATAATCACTTATTGTGTATGTCTTTTGATAACTATAGGATACATAGTCATGTCTAGTATTGACATAATCGAATTTTCTTGCTTGATATTGTCCTGACAATCATTTATTTGGAAAATATATCATAATCATGTTATAGGAATCATGTCCAAAATTAGACCCTGTGAGGCAAGAACCACATGCTTGGTAAGATAAACAAATGATTTATGATACCCACCCCAAGAACATATCTGATTGGTCAAGGCAACATTTGAGGGGTGGCCAACAGGAAAGTTTAAATACTTTGGATACGATTAAATTTTTGCTTTTAGTTCTAGTCTAGCTGCTGCTATTAGCCATGTCGGCTTTTAGTTCCAGCCTTGCTCGTGCTATCAGTCATGCTATAAGTCATGCCTGCTCTTAGCTTTTAGCTTTGCTACCTAGCTTTAGCTTGTAGCATCTAGCCATGCGGTTAGTCATCATTGTTCTTTGAGCGCGGTTCCAGCGTGCCTGCCTGCTGCTACTATGCCACAATGAGAAGGAACACAACCTAGTCTCGTCAAACTTTATTTCTTTTCTTTTCCGTTTGAGAGTTTTGTGTTCTGAGTTAAGTTTTGTAACGTCGAGTCTCCGACGCATGACCTCGGATGCCCGTTCAACTTCGACCAGCGCACACGACTCCAGCTTCAGCCAACGCCCAAGCACGGGCTCCCCAAGACGTCACTTCACTACTGAACTTCCAGCCGATCAGCGACACCGGGATACCCCTTTCAACGGGAGTCCCTTTCACAGCAAACGAAGGCAACGTATTCCCAGATATTTGTTGTGCTGGTGTATCTAATATAATTTTAACCCTATTGAGGAACTCAATGCGAGCGCTAATTACGTGATTGATGGTTGTTCGTGTCTATGCAATTTAACGTATTGCTGTAAACTTGGGATTCCATATTTCCATTCTCTTAAACTCATCTCTCCTTAACTTTCGACCTTCCTGCAACTTGTGTGAATGTGTGTGTGCGTGCGTTTATGTGTTAGATTAGTTTATATGTCTTAGATTTATCTAATAAAGCCTTATTCATATTGAAAAGAGAAGTATCTTGTGTTTTGTGCTTACAAGTTAATGTCTTAAACTGCCGATCTTGTTACTGTGCTAATTGATAGTGTTTCACTATAGTTTGGATATTAGTATCCAGCGCAGATTTGATGTTAAACGGCTAGTTCACTGAATCGCAGGGCGTCTCCGTGACCAGCCGTGAAACAGTGATTCTGTTCAAATTCCCTTTAAAATCTTAAATGATTCCCTTTGAGCTAAATTGACCTGTTTCCCTTACACTATGTAGGCCGATCAGCATCTGACTTGAAGCTGTGCATCATGGTTAGAATTTTCTTTTGAGAAATTTTGTTAACTTGACAGCACCAAACTTTACTGTTATTACAAAACAAAGTATGCAGTGGGAAAATGCACAGTTTTGTTTTTATCCTAACGCTTTCAATTCAGCCAATGTTCACAAATTCATGTTTTTATAACAGTAGAAACTCTTTCGTGTTATTTATGTCATGTTTGTCAAAAAAATTAGATGAATAAAAAGTCATTGAAATAGTCTTCTGTCCTATAGGCTTATGGTTACTTTATTCCTGTACATACAGACGTATACTGTGTAAGCAGTACAAAGTACTGACTAAAAAGTGTTTCTGTTGCTACATGAAAATGTCGGAAATGTCTGTGTATCTGGAAAATATCAAACATTTACTTTTGTATTACAATATTTAAAATATTTAGTTGTGATAAATATGCAAACACTGTAAGTGTCCTTATGAGGAGCAGAAAATGTCCAACTTCACATCTCTGTTTTTAACTTTCCTATCTGCAAGTGGCAAATCTCGTTGATCGGTTAAATCCAGTTAACATTACATGTCAAGGATCTATCAGTTTGAGCCAGTTTAAATTTCCATGAATTAATTGTTTATTTTAACATAATAATAATAAAAAAAACTCATCCTGTTATGTTCCATCCAACTATGTTTGAACGCAAAATGCATTATTCCAATTTTGTTCTTCAGTGGTCAAACCATAGTACATTTGATCACTCTCCCACCTCAAAATCCTAAATAGGTGTTTACATCCTTCAATTCTTACCTTGTACTGTTAGTACCATGCTAGATGAGGAATATCCAATGGAGTTGCGGGCTACACACTCATATCGTCCCCCATCGGCAAGCCCCACGTCTTGCACTTCCAAATAGCCATCTGGATTGATATGAAACTTCCCACTCTCTGTAATCTGGACTCCATCCTGTAGATCAGGAGCAGAGACTGTTTAAATGAGTATGCTCACAAAACCAGGATAGTCCCATGGGGACCAAAATGGAGGAAATGGATGTATGGCCAGTTGTTAGGGAATGTGGCAGCCAATGGATCTAACCTTGCTCCATGTGATGATAGGTGTGGGTTCACCCTGCGCGCTGCACGGAATCTGGACATCTGATCCAGACTCCACAGTCGTATCCCTTGGAGCGCTTGTGAAAACAGGCCTTACTGGTGATGTAAAACCATATGTTAATGATTACAGCGCACAAAAACGCAGCAAAATCTATTATGAGTCATGCTTATAATGTACAACATGAAAAGAACATGCAAAGGTCATACATGGTGCCAAGATCTTGCCGACTGTCAAGGTTCTGTAATTATAAAGTCTATGGAAGGGCAAGAGGTCGAGTCTGAGAGAGGCATATTTGAGTCTTCAAGGCCAAAATGGATTGGTTTGTTTAAAGAGCTTTGTCCAAACATTTTAACCCCCCAAAGCTACGAGTTGGGTCATAGATCCTCTGAGATTACCTCTGAGGTCCTTAAAGGGATAGTTCAGCTTGCTGTTAATTTACTTATCCTCAGGTCATCCAAAATGTAGGTGACTTCTGAGTGAAATATCCCTTTAGTTATTAAAAATTAGTGCACAATTACCCCATTTTATAGTTGCTCTGTAGTTATCTATTAGAATTTCCCACCAACTGCTATATATACAGTATATTTATTTATTTGATTTCTTTATTTATATTTCTTTATGCATTTATATATTATATATTTAATTAATTTTCACGTTCAGTTCTGCTAACAAGTTCTTGCAGAATATGCAAAATGTTTATAATGTTAACACAACGGCATGTTATTTTTTTTAGTACTGCCCTGAATACGCCATTTCACATAAGAAATGATCTCATATATTTCAAAAGAAAAACAAACTGAATTTATAGAAATGACCCTGTTCAAATGTTTAAATACTGTGTCATTCTCTGGATGACCAGTGTTTTTTTTCTTGTTTTTTTGTGCAGTTTGTTCAACTGCTGACTGTTCTTTAGAAAAATTCCAAGTCCTGCACATTCTTTGGTTTTCCAGCATCTTCTGCATATTTGAACCCTTTCCAACAGCGACTGTATGATTTTGGGATCCATCTTTTCACAATGAGCCTATTAAAGACAGTACTAAATTAAAAATAGCATGCAATTTTTTTAATTCTTCTTATTTTGTTAAAATTATGAACATTTTGCATATTCTGCAAGAGGTATGTGAACTTGTGAGCAGACATATAATTGTATCTAAATTTAAGAAAGTTTATATATTTTTACTGGAAAACAAGACAACATTTTTACAGAGCTCATGTTGATTTCTTTCTGCATCATTTTGGGTTATCCGTTCCTTCCATGAACTCCTAAACTTTCTTATAGTCTGTACTCACTCTTTCTGCAGCTGTTGTAACTAGTAGAATTTCTCATAACTCTCTTTGTCTCTTAACTCCCTCCATTTCTTCAGATACTTCCTGTAAGCCTGTTCTAAATAAGAGCGACCATGAGCCAAACCTGTGCCTTGGTTTAAAGTAAATACAGGCGGTTGTTATGCAGTGTGTTAACAACCATTACTACATGGAAACATCTTGCCATGTGGGAATTTCAAAGCTGCATGCTTTCCTGGCTACTCAACAAGCCTGTAATAAAGTTTAAGAGGTGGTTTTTAAGGCACTTACATGCAGGGACCTGGACTTATGTCTGTCATTGAGACTTTACGGGGTATTGTTGTTCTAATTGAAGGCTTTGCTGGTGGGTAAATGACAAATTAGTTTATGAAGCCAACCCTCCTTCCCTCCTGTTAATACCATGTCTAGTCTTGTTCTGAAGGACTGTTGAATGAAGAATTGACTTCTGGTTAATGGTGTTAGGGGTTAGTTTTATGCTATACTGAAGTAACATGGAGTAACATAAATGGTGTGTCCCAAACACGTCAAGATGAGGCAGATATTTAATGGAGTTTGCTTGTTTATGGTTGATTAGTAATGTCATATCTCATGCATTAATATATAGCACATGTGATGTGCACATGTCAGAAATGAGAACTTATTAGATTTACTCTTTTGAAATCCAGGGTTACTACTGTTAACTAAAACCACAACGATTATTTTTTTTTCTAACTGAAATAAAACTAATACAACATTTTCATTTAGTTTGATTGAAGTACTAAAATAACTACAATGAAATAAAATACAACTAATAAAGCTAAATTAAAAAATATCTTTAACATGGGGTTTTGAGTTTTGTTTCGTGTTCATGTCTTTTATTTTGGAGTTTAGTCACAGTCCTTGTTCTGTCATGTGATTCCCTTGTCTGTGTGTTCTGATTGGTTCTTTGGTTCATGTGTCATGTTCTCATTGGTTGTCTTAGTCGTGTGTCCTGTGTCTCTCATTGCTTGGTTCCTGTCATGTGACCTGCACTGTTTGATATAAATAGCCCTCATGTTGTCTTTGTCCTTTGTTGAGTATTGAACTGTGTAACCTGCTGTTGGTGAGTTTGTATTTCTGTTCATGCCATGCCAAGTCAAGTCTTTGTTTGTGTTTTGGATCATTTTGAATAAAACTGCACTTGTTTTGACCTTTCCGATTTATGAAAAAATAACAACAACAAAAAACATGATGTTTTACTTTAATTTGAGCAAGTTTAAGTAATTGTAGTCATTTAGTTGTTTTGTCATTTTTATGTTGGTATAATATTTATTTATTTATTATTATTAATTACTAAAATTAAAATCATAATTGTTATTATAATACTAAGTATATGTAACAAGGACACATTCAAATAAAGTGTTACATATTAAAAATAATAAATATATATATACACACACATATATATATGTATATATATATACACATACATATATATGTATGTATATTATAGAAATACAGTGCATTCAGAAAGTTTTCTAACCCCCTTCACATTTTATTCAGTTTTGTTACGTTGCAGTCTGATACTACAATTGTTTAAATTCATTTTTTTCTTGTTAATTTAAACTCCCTACATCATAATGACAAAGTGAAAACAATTGTAGAAATGTATGTAAATCTAATAAAAATAAAAAAAAATCTGAAATATCACATTAACATAAGTATTCTGACACTTTACTCTTGACTCTTTACTCTTGAGCCATAGCCACTCCTGGATTGACTTGGCTGTGTGCTTAGTGTCATGCTAGAAGTGAACCTTCAGCCCAGTTTGAGGTCCTGAGCTGTGGGACAGGTTTTCATTGAGGATATCTCTGTACTTTGCTCCATTCAGCTTTCCCTCAACCCTAACCAGTGCCTCAGTACCTGTCGCTGAAAAACACCTCTCAGCATGAGGCTTCTACGTGCACACTAGGGATGCACGATATATCGGCCACCATATCGATATCGGCCGATAAAAGTAATTTTTTTTCTGTTATCGATATCAAACCATTAAAGGTGCTGTAGGGAACTTTTGTAAAAAAAAATATTTTTAACATATTTATTAAACATGTCATTATTAAACATGTCACAGTAGAATATGAGACCGATAATCTGTGAAAAAAATCAAGCTCCTCTGGCTCCTCCCAGTGGTCCTATTGCCATTTGCAGAAAGTCATGCGCTCCCGGTAAAAAACAACCAATCAGAGCTGCGGTCCGTAACTTTGTTTGTGTTCAAAATGTAGAAAAATGAACATAATAAGCGAGTACACCATGAATCCATTTTCCAAACCGTGTTTTTGGCTTGTCCTGAATCACTAGGGTGCACCTATAATAAGTGTTTATATTCAGACTATTTTAGATTGCTTCGGGGGTACCGCGGCGGAGTAACCCAGTACCTTTGTGATTCTTCATAGACATAAACAGAGAGAAGTAGTTCCGGCTACGATGTTCTTCCGCAAGACGCAAGCAGTTCTGTTTATTAACCGCTAGAGCGTCAAAAGTTCCCTACGGCAGCTTTAAGAGAATTTGGCCGATATCTTTGAGCCGATAAATAATGCACTATATCCTGCAGAGACACTTCAGATGCGAACTGTTCACGATGAACACTTCGAAAATGAAAATACAATTAACTGCAACATGTGCAGGCAAGTTTGTCATATTATAATGAGATTATTAGCTATAACAAAATCTTTGTTCGCCCGTGTTTTAGCGTGTTTCAAGGGAAGAGCGAATCCACAACGGATCCACACGACTAGCACAGTTAAGTTCACTTGTACATTTACAGTCTTTTGTGCAATTGTACATTGTAATATTGTGTTTATTTTATGCATATAAAACAGTTAGCCTATAGAGGGTGTGGCGAGTGGGGCGGGGCCGAGAGGCGTGGGAACGAGGAGTGAGGCCAGGTGTAGTGATTGGAGATGAGCTACACCTGAGCCCCACCGCTAGTATCGAGTCCCACGTAGGAGATGGAAGGATATAAAACTGGAGCGACGACCGTGAAGGACGAGAGAGGACCAGGCCTGGGACATTACTTTATGTTTTGGCTTTTATTTGTGCGCACCAGTCGTCCGTGAGGGGCTGGTGCGCCGTTTTGTATTTATTTATGAATTATTAAAATGCTTTTTTGATTGTGCGCCGGTTCCCGCCTCCTTCTTCCCAATGAATATGGAGATTTGTTTGTTACAGTGGTGCCGAAGCCCGGGAGAAGGAGGGACGCGCTGCTGAAGATCCCTCGCCGCTGTGGTGAATCCGCGGTGCCCTCGAGCTGGCGAGGTGTGTGCCGCCATGGACGCTCGAGGCGGTGGGCTGGGGCGAGTTGCCGGGGACGGGCGAGCTCGCTGCCGACCGCCCACGACAAGGAGGGGCGGCTGCCGTCCGTGAGGGAGCGGAGGAGTCGGCGCCGTTCGCCAGGGGGCCGGAGCCTGCCGCCTCCGTGACGGAATCCGGAGGGGCAGGGAACGGGGGACTCCTGCCGCAGCCCAAAATCGGAGGAGCTGTCGCCGTCCACCGGGCGGCGGAGGAGTGTCGTGCCGTCCGCCGAGGGCCGTCCAGTGCCACCGCCGGGCACCGCGGAGGAGATCAACCAGCCGGTGGAGGGCCGAGCAGCAGTGCGTCTGGGAACCGGATTTTTTTATTTTTTTTTCCTCTCTCCCCTCTCTCGTCCCTGTCGCTCCTCCTTCCATCTCCTTTTCTCTCGCCTCGTCTGTCCTACCCCCAGGTTCCCGCAGGTCCCCGTGAGCGGTCTCCCCCGGAGGGAAGGGGGGGGGGGGGGGAGTAGAGCGCAGTCTCGGGAGTACCCCCCGGCCTGCGAGGGGCGATGGGGGTATGTGGCTAGTGGGGCGGGGCCGAGAGGCGTGGGAACGAGGAGTGAGGCCAGGTGTAGTGATTGGAGATGAGCTACACCTGAGCCCCACCGCTAGTATCGAGTCCCACGTAGGAGATGGAAGGATATAAAACTGGAGCGACGACCGTGAAGGACGAGAGAGGACCAGGCCTGGGACATTACTTTATGTTTTGGCTTTTATTTGTGCGCACCAGTCGTCCGTGAGGGGCTGGTGCGCCGTTTTGTATTTATTTATGAATTATTAAAATGCTTTTTTGATTGTGCGCCGGTTCCCGCCTCCTTCTTCCCAATGAATATGGAGATTTGTTTGTTACAGAGGGTTAATAGAGCTAGCCTATAGAGGGTTAATGGAGCGCTTCAGTTTGCTGGTGATCATCTTTAGCTCAGCGCAGGCAGCTCAAACAGCAGCTTACAACATTAATAACTATGATTGAGATTGTCATATATATATATATATATATATATATATATATATATATATATGACAATTTAACATTATAATGAAAACACTATTATAATAAAATGTTATGAATTAGTTTGGTTTGTTTTCCGTGTTTCAGCGCGTTGTCAGAATCAGAATCAGAATCAGAATGAGCTTTATTGCCAGGTATGTTTACACATACAAGGAATTTGTTTTCGTGACAGAAGCTCCGCAGTACAACAGAATGACAGCGACAGAACATAAAACACATAATAAAAGAATAAAAAATACAAATATGTAGACAGTGAATGACAATATACAAATGACAATTGTAGGCAGGTATATTACAAAGTGAAGTTATGTATGTACATATATATTGTGTGCAAAATTTAAGTGTATACTAAGTATGTGTGTTAGATAAATAAAGTGTGTGTGTATATAAATATAAAGTGTAGTGTGTTCGCCATTATTGTCAGCTGTTCATAAGATGGATTGCCTGAGGGAAGAAACTGGTCCTGTGTCTGGTCGTTTTAGTGCTCAGTGCTCTGTAGCGTCGACCAGATGGCAACAGTTCAAAGAGGGAGTGTGCTGGATGTGAGGGGTCCAGAGTGATTTTGACAGCCCTTTTTCTCACTCTGGATAAGTACAGTTCTTGAATAGATGGGAGAGTTGAACCGATGATTCGCTCAGCAGTCCGGACTACCCTCTGTAGTCTTCTGAGGTCAGATTTAGAAGCTGAGCTGAACCAGACAGTTACTGAAGTGCAGAGGATGGATTCAATGATCGTGGAGTAGAACTGTTTCAGCAGCTCCTGTGGCAGGTTTAACTTCCTCAGCTGGCGGAGAAAGTACAACCTCTGCTGGGCCTTTTTTACGATGGAGTCAATGTGAATGTCCCACTTCAGGTCCTGAGAGATGGTGGTTCCCAGGAACCTGAATGACTCCACTGCAGTCACAGGGCTGTTCATGATGGTGAGTGGGGGGAGTGCAGGGGGGTTTCTCCTGAAGTCCACGATCATCTCCACTGTTTTGAGGGTGTTAAG
Organism: Carassius gibelio; assembly: GCF_023724105.1. Classification (NCBI taxonomy): domain Eukaryota; kingdom Metazoa; phylum Chordata; class Actinopteri; order Cypriniformes; family Cyprinidae; genus Carassius; species Carassius gibelio. The sequence goes on along the minus strand of NC_068412.1, from coordinate 5,232,011 downwards.
CTCCAGGTTGTTGAGACTGCACCAGACAGCCAGCTCTTTTACCTCCTGTCTGTAAGCAGACTCGTCACCGTCCTGAATGAGGCCGATGAGTGTGGTGTCATCTGCAAACTTCAGGAGCTTGACAGAGGGCTCCTTAGATGTGCAATCGTTGGTGTACAGGGAGAAGAGCAGTGGGGAGAGAACGCAGCCCTGGGGAGCTCCGGTGCTGATTGTACGGGTGCTGGATGTGTATTTTCCCAACCTCACTAGCTGCTGCCTGTCTGTCAGGAAGCTGTTGATCCACTGACAGATGGAGGTGGGCACGGAGAGCTGATTTAGTTTGGGCAGGAGGAGGTTTGGGATGATTGTGTTGAAGGCCGAGCTGAAGTCCACAAACAGGATCCTCACATAAGTCCCCGGTCTGTCTAGGTGTTGCAGAACATAATGCAGTCCAATGTTTACTGCATCGTCCACAGACCTGTTTGCTCTGTAGGCAAACTGAAGAGGATCCAGCAAGGGTCCAGTGATGTCCTTCAGGTGGGCCAGCACCAGTTTTTCAAATGACTTCATGACTACAGACGTTAGAGCCACAGGCCTGTAGTCATTTAGTCCTGTAATTTTGGGTTTCTTAGGGATGGGGATGATGGTGGAACGTTTGAGGCATGAAGGGACTTCGCACAGCTCCAGCGATCTGTTGAAGATCTGTGTGAAGATGGGGGCCAGCTGGTCAGCACAGGATTTCAGACAGGCTGGTGTAACACAATCTGGGCCTGGTGCTTTTTTCCTTTTCTGCTTCCGGAAGACCTGGCGCACCGCATCCTCGCTGATCTGAATTGCAGGTGTGGGGGAGAGGGGGGATGCAGGAGGTGAGAATGGTGAGAGTGCTTGATTGGAGAGGTGTTCAGGATGGGTTGCAGGAGCTGTTAATGGTGTGAACGGTAGTTTGGAGAGGCATTCAGGGCTGGTTGCAGGAGTTGTGAAGGGTGTGAATGGTTGTGTGGGGAGGCGTTCAGGGCAGGTGATGGGTGTTCTTTCAAACCTGCAGTAAAACTCGTTCAGATCGTCTGCCAGTCGTTGATTCTCTACGGTGCTGGGGGGTGGTGTCTTGTAATTGGTGATCTTCTTTAGACTTTTCCACACTGATGCGAAGTCGTTGGAAGTGAACTGAGTCCTTATTTTTTCAGAATAATTCCTCTTTGCCACTTTGATCTCCTTTTCCAATGTGTATTTAGCCTGTTTATACAAGACATTGTCCCCCTTCACGTAAGCATCCTCTTTGGCCTGACTGAGCTGTCTGAGTTTTGCAGTGAACCACGGTTTGTCATTATTGTAAATTAGTTGAGTCTTTGTAGGAATACACATATCCTCACAGAAACTGATATATGAGGTTACGGTCTCTGTGAGTTCATCCAGATCGGTGGCAGCAGCTTCAAAAACACTCCAATCAGTGAGGTCAAAACAAGATTGTAAATCCTGCTCTGCTTCATTAGTCCATCTTTTTACAGTCCTTGATACAGGTTTAGCTGATTTTAGTTTCTGCCTGTAGGATGGTATAAGATGAACCAGACAGTGATCAGAACGTCCCAGAGCTGCTCGTGGAACAGAGTGAAATGCATCCTTTATTGTGGTGTAACAGTGATCCAATATATTACTGTCTCTTGTGGGACATGTAACATGCTGTCTGTATTTTGGCAGTTCACGGGACAGATTGGCTTTATTAAAGTCCCCGAGAATGTTTAAAACAGAGTCCGGGTGTTGTTGTTCTGTCTCTGTGATCTGATCAGCGAGTTTCTGTAAAGCTGAGCTCACATGCGCTTGAGGATGGATGTAAACACTGACCAGAATGAACGAGTGAAACTCCCGCGGCGAATAAAACGGCTTGCAGTTAATGAAGAGTGTTTCGAGATTTGAGCAGCATGTCTTCTTTAACACAGTTACATCTGTACACCACCGTTCATTGATGTAAAAGCATGTCCCGCCGCCGCGCGATTTCCCAGTGGATTCTGATTCACGATCCGCTCTAAACAGCTGAAATCCCGGCAGATGGAGCGCGCTGTCCGGTATGGTGTCATTCAGCCAGGTTTCCGTGAAACACAGAGCAGCAGAGTGAGAGAAATCCTTATTTGTCCGAGAGAGCAGAAGGAGTTCGTCCGTTTTGTTGTGTAGAGAGCGGAGATTTGCCAGATGGATGCTAGGCAACGGCGTTCGAAATCCGCGCTTCCTGAGTCTGACGAGCGCTCCCGCTCGCTTCCCCCGTCTGCGCGTCCTGATGTTTTGTGGGAAGAGCAAAGAGCGGATCCACAACAGAAGTTACACATTCCGATTAGCATGTAACTTAGTTCAAGTTATAAGTTGTAATATTATATTTATAAATATCTGAATATATGATGCGTTTCCCTGGCTGGCAGCACTTCAGCTTACTGGTGTTCATATAGCTCTTCAGCTTCAGCACACGCAACTTGAACAGCTTCAGCACAACAATAATAACTACAATTGGGAATGCCATAAACATAATATTATAAAGAGAATATTACCGTAATAAAAAAAGTTGTGAATTATTTGGGTTTATTTGCCATGTTTCAGTGCGTTAAGAGCCAATGTGTCCATGACACATCTGGCTATTCAGGTAGTAGCGAGTGTGCATTGCAATATTGGAAATAGGCTAAATAGACTTCTCTTTTAAATCATGAAGGCGAGCCAGTGGATATCATAAAAGCAACGTGCAAACTTATGCTGGTGAACATCTTTCACCATGATAGTGAAAGTAAAAACTGACAGCGCTTTCGGCATCTGACGACACACACATTAACAGCGCGTATTCTCTCAGAGATGATGAGAGACGAATCTCCTAATATGTGGTATATCTAACTGATTTAATTTATTCCTTTTAATGTTTCTCTTGCGGCCCGAACAGTGAAAACAATGAAAAGAAACATTATTTGTGTTGAACAGGTGGTTTTTGAAAATTGGTGCATACATTTTTTTTAATTCAGTGTTACTGAAGTGTAACAATTTTATTTAGGCTATAGGCCTATAACTCATTGTAGGCTATAATAAACCTGTTTTAAAAGACATTTTAAAAACATTTTCATTGAGGAGTATCCTAAGCTAATAGTATAATTTTTTTATTTTCCTTACAGGCAGCGAGTCACAAGGTGTCAGTTATGCGGTGATGCACTATGAAATTGTTGCGAAGCAAATTAATTGTAATATTAATTTAATAATACAAGTAACCTTATAATAATAGCCAGAAAATAACAGGTCTACATTAATTGGAGATGCCAAATACTCTTAATAATGACAATATTTAATGATTTTGTCAATATCTCTGGCTTTAGTCCTTACATGCTTGACCTCCTTCAACACTCCATCGTCTTATCGATTTATATTTTTTACACTTCAGTACTTTTGTCCAGTAACTTGTTTCCTTTATTTAAGAATTATTGTATTTATTTGTAAGGCTGCTTTATGTTTGATTCATGTTGTGTTTAATGCCATTTAATGATGAGACTTTTTTGGTAATCAGGCTCTCAAAAATTATGTAAAAATGTGGATTTAGATTTATCATCCAACATATCTGTTTATCAGCTTTCATATCTAAAGAATTATCGGTTATCTGTATTGGCCAAAATTTTCATTTCGTTGCACCCCTATCGCAACACTTAACATTTGAGATGGTACACTGCAGGTGATGAGCAGAGCTGCTTTCCTTCAAACATGATGCTTAGAATTAAGGTTCCTGTTTCTCAGAATCTGAGGGTACTTTTTTTTTTTTTTTTTTTTTTAATTCCAAGGGTTTTATAATGTGTTTTCAATGAGGAGATGGTTGAGTTTGGCCACACCACCATAAAGCCCAGATGGATGGAGTGTTGCAGTGATGTTTGTCCTTCTGTATATATGATCATAAAGCTCAACTAGACTGACCCTGGGGCTCTTGGTCACTAATAATTGAGGCACAGATCTGTGGAAGGCTGCAGAAAATTCTGCTGCACTGAAGTTTCCCAAGAGCACAGTGGCTCCCAAAATTCTCAAATGGACAAAGTTTGACACAACCATGACTCTTCCAGGAGCTAGTCGCCCAGCCAAACTGAGCCTTGTCTAGTTCTTTGCTCTGATACGCATTGTCAGCTGTGAGGCCTTTTATAGAGAGGTGTGTGCCTTTCCAAATAATGTCCAATCAATTTAATTTACCACAGGTGGGCTCCAATCGAAGTGTAGAATCATCTCTGCAATGATCAAGAGAAAAGGGAGGCACCCAAGCTATATTTCAAGTATTGTTGTTGTTGTGATATTTCAGTTTGTTATTTTTAATACACTTACAGACATTCTTAAATTCTGTTTTCTCTTTGTCATTATGATGGTCAGAGTGTAAATTAATGAGAAAAAAAAAAAAATGTAGCATCCGGCTGCAACATAACAAAACTGAAAAAAAAGTGAAGGGGGTTCTGAATACTTTCTGAATGCACGGTGTATTTCGTAACTGTGAACAGAACTTTTCTGTGATTTTTGACATGCTGGCCACCTCTCGTTGAACATGCAGAAATAATCTATGTCAGAAGGTGATTCATATTGTAAACAGGATCTCACCGGTTTGCAGGATGTTGAGATGAACAGCTGCTCTGACAGTGCCAACAGGACTGACCGCCTGGCACTCGTACTGGCCCTGGTCATGAAGGGCCACGCGGCTGATGCGCAAGCTGCCCGATGAGAGAACAACGTGCCGTCTGTCGTTAGGCAGGGGGCTGCCTATGGTAGGAGAACAGGGTTTTAGTGATTTTGTCCAAGCTGAAAACTGACAGACAGCAGTTCAGTCATCTTTAAATGTGTCCTTGTGGCCTCTTAAGGAAAGTTCAGAAGAAAATTTAATTCTATCTGAGGCATGCTATTGATTCGGACTCATCTCTCAGTTAGTGAAGACAAACAAAAATCATGTTTAGAGTACATGCAACTGTGAAGGCAGTGTTAGAATGCAACCAATCAGAATTTCAGAATTTGATCTTTGTGGAAAAAGTACACTTGTTCTACACAAATATAAGAAAGTACACTTGTAAATTACTTCAAATCTTAAAAGCATATTTCTCTTAATACTTGCAGATAATGTGAATGAAATTTAAAGCTAATTAAATGTACTTAGACTGTCTTGACTATGCTGCTTAACACACTTTTATAAAATGCACTTTGTAATAATTTAAAGTGCATTATTTTACTTTTTTTTTTGTTTTTTTGTTTTTTTTTAAGTATGCCAAAGTGTACTTTTTTTCATATGGGGATTTATCCCTCCTTTTTCCAAATCGAGAGACACATTTCAGTTGTTATTGATGACAAGCCATTGAGCTCAAACTTGGAACATTCGTTTAACCTTAAACAAAACCATTTCCTGGATTGTACTGATGGACTGCGCTAAACTGTTTAGATGCTATGTTATCATTTGTAAAATTAATAAATGCCAGTTGGTCAGGTTTTTTCAAAATAAAAATGCTGACCAGACTTGACTTTTGAATAGTGTAACAAGTCAAACAGACAAGGTGGCATTATTGCCATCTCACCGCCGCGAGTCCATGCTATGACAGGCTGAGGGTAACCGCTGGCCTCGCAGGGAAAGTCAACTGTATGACCCTCCAGCACGGACTGATCCTGAGGGGTCACTGTGAACTGAGGACGAGCTGAGGAAGAAGAGAAAAGAACTGAGAATGAGCACAACCAAAGACGGGCAGAACGACATACAGAACTAATCTTTCACATCAAACACGTACAAGCTTTGGAACAACTCGTAGAAAAAGAAATAAAATTGTTACAGCCAAATGTATTCGTGTTTTTTTTTATTATATATATGGTTTGGCTCCAATCATAATTTTTGATTTAGTATTAATTTAAATGTAATTACATATACATATATACATATATACATATACATATATATACATATATATATATATATATATATATAAATAAAATTGTAAATAAAAAGACCATTAATTTAATAATTATATTTTCTTTAGACATTAGCCAAAGTGGTACCTAATGTACATCAGCAACATGTGCTGGGGCTTTTTACAACCTTATTTCATCATTACAAACTAAATTAGCTTAAATATTAAAGCAGCATTTTCATTAGTAAATCTTAATTTTCCATTATGTCTTACACACTCACAAAATGCACACAAAGGATTTATTACCAAATATCATTTAAACAAAATTGTTTCTATTAATTATTTGTATGGGGAGTCTTTTTTGTTTTTATTCAAACTTTTAGAAACCTTGATTTCTGATTAGCCCAATATGATTTTTTTTTTTGTTTGTTTGTTTTAATACACTACTGGTGCTTTTTGAATAAGATAACATAACTCCACCTATCCCTTGCATTTTGAGGGACTGGATGTTTACACTGAACAGTATAAAAAATACATATCTCCCATTTGACTGGCATCTGTTCTCAATTAAAACTTTTGTGCAACTTATATAAAATCCACAAATGAGTTAAGCCAGAACTCAAATAAAGAAATATAGTATATGTATACATATTACATTTTGTTAGAGTTGGGGTACTCGAACTTGGACTCGGACTCGAGTCCGGACTCGAGTCCAATTTTGAATGAACTCGGACTTGTCACTCACTCGGGTGAATTTGTACTCGGACTTGACACGGACTTGAACATTTTGGACTCGGAAAATATTCCGAGTACAGTCGAGTCCACGTCATGTGTAACAATAAAACCAGCATAAAATTGAAATGATAAGTTAATGAATGTCTCCCCTTCTGTCATTTTACTGCACCACACCGGCAGGCAGAAGTCTCCTGCTTGCAGACAAAACACACGCACCACTCACTGGATATCAATGTGGATTAGTGATGGGAAGTTCGATTCTTTTCCGCGAACCGGTTCTTTCGGACGGTTTGATTCAATAAACCGGTTGAAAAAAAAAAACAGTTCACCGGATATATAATCCATTGCGATGTATTTGTTATTAAATGAACTTACGTTTCGTCAGATTGCCCTTCATTCAAGCCCTCGGTTTACCCGCACTCATTACATTAGCACAAAATCAGTTCAGAATCAATCACCAAAAGAATCATTCGGTTCAGACGCGCTGTGAGTCAGTCGGCTTCATGCTGAATCACGAATGCGCAGTATCATCAGCTCCTCGGTTCTCGAATCGGACGCGTCCGAAAGAAACGGTTTTCGGTTCAGTGTACTGATGATCTGAAAACTGATACAACCGGTTCTTGACTCGAGAACGAGAATCGCTCAAAACCCGGGTAGGAAAATTTGAAAGGGTAGGATAAAATGTCAGGACACCGGCACGTGCTGCAGTTCAGTAGCCTATCATCAGCTGCTCTACTCGTGTTCATGTTCTGTTTACTACAAACTCAGTTTGTGAATCTGTCATCATTAACTATAAATACAGTACAGATATTTCATAAATCATCCCTTATTCATATTAAACATGGAGTCTTTAGAGTCTTAATTATTGTCCAACTTCCCTGAAAACCCCTTTGGCATGTAGCCCCTATCTTAACAAAAAACGTATATATATATATATATATATATATATATATATATATATATATATATATATATATATATATATATATATATATATATATATATATATTTTTTTTTTTTTTTTTTTTTTTTTTTAGTTTTATCACACTTTCCAATGTTTAACAAAATACTTGAAAAATTACACGCATGCGCAGTATCATCAGTTCATCTGTTCTCAAATCGGACGCCTCCGAAAGAAACGGTTTTCGGTTCAGTGTACTGGTGATCCGAAAACCGATGCAACCGACTACCAAAGACAGCAGCAGCAACCAACAGATGCTGCACAGCTCAGCATTGCAGGATTTGCAAGACCAGAACTGACCAAACAAGAAATGCAACTTTATGATGCAAGTTCTCCAAGACAACAAGAAATTCATAATGTCATCATTAAGGATCTCCTCATTGGCTGCACTTTACCTCTGTCAAATGTGGGGGAGAGGCATTAAATAACTGAAATGTCATCTTTAACTGGAGGACAATATAGTGTGATACAATAATAAAATAGGTTCATTTGTATTTGTATTTTCATGCACAATAAAACCTTTGATACCTTTTTTGATAGGAAACTAGTTCTGTTGACATAAAATAAAAACTGTTTGTGACTAGATGTAACAGTGGTATTTTTTTATTAAATTTTTATATTGCCATTGGTTTAATGTGTTGAAAGGTTAAAATATTAATATAATGTAAAAATGTACAATACCAATTTATAATCTTTTTTAATTTAATTAATTTCTGGACTCGGGCGGACTCGACTCGGACTCGGCCTTTAAGGACTCGGACTTGAGTCCAACTCGGCCCCTTTTGGACTCGGACTCGGACTTGGACTCGATGTTTGTGGACTTGGTCTTGACTCGTACTCGACAAAGGTGGACTCGGACCCAACTCTACATTTTGTTACATAGTAACAATATCTAATAGCTGCTTTGAAATTGTATATGTATAGTGAAAGGCTCTATATACAAATAAATGATTATTAACTGATGAAATCAATTTCTGCTTCACTTACCCTGTACTATGATATACGCAGTGGCGTGGATGGTGTCCACATTGTTACTTGCGAAGCAGGTGTACTGTCCCCCATCGGCCTGATTGACGTTCTGGATGTAGAGACCTCCTGAAGGAGTGATGTTGATGCGGGGGTCCACTGGGAGGGCCGTGTGGTCTCCTTTGGTCCAGGTCACGCGGGGCTGCGGCTGGCCCGTCGCACTGCACTCCAGGGTCACACTCTCCCCGACCAGAACCTCTGTATTCTGCGGCTGGATCACGAAACTAGGTCGAGCTGGAGAGAGAAACACCTCCAGTTAGTTGCCTCAAAACACACTGCTGTCTACTTATTGCTACCTAGAATTATCCATGAAAATGTACACAAAAAATTGTTGTTGTATAATCACCTACACGACCCTATCCCACTCACCTGGTGATCTGAAGTATCGCAAGGTGACCTCTGAGGTCTTCACCTCTCCAGCCACGTTTCTGGCCATGCACTGATAAACGCCCTGGTCTGTCTCCCGCGTGTCCTGGATCATCAGTGTCCCATCTTCCAGAAGATTGAGACGCGTGTCGTCCCTCATGTTCAGAGCATTGCTGATCAAAAAAGATTTTCCTGTTTATGCACATACCCTTCACATATTGAGGATAAAATAACCAAAATATTTTATTTTCCCCATCATATACTCATATTCTTGTCAGTCCAAACCTGTATCACTTTCTGGTTTACATGGAACACAGATGTAAAGACGCATCTCAATTTGCCCAGACTGTCAGACCCCGGAAAAAAAAAAAGCAAGAAAAAAATAATCCGTGCGACTCATCAAGAGTCATATTTAAAGTCTTCTAAAGCTGTCTGATAGGCCCTGTTTACACTTGGTTTTAAGATGCATCTTTTGTCAGTCTGATCCCAAATAGACAATTTTAAATTCAGGTAAAACAGGGTCAAACATTTTGAGCTTTTCCACTTTTGACCACGCAGGTGTGAGAAACAATGATGCTGCATACCAATTTACCATGACTCGTCACTGCTGTTTGGGAACAGTCATGTGCAGTTACACAAAGACAAAAACATTTCAGGCTCTATGACATCAGTTCATTGGTTAGGCAAGTTATGCCATCTCATCACACAAAGTCACATTACTTTTTTTATGCATATGGAGGAATTTTTTCGGTAAATGTGTTTCCATTTCCTATTATTTGCATTTACTCTTTTTTCACAAGTCAAAAACCATCTCAAGTGAGCGTAAAAACTTTTTCAAAAAGTTTTTTTTTTCTATAACTTTTTTTCTGATGCGATACTTTAAAATGTGCATAAAAATAAGGTGATACAAACATAGCTAGTGACAGTGAAGATCATCAGTAAAAAAAAAAAAAAAGGCTTTATAAAATCTGAAATGCATAAATCCTGTTGCGAATCTAGACAGGTGGTGTTGGGGGAGGTGGAGGGTTTCAGAGTAACTTCAAGCTCATTGGCTGCAAAATCAGCAGGGGCAGGTTGTTCCATGTAGTTAATTATGTGATTGCTAGCAGATTGTGTTTAAAAGACCTTACAGTCTGTGTCATCTAACATTTCATGACTGAACTATATGCAACAGTATGTCTGTGTATCTTGCTCTGCAGCATCACTATAGCAGAGCAGATCTATTCTGCCAAGTCTAAATAGTACTTTTATTGTGTTTTTGTCATTTTTAGAGAGCCTCATTAAGGAAAGAGCTCTCTAGAAATACTGTAATATTTATTATTCTGTATTCCATGAAAAACAGGTTGCATCTGCTTTGAGGAACATGAAGGACAATAAAAGAAGACAGCAGTGTATTTCTAGCTGAACCTATTCCTTTAAACATGTTCATTGAGGGAGGGAGCTTACTTGTTTCTGAGCCAGATGATCTGAGGTTTGGGGTTGCCCTCTGCCCTGCATGTGAAGTACACAGTGTTCCCAGAGGTTACGTCCACATCCTGCGGTTCAGATGTGATCCGGGGAACTTCTGCTCCACAGTAGAGACACATTCAGATGAAACTAAATATAAGTGTGTCGCAAAAGATGAGGTGTGAGGAGAAGTAAAACAAGTTTAATTCGGTCTGTAAAAGCTGTTGGAATTACAGCACTGAAGGTTTATTTGTTATGGCACTGTGTGCCTGCTGCAAATAATGTTTGACATCTCCCTCTTGCCTCACTTCTTCTGAACTGGTTTGGCTGCCCATGTTGGTTGACGGCCAGGCACGAGGTGATTGTGTCTATGGTCACAACGCCCATGTGCCAAACCCCAAATATTACCCACCAACACCGATGTGCACATGGTGAAATGTATTCCTGAACAGTCTGACAGAACTGTGAAACTGTTTCTACTGGCAACACCAAACGTCTGGCTGCACTCTGAGTCAAAGTCCTTGCATATAACAGAAGTGGGACAGAAATAACAGAAGTTGCTATAGAGTGCTGCAGGGATGACACATTCACACAACATACAGAACTAACAAATATTGCTACAAGTGAAAGCCAAAACCTGGAAATGAGTGAGTATTTTATCACTTTGGTTTCATTACCCTTGAGTCAATGGGTTTTTGGTTGAATGTCTGAAATAAGACTTGGAAAAAAGTGGTCTTTCACAAGTGTCTAAAGGACTCCAGAGGTTGTCAGAGACATCGTCATTATAGAAAACTGACAAATTCAATAGTCACTTTTATTGCATTTATAATGGTGCTCTCGTTAAAAACTGAAAGAGTTGTCAGATCTTAATGTAGGTAATGATGAAGTCTTGTGACTTTATTTATAGTCTTTGTTTAGCTTTTTTTGTGTTCATTTGTGGAGACCATCATGATGAGAAAAACATGTAAGAATCATAAACTTTTGATGGTCACAGAGCTTATTCAATTCAAAAGCCAATTGGGTTTTTGTCAAGGGAACCAAGGCAATATCAATTTATGGTTTCAGACTGGCCTACAAAAATACATTACCTCTATGCACTGTATAAGAATGTATGTGTTCTTACCCTCAGACTCATATGATTTTGAGAAAAGCAATAATTTAATCACTGAGATTAAAGGCAGTATATGCATATTCCCATTCAGTGCTCAAATCTTGCCTGGATACTCTGCAAAACCAATCTTCTTTCGTGTTGCAAATACACAAAGAAAGAAAAATCATGCAATTTTGCAATTCCAAGGGGATAAGCAAATTATTACAACATTTTTGGGTGACCTTTAATTTTCCTTCTATGACTAATTTTTGCTTTGCATTGCGCAGTGTGGCAGTAATGTCACAGGTCCTGTGCCAGTCCCAGAGAAACTGCAGCTGTCTGTTGGGCTGGTGCTGTGTTTTGACAGGTGCCTCAAGCGTCTATGTGCTGTGTTTAATGTATAGAGGGGGTGGAAAAGTCATACGGTGTTAAACCCATTCTTCTACAGAGCCAATAGGGGTGTTTTATGGAGCTGCAACAAGCCTGAGCAAGTCTACTGAGCACAACTGCTGCTGTGGCTCCTGTAGAGAAACATCTACTGCTGCTCAGAGGTCACCCAATGGAGGTCACTGCAGAGATGTAGACGTAAACGATTACTATATCAATTATTCGTTTTATTTATTTTTAACTGAACACAACAATAGTAGCTAAAAACAGTAAGTTTATTCACTTATTACTAAAAATGAAATAAAATCAATTAATTGAATGAAATGAGTTCCACCAAATAAACACTGCTGCAACTGTAAGAATATGTTTTATTATCTGACGGTTCTATGCGTTACATGTTAATAGCCTTGAAATAGCTTCAGAGCAGTCCATTACATTTTGTTCATAGCTTGTAGCGCAGCAGCTAACTACTTTTACTGTGGATGGTTTGACAGTAGTTTGAGCACTTGAAATTATAAAAGGCTTCCGTTCCTAAGCACTGTAAAACTGACAAGAAAAAAACAATGCCACAGCAAAATACCTTTTTAACTGTGAGGAATGTAACATATACAGCGGAAAAACCATCAGATCATTTAATCACAAATACATTTTTAAAAGCCTTGCATGAATCATCATATGATTATATTTTAATTTAATAGTTTTGTTCCATGTACATGAGGGTGTTTTGTCTTATATTACCATTATTTAGTTAATGATGAATGATTATTGCATAATTTTAGTCTTGTGTGTTATCCTGATGGTGTTATGCATTTATGAACCTTTGCAGTGTCTTGACTAGAGGTCGACCGATATTGGATTTTGCCGATACTTCTAGCAAGGTTGGACCACACTGGCCGATACCAATTAATTAACCGATAGTTTTTAAAATGGATACTGAAAAAAAATGTAAATAAAATTGTGCTTTATTTACGAAAAAAAAAAAAAAAAAAAAAACTACTGAACCATACTAATAGTAGTAGTAGTTTTAGTAGTAATAATAATAATAATAATAACAATAATAATAACAGTAATAGTAAATGTTGAAATTACCACACTCTAATAAGGTCCTATGAAATCTGTTTAATTTTTTCCTAAATTCCAATTCCAGCAACAGACCCAACCCGGGAAACTATAAGACGTTCCAGCAAATGACGAAATGCGGAAAACTATCGTGATGGATCTTTTACGATAACCGATTGTTCCAGCAATCAATGATTGGTGCCGATTAATCGGTAAAACCGATAAAAAAAAAACAAAAAAAAACTACTGAACCATACTAATAGTAGTAGTAGTTTTAGTAGTAATAATAATAATAATAATAATAATAACAATAATAATAACAGTAATAGTAAATGTTGAAATTACCACACTCTAATAAGGTCCTATGAAATCTGTTTAATTTTTTCCTAAATTCCAATTCCAGCAACAGACCCAACCCGGGAAACTATAAGACGTTCCAGCAAATGACGAAATGCGGAAAACTATCGTGATGGATCTTTTACGATAACCGATTGTTCCAGCAATCAATGATTGGTGCCGATTAATCGGTAAAACCGATAAAAAAAAAAAAAAAAAAACTACTGAACCATACTAATAGTAGTAGTAGTTTTAGTAGTAATAATAATAATAATAATAATAACAATAATAATAACAGTAATAGTAAATGTTGAAATTACCACACTCTAATAAGGTCCTATGAAATCTGTTTAATGTTTTCCTAAATTCCATTTTATTTCCAAATTCTGTTATAAAATTTTTCTGGATTCTGTTTTTTTCCATTTTAATGCACTCCTTTTTAAAAGATAAAGTTTATTAATCATAAAGTAAGTCTAATTAAATAAAATCATGAAACTTATACATTTTCAAATCAATTTAATAAAAGTTTAACAAGAATTACATGATTAGGGCCCATGAAATGTTTTATTTTTTTCTCACCATGTGTTTTAAATTCTGTTTTAGCATGTCTAATCATTTATTACATGTCTAACGCATTAAAACAACTTACTTTTTCTAAAAGAAGCCTAATGATTTTTTCCCCATCACAAATTCTGTGTGTATTTACATTTTTATTGGTATCAAATTAAGGCATTGAACATACATTTTATTTGTCTTTTAATTATTTAAAATTAGGCACAAAAAAATATTTTTTTTTGGCAAACAGAGGGGATTTTCTATTATTAGTTAAAACATGGAAGAAATTTTGTGTGATTATTCCTTAAAAAATAATGTCTGTTTCTTTTTAGTAGTAGTAGTAGTAGTAGTAGTAATAGTAGTAGTAGTAGTAGTAGTAGGCCATGTACTTTCTACTGAACAATAGACTTCAAAACGGGACTTTTATTTTGATGGGTTGCAAAATAAATGAATACCTATACAATTCTGTGCATGTGATATGATGCTTTTGTTCAGTTCAAATGGTCAAATGCTCATGAAGTGACAGTTCTGGAAATGTTCTTCATGTGTTTTCGTCCTCATTTAGTGAGACAGCAGATGCTGAAATCACCGCAAGCGTCGCGCGCACTAAACTGTGAATTACGTTTTTATGAATTGATTTCGTGACTCCGTCTGCGTTTTCTGCATCGCGGGATAACATAGAGCCCTACAATTCCACCAGCACAATGTTTACTCTTGCACTTTAAATGCTTATATTCTTGAACACTTAATGAATATCTAATCAGAATGAAAGAGCAGTGCTGAGTCTAGGAGAACTCACCGGTATAACACACACCTCTGACGCATCGCGTTAAACTCGAGCAGCGGTCTAAAACAGTTTATTTATTCACCAAACAGACAAAAGTTTACTTCTAGAATGAACAATGAGGCAAAGATAAGTTTGAAGTTCAGTGTTTAAAAAACGGAGCAATCTATATTATAACTCTATAAATTAAGCATAAAGACTTCATTAGAGCCACAGAAAGACTACTATACTAAATATACAATTCATTATGTACATTAACAACTATTCGGGGCAAATATAATGCAATTTAATGGAAATCTAGAGCCACTAGAGGACGCTCTCGCACTGTATAATGAAAGCAGAGCCTTCTCAGCCGCTCCAGCAACAGACCCAACCCGGGAAACTATCAGCCGTTCCAGCAAATGACGAAATGCGGAAAACTATCGTGATGGATCTTTTACGATAACCGATTGTTCCAGCAATCAATGATTGGTGCCGATTAATCGGTAAAACCGATAAATCGGTCGACCTCGAGTCTTGACCATGTTTTATGGCCAGGCCACTAACAATGAACTCATCAATCATCAAGTAGCTTTCTATTGTGCCAGTAAGTACATTTAAGGTACAAACGTACATTAAGATTATATTATTTAATGAAATAAATGGTTATAAAATACACAGGAACCAATAACTCTGATCCTTTTTACCATACATTTTTACAGGATTTTTCTGGTTTTGTTTTTCAGTGAACACTGAACTGATAATTAGCTCCATATATCGGAGCTGCTTTTTTCCCAGCTGACAATTCTGACGTCAGAAAGCCCAGTAGAGTTTACCCGTATTTGTTTCACAGATGGTTGAAATTAAAAAAAGTCACGTTTGACCGTTCACTACTTCCAATGTTTCACGAGGAGGTGGTGTAGCATGCAAACAATGACACATCTGGGAAATCGCTCCATAATCCAGCTCCCCAAACCAGATCAGCATCTGTTATTTATTATGATGACTTACATGTTCAAAGACATTGAGTGGTCCCATTGAGCAGAATCATGTGGATGCGGTGAATGGGGGCAGAAGCGTTAAATCTTTCAATTATTTAGTGTCAGTTCATCATATATTTTTTTAAATAATGTGTAGCCTATATTGCTATGTGTTTATGTGTGAATGGCCTCACCACAGTTGAGCTCCTCTGCAGTGAGAGTTGCGACCGAGCGTCCATGCAAGCGGCTTGGATAGTCGCATGTAGCCGCGGCTTGAGCGTTACCAGACTCTGCGTACTGCTTCAACAGATCGGCTAACCACAGCAGTTCACAGTCACAGTGCAGTGAGTTTGAGTCGAGGCGCCTTAAAACACACACAAACACAAAATGAAAATAAAATTTTTTTGCAGATCTTTGGTTAAAATAACACAATGTTAGATGATCAAATCACTGATACACTTGTAGCAATGGTAACCCTCAGACTTTCTAAACTCAAATGCAACAACTGTTTTTTGTACCTCTAATCCTAATCGTTGCCAAACAAGTTTTAATATCTCGTCTCGAATGGCTGGTAGGAGGAGGTTCAGAATATCAACACAAAAATTGAAACATTTTCTTTCATATTTAGTAGATTCAAGTTATTTAGTACATCAAAACATTGAAACTCCTAAAATTCTAAACTGTGTTAATAAATATTTTAAAATTACTTTTTAACATCCTCATCTAAAGGAATGGTACTAAAACATTGATATTAAACAGTAGTTAACTGAAATAAAACCATGATTTTTTTTTTTTTTTTGGTAAAGCAAGCAGGAGTTCTCGTATATTTACACTTTATTAAAAGTTATTTAAATATCAATTTATTAAGAACATTTCTTTTTACACTTTTGAATAAAAAAATTAAATTGACAAAAACACAAATAAAATAACAACAACTTCAAACTGAAAATGACAACCAATTCAACATTTGAATAAACATCTCAAAAATGTTAAAACAACACTGCACTAAATATTTTAATTACATGTGTTATTTATAACGTATTTGCAGCTTAAGTGGAACAAAAGTTTTTAGTTTTTAGCTAAATGCAAAGACAACCTCTGAGCAAACTTCTGCTTCACCCAACCATAAATCAGCTTGAGCAATACTCACAGTCTCTTCATGGACTGCAGCTGGGAGAAGGTTCCTAATGCAAGATGAGTAATTCTGTTGTTGTGCAGAAACCTGCAATAGACATCAGGGAGAGAGGTGCACAGTTTCAAAACTGTGTATTTAAAAATCAGGCACAGAAAATCCGTGATCTGGACAAAAAAATAAAAAACAACAACAAACAAGACGCGTGCCTTAAAAGCATTACTATACTAGTGTTCCCATTAAGATTCAGTGATTTTCTTATTCTGTGGTATCTAATCTTATTATTATTATTATTATTATTTATAATCTGTGAATGGTGTGTAGTACAAATTGTGTACAATTTGTTTTGAAGGTGATCTGACTTGATAGAGAACACAAAACAAAATCTTCAAAAAAAAATTGTTTGGCAGTTTTTTTGAAATGGCAGTTTCCATTTTTGCAAAGCACAAATTCAGATGGTTGTGACACTTGTAGCAGACTGGAAAACAGTGCTTTCTGATCAGATCCCTGATGCATGTGTAGCGGAGTATAATATTTCACAGTATTACAATTTTATACTGTATTTTTGATCAAATAAGTACCGTCTTGGTGAGCAGAAGAAAACTAAACCGAACAAAACATGAAAACTGTAGGCCTAATTAATCCTAAATGTTGACGAGTAGTTTACATGCTCTGTGGAATAGAGATGCAAAGATGAAGGTCCACAGGGATGTTCTTATTTTCTACCAGATCAGATGGGGTCACTTTCCCAGGGATGACATTACTGTTCACAACTAGTCAAATAAACAACAAAAAGCATTGTTTGATTGATCAGCATCCAGATGTATATTCTTTATACATGTTCACTTCTTCACCAGCTTCTAGCTTCTCTGGAAACTCCAGCAGTGAGCTGGTCCCTAACTCGCGTGTTAGTCCCTGTTTATGTACGAGTGCCTTTCCCGTCATTGAAAGACATCAGAATGTGTGTGGGTGAATCCAGCGCCACAATCTCCAAACATTTAGGATTCGGGTCAACAGAAAGAAATGAGACAGAGAAAACCGTAATAAAAATGATTTAAGCTGCTTGAACCATTTGAGCTAAACAACACAGTCCACTACAAAATGTTAAACTAATCTATTTCTGCTGGGTAGTGGACTGTTAGTTCCCAGCGTGCTTTGCACAGAGCTGAATCATGAGAGTAAATTGTGACATTGAGTGCTATTTTATGCGTTTTTAAGTAAAGAGAAAGACCTAAACCTTCATACTAAAGTCACTCAATGAGAAATAGACGTTACTAAATAAGTGCAGTGGCATGTAACTAATCAAGAGTTCATATTACTTACATTTTGTTAATACTTTGTAAAAGTATAATGTAGAATTTTTTATTTTGTGCATCTTCGTTTTTACATGAAGTGGTCTTAGGGTGACCATATGTCCCCTTTCTGGACCTAAAAAATGCAACCGGACAGGATTTTAGGTTTTGAGGCTTTCTACAGTCGTCATTCATTGTGTACATTTTTTGTAGGACTGTTTTCTTAATCCTGCTTCCACTGTATTTATGAGCATTACCGCGTGCTCCCACAGTGTGTGTGTTCCACTCCTGTGGTGTGTGTCCAGTTCTGCTGACATTACAATACTGCAAATCATTTTCATGCAGCAGGCAGCCACCATCAATATGTGGAGTATTGCAACCACCTTTGAATGAGTGCTCGTGGTTCACTTTCGATTTCGCAATCATGCGTACTCCGTGTAAAGGAAGCACATCTTACGAGATAAGATATTTGTCAATGAGCTCAGGATATGTTGAGCAGCAAATCCTCCACCATCGTCCGTCAGTCATCTCTCCTTATTCAAGACTCATGATTAGTCAAATCTGACTCCTGCAGATCATGTTGGATGCAGGGCTGCCATTTCCATGGGTTGATTTTCCCCGTGGGTTAAAGGTTTAAAATGTTGCATAAATGTGACTGAAATGCTTGTATTGAAACATTTAGCTATGTTTATGGTCAATCTGCATAACAGTGACTATTTTGAATTTAGATATTTGTAATATGATCTTTGCACTAATTTGGGGGCTACTTTAACCCCCACACCCAACCGGCCATCTGCCTCCTGCCCCCACTGTCCTCCATTTGGAAAACAAAAAAAATGTCATCCTATCTTTACTCAACACATGGAAGTGCAAATTGCACCATTAAATTTTTTATGGTAATTTAAATACAAACAAAAGCACTCATTATTTTTCTTTAATATGTCAGGGTTTACAGGGTCAAAACATCCCTTTGAAAACGATTCCTCTCAAAACAAACCAGAACATAGGCTACAGCTCATAGCACACATTTGCCTACACATGCAACTCTGTAGGGACCGGAGTGATTGTGAGGTCTGAGATGCATGCATAACTCACAGCCGCTCCAGCTTGGGAAGATGAGAGAAAGACTCCGGCTCCAAAGACTCGATGTTGTTGAAGTGCAGGTATCTGTGAGACAGAGTCACTTTGTTTTACTTGCCATAAACACAGAACCTTGAGCTTTTCCTCAAGTTTAATTTGACCTCACCATGACATTTTCTGAGCCTAATGTCTGTCAACAAAAACTTGTCCAGTACTTGTTTGACTTCCTTAATCTTATGCATTTTCAACAAGAAAACAAAAAGCAGGACTCTTTTTTTAATTTCTTGAGAACTTGGATGGAGACCATTATTTTATTTTCTTTAAAACAATGTGCACCAGTTAATCATGTAAGATCAGGGACGTGTTTTAGGAAAGCAAATATGCTCCAATTCCGATTCATTTTGACTTGAACAAAATGAACAAGGCAATAACACATTTCGGTGACAGTAAATAACTCTTGCTCCAAGGCAAATATACTGTGGGTTTTAAATGTGGTCAACAATAACAGAGTCAAAGGATCATGGAGAGTAATAAGAAATATTTGAGGTGACTGCAAAATGTGCTTATGTGCTTCTTGGTACATCACAAGCCGCATCAAAATCATGGATTCTTTTTCAGCTGAATAAAATAAAGTGCACATAAAAT
The DNA here is from genome assembly GCF_023724105.1 of Carassius gibelio. Taxonomy (NCBI): domain Eukaryota; kingdom Metazoa; phylum Chordata; class Actinopteri; order Cypriniformes; family Cyprinidae; genus Carassius; species Carassius gibelio. Next base: position 5,212,309 of record NC_068412.1, on the reverse strand, counting down.
ATTTGTAATTTTTAAAAACATGGGTCAAAATGCATATTAAAAACTAGACAGGAGGTGACAAGGCAAAAGGTTACTTACAGTTGTTCTAGAGAGACAAGGCCCTTAAAAGCTTCTCGGTCTATCGCCTGGATTTCATTCTTGTACAAATAGCTGAAAGGATTATTCAGGAGTATTAGTACAATAGTGAGTGTCAAACACTGAGAGGTCTCCTATTTTTAACAGAGAAAAGAAATATAAAACAAGCACAACATGTACACACAGAAATAAAGATCAAAATTGACTTTTTAATCAAATAATGCAGGAATAATAGCAAAAAACCTGTTGCATATTGACTGTATATTGATAACAAACAAGGGATGGCCTGTGGGAAGCAGGAATGAAAGTTTGTGGTTTTTCTGCCCAGGGACAGTGGGCTGTTGAGAACCAGAGCATAGTCACATAAACCACATGATCCTGTGACCTTGAGGACTATGACACCATCCCACAGGAAGTGTATGCTGCAGATATGCTGTGTCTTCCCATACGAGTCTTCAATATTTGAATATATAAGCACCACTCAAGCAAAGCACTAAGTTATGAGAGATGTTAAAGTTAAGAATCTGCAAAGAATATTATTGCTGTAATGGGAATATCACACAGACCATGCTGAAGTCTGAAATAATTAGGAATTTTTTGTTTCTATTTTTCTCAGTATTACTCCATTGATATTCATTTCTCTATTGATATCAAGTAACAATTTAAACAAAAAGTAAAACTGAAAAAATGTATATGATTATGTGAATATTGTTCCTCAAAATTTCCTTAAATGTATTGAATCCCTAACATTTTCTATTTTTGTCCTGGTTTCAATGATAAAACAAACATAAAAATAAAAAATATGCAGACTTTTGGACCCCACTATATTTGTAAAAAAAAAAAAAAAAAAAAAATCCAGCGGGGGTAATAATTAAATTATCATATCAGTTCTTCTAAAAAGTTGTGGGAAGTTGTGAGTGACTCCTAACCCCTAAGGTTGTGGGTTCGAGTCTCGGTCCAGCAATACTACAACTGAGGTGCACCCCAGGCACCGTAGCATGACTGCCCACTGCTCCGGGCGTGTGTTCACGGTGTGTGTGTGTGTGTGTGTGTGCGTGTGTGTGTGTGTGCACTGCTGTGTGTGTGCACTTTGGATGGGTTAAATGCAGAGCACGAATTCAGAGTATGGGTCACCATACTTGGTTGTATGTCACTTTCATTAAGATAATATTAAGATTTAAAGTTTTAGTTGTGTGTTTTTGTTGTTTAAACTTTATATATATAAAATTCATTTTATTTTAGTTTTATGTATATTAGTACATATATTTAAACTAAGTATAAATGTTATGTAAATATAAAACGGGAATAAAATCAACCCTTTGTAATATATCATTTCACAATAATAACCCTGAAAAAATGTGAGGTTTTCTTATGCAAAATGTTCTCAAAGCAGAAATATTTATTTCTTTTGATTTGGGGGTGAAATATGACCAAGACATGTTTTTGACAAGTTGGTGAGATTAACCTACACATACTTTACTCTTACTGTATTCTCTTAGCAGCTGAGTTTAGATGTTATCTAGGCAAAACCAGGTGTGAAACATTTCAAACAACCAACTGTATTTAAATATAAACACAGGCTGCTCTCACCACAGATTCTCAGATTGCTCTGTGACGAACAAAGACAGGAACAGTGCAACGTCTGCCTAGAGGGCAATTATTCCTGCTCCGTCTGCCTCTGATCTCCGCACTTTTGGGTCAGGGCCGTCAGACAGATAATTTTACAGTGCAGACAATTAAGTTTCCCACATGTGTGAGAGTCTCTTTCCATGACCTCAACTCTCTTCTGTGTCAAACAATGGCAGTAGTAATGACTGAATCATTCATACAAGTGGTGAGCATGGTGCAACATGTTGGCTCATGGTTCTGAAATCAAGTGAAAGCTTTTTTTTTCTCATATCACCTACTATGTTGTACATTGTAACTTTAACTTTCGGGCACTGGTTGTACAGTATCTATGCTTTAAAATCTATATTACTTGGCCTCTCTAATTCAGAACTTTCTGTATTTAAATTTTTTCCACAATTTCTATATTTGAATAAGCAATCAAAAGAGGTAAAGAAAAGCTCACAGATATTTTAGGCTTTCCAAATCTTCAAAGGCTCCTCTTGGGATTCTTCTAATGTGGTTGTTATTTAAAAGCCTTTAAGAAAGAGGAAAGAAAGGCATTAAACAAATGCAATCAAAGGAACATGCTCCAAAAAGTTTAGTTTTATGAGGTGTGCTCTTCATGAAACCAGTTATGAAAACATTGAAGCTTACAGTGTATTGAGGTTTTTTAATCGTCTGAAGGATCCTGGCTGTAAATCCTTGATTTTGTTGAATCTCAGATCTCTGGAAACAAAAGATAAACATACTTGGATCAAACAAAGCATTATGTTACTCCTGTGGCCTTTGTCATGTATTGAGTATATATATATATATATATATATATATATATATATATATATATATATATATATATATATATATATATATATATATATATATATATATATATATATATATATATGTACATATACACATATACATATATATGAAATATAACTATCAATATACCTCAATATATAATATACATCAGAAACAGGTATTATTTTGACGATAGTTATTAGTCATCGTGGGTCTGAACACAAATTCCAATTTTAGTATTACCTTTGACATTATACATTGTAATTTTCTTTCAGACTTTCTTTCAATCACATTCTCATCCTGGCCTTGTTTATGTCACATTTGCTATATTTATGAATGTGCATGAGGAGATGTCCGACCTAAGGATTATGGAGTGCCACAAGGCTCGGTCTCATGTCCTTTAATGAACTGCTTATACGTGCTTCCTTCAGGTGCAGTCACAAGGAACAATGGCACTAGCTTTCACTGTTATGACATGCAGCTCTATATGTATTCCACACCAGATGTAATTTAATAAAACAAAATTCAGAGTTATTTATTAAACCATTATTAGAACATTTTAAGATGTCCCTTTAATACAGCGTCTAAGATGTTCAACTGAGTCATGCTTTATAGTAACACAACATGGTGTTTGACAACAATTTCTTGATTAAAAGCCACTTCATTAATATCCCTTATACAGTACATTATCAGGGTGGCATATGAATTAATAAGTTCATGATGTATAACTTGAAATAATTTTAATGCATTGCATTATAATTACAGTCAGCTAAAAAATAAATGCAACCTTGGTGAGGATAAGTGACTAAGTTTAAAAACAATTTAAAATTGTATTCCCAACTTCTGACCTGCAAACTAATATAATATCTATTATAGTTGCACAGTGAGATTTTATATAATGCGAGTATCCAGAGAATGCAGGTGAATATAAAATTATTGCACATAATAAAACAGTTAATGCAAATGCATTGAGTGAGGTAGAAATTGTGCATTCAATATCCAACGCTCCACCAGAGGATGTATATCCTTTTCCTTCATGGCCTCTGAGATATGCAATACACTCTCTCAGCTTGAGTCTAGACTCTTCTTTCTAGCCAACCTCATAGCATATTTATAGATATGTGCTCAGCTGTGCTGTATTGTTAGGCCTGGAATCCCGACTATTATTCTTAGGATATAACAGTATATAATCAGGGAATAAGTCTAACATTATCACAATTTTCTCTGACTCTACCTCACAAGCTTCTGTCCTGATCACATCCAGCCCCACCAACAACTCCTAATTATCCTAATTATTAACTCATCTCTTTTAGCTGATGTTTGTCATTCCATAAGCCAGCAGATGAGGGATATTTCCCTCAATGTGTCCTTGAACCGCAACCTTATCGTGGTGTAGAGGTTTGAGTACCCGAATGATCCTAAGAACTATGTTGTCCGGGGCTATATGCCCCCGGTAGGGTCTCCCAAGGCAAACAGGTCCTAGGGGATGGGTCAGACAAATAGTGGTTCAATAGCCCTTTTATGAATAATTCACAAACAAGAACCATGATGTCGCCCGGCAATTCGCAGCCAGGGCCCCACCCTGGAGCCAGGCCCAGGGCGGGGGCTTCCCTACGCCTTCGGGTCAGGAATAGGTCTCTCACTGTCATTTTTGCTTACGGGCCAAATGGCAGTGTAGAGTACCCGGCCTTCCTGGGGTCTCTGGGAGGGGTGCTGGAAAGTGCTCCGATCGGGGACTCTGTCGTTCTACTGGGGGACTTTAACACTCATGTGTGCAGTGACAGTGACACCTGCAGGGGCATGATTGGGAGGAATGGCCCCCCGATCTGAACCTGGGTGGTGTTCTGTTATTGGACTTCTGTGCAAGTCACAGTTTGTCCATAACGAACACCATGTTCAAGCATAAGGGTGTGCATCAGTGCACGTGGCACCAGGACACCCTAGGCCGGAGGTCGATGATCGACTTTGTGGTCATTTTGTCTGACCTCCGGCAGTATATCTTGGACACTCGAATAAAGAGAAGGGCGGAGCTGTCAACTGATCATCACTTGGTGGTGAGTTGGATCCAATGGCAGGGGAGGAAGCTGGACAGACTCGGTGCAGGACCCAAATGTATTGTGAGGGTCTGTTGAGAACGTTTGGCTGAGCCCCCTGTCAGAGAGATTTTCAATTCCTTCCTCCAGGAGCTTCGACCAGATTCTGACAGAGGCTGGAGCCATTGAGTCAGAGTGGACCATGTTCTCAGCCTCCAATGTCAATGCGGCCACTCGGATCTGTGGCTATAAGGTTTCTGGTGCCTGTCAAGGTGGCAATCCCCGAACCCGGTGGTGGACACCAGAAGTAAGGGATGCTGTCAAGCTGATGAAGGAGTCATACCAGGCCTGGCTGGCTTGCAGGAGTCCTGAGGCAGCTGACGGGTACCGGCAGTCCAAGCAGGCTGCAGCTCGGGTGGTTGTGGAGGCAAAAACTTGGGTCTGGGAGGAGTTTGTTGAGGCCATGGATAAAGACTATTGGTTGGCTTCGAAGAGATTATGGCAAACCGTAGTGCCTCAGGAAGGGAAGCAGTGCCCTGACAATACTGCTAACATTGGAGGTGGGCAACTGTTGACCTCAACTGGGGATATCGTCGGATGGTGGAAGGAATACTTTGAGGATCTCCTCAACCCCACCGACATGCCTCTGGAATGACAGACTGGGGTGGTGGTCCCTCTTTTCAAGAAAGGGGACCGGAGGGTGTGTTCCAACTACAAGGGGAATCACACTCCTCAGCCTTCCTTGCAAAGTTTATGCAAGGGTACTGGAGAGGAGAATTCGGCCGATAGTCGAACCTTGGATTCAGGAGGAACAATGCGGTTTTCATCTCGGTAACAGAACACTGGACCAGCTTTATTCCCTCACCAGGATGCTGGAGGGTTCATGGGAGTTTGCCCAACCAGTCCACATGTGTTTTGTGGATTTTGAGAAGGCATTCGACCGTGTCCCTCGCGGCCTCCTGTGGGGGGGGAGGTGTTCCGGGAGTATGGGGTACGGGGCACTCTGCAAAGGGCCGTCTGGTCCCTGTATGACCGCAGCAGGAGCTTGGTTCGCATTGCCGGAAGTAAGTCAGACTTCCCAACACCAACATTTCACACTAAGTAAAGTTTAAAAAGTAAAAATCACAATCAACCAGCCCTTTAAGCCTAGACTATGACATAATTTACATTTTTGGGTGAACTAACCCTTTAAATAAATGACAAAAAAAATAATTTGATGCTTCAACAAATTCTAACTGACCCTCTGATGTCACATGGACTACTTTGATGATGTTTTTATATCTTTCTAGACAGGGAAAAGTATACCATACATACATTTTCAATGGAGTGTCAGAAAGCACTAAATCTAAAATACCTTAAACTGTGTCCCGAAGATGAACGGAGGTCTTACGGGTTTGGAATGACATGAGGGACATAATGACATAATTTTCATTTTTGGGTGAACTAACTCTTTAAGCCATACCGAATCTGGTTCCTCTCACGATTCCTTCCTCATACTGATTAATCTTCAGGAGGTTTTTCTTGCCACAGTTGGCTTACTCATTCTGAGCATAATGGCAATGTACTCAGTGCAGCTGCTTTGAAACCATTTAAATAGAATTGAATCAAACTGAAACTGTGCTTGCTGATTTGATGCATTTACGCGTAAACTGAAAAAGGCATTTAGTATAGTAGGATGGTAGGGTACTAGGGCTCAGTATCTTCACCGGCATCATAATTGAATTTAGTCCATTATGACAACAAATAACTCAAGGACAACATTACAAGCAGTGGAAGGCTGGCTGATTTTCTCTCACAGAGATCACAACATTGACTTGGCTTACAAAAACCACCAAATATCTCTGTAAACAGGGCATATAACAACTAACTTCTAACAAGCCTCTCTTAACATTCCCAGAGAACAAGAAAATAACTCCAAATAATAATAATAAGCTTTTCACAAGATTACTGCAAAAAATCAGCTTGTGATATATCATTTACTCATCCTCGTGTCATTCCAAACCCCTTTACTTTCTTTTATGCTATATAATGAAAGAAAGTTGAGGTTTGGATTGACATGAAGGTGAAAATGGCAGATTTCAGAATGTAAGAACAAAAGACGTTAATAATAATAATAATAATAATAATAACAATAACAATAACAATAACAGCAATAAATGTTTTGTTTTTTTTGTAGAAAATAAGGTTGTTAAAAGGATTTCTGAAGGATTGTGTGACTGGAGTAATGATGCAAAAAATTCAGTTTGAAAGTCAGCTTTGATTGTTCCTAATAAACTGTTTAACGGCACCCGCAAGTGGATATTAAATTATGTTGTGGGATAATTAAATATATTCTAAATAAACTACAAACATAAAATTATATACTTTTATTTTGTTCTCACATTCTTTATTGTAACTCCTCACTCACAGTGGCACAGTTGAATGAGAGGCTCATTATGCAGTTCATTATGCAGCTCATTATGCAGGGCTTTGTCTTCTCAGGTGTAAATCACAATGATATTCATGATGGTTGACGCCTACTCGCATATGACTTTTACCAACAAAAAGTGTCTTAGAAATTGTTTTCTGTGAATGAGTAAACAAGATGATTTTCACATAATTTAGAAAGAAAAATTCTAGGCTACAAGCTCCAGTTCTCAACAATCCCGGGAACCAATGTTATGTATGTGTTTTATGGCCTTATTCAAGGGATTTAACATTTTTAGTTTTTCACTAATCACGCATAACATCGTTTTTCCTCAAAAACACAATCATGTACATACATGCATGTCACGTATTATTATAGCCCAGTTTGTGCTGATTACAGTGAGATTAGACTTTGGCCATTTAGATGTTTATAAGCAACTGAAAAAAGCACAAATGTCAGGGCATGACGAAACTTCTCCAGGCCCCAAAAATATCCTTTGACTCCAGAGGTTTAATGCACATCTTCACAGCTCTTAAAGTTTTCAGTATCCACTTTCTGTTCTGTCAATGTCAACTCTAATGCCATTATGAGTAAGTCGAATCAAGTTAGAATTAATTCAGATTTACAGACTTGTGTATTCTTGTGTCGCAACAAACACATACTCCCTAAAAAAGAGGAAACCTGTGTCAGGCTAGAACAGCTACTTCAATGCTTTGCTCCATTCACATCTGCAGGTGTTAGAGGTCTTGCGAGGTCACAGTGTGCATAAATTCAAATGCTGGGAATTCCTCACTGACCAGATAACTGATAAAACATCTTGGATGCACATCAAACATCTTATTTATAGTCGCGATCTACTAACTTTGACTTGATTTTCCCAGGCTTTATAGATTGACATGAACACTTGCATGGAAATTCTACAAGTAAAAACATCTGGATTACACATCAACAAATTAAAGTCCTTCAATGCAAAAATCACTTCCATAAAACTAATTTTGACCTCACATGTACACAAGTTTCGTGCAGTAGAGGACATGTGGCCAAAGCTTAGATTAGTTAGATTGGATCATCTGAAATCAAATAAACTACAATGTATATCACAGTTTATTAATAAATACTGTTATAAACAACTCAATCTAGGTAATTTTGGCAACCCAGCGCTTGGTCAAAAAGGGAAAAACCCAGCACTGGGTTGTTTTGACAACCAGCTGCATTGGGTTTAATGTTAGACACAACACACTGCGGTTTTATTTGACTTAACTATTGTTTAAAAAATACTATACTGCTTAAAAATGATTAACCCAAAAGGATTGGAGATTAAAATCCCATACACTATTACTACAGAAACAATCAAAAGGTGAAAATTTATGGATGAGTAGAATCACCCAGAAATGGACAAAAATATACTTGTACATTAGAAAAAGTTCAGAACAGAATGGCAACTCAGTGGTTAAATGAAATTGTTTGAGAGTTTAATACTGAAGAATATCTTACATTTAAAAATTTGACCAGTCATGTCATTTTTTCTTTTCTCCCACCAAACACACACACTACTAGAATTCCCTTTTGTTTGAGAAAATCAATCAGAAGGGGTTAAATGCCTCTTTCTCTGAAGAATGGCATTCGATTTGTATTTCTTTGTAACAATTTATCTGGTTCTTCTGTGCAACCCTCATTAACCCTTTTAATTTATTAAAACTTATAATTAGTGATGTATAGACAAATAACCCAACCAGTATAGTTTTATGATATAATAATTTATCCCAGACAACTAATCAATTGTGGGTCAATTCTGGTCAGATGTCTGGCCCATATACAAGCACAAGACTCTCCCTCCAATGTACACACCGTAAATTGTTCCTGGATCACAGACAGAACAGGAAACCTTCCGGATTCATTTTCACATAAGGAAAATAAAAAGCAATAAATTACAGACAGATAAAAGTCTTGTTGTGTTCTCACTTTTGCCAAATGAACTGAGCGAGTGAGTGAAAGAGCCATCTTTCTCTTCCATTAGGACTCTAAGCCAAGACTGCTTACTTTCCCTGGGAGTCCTGCAACTGACAGTATGATCCTAAAAAATTCTCTCCCTGTGCTTCTATCCGGCTATCTAGCGTCTGTTCTTCAGAAACGCTAGAAGACAAATGACCTTGCATGACAGCCCCTCGGTTGAGGGACGCCCTCCTCACAGAGACGTGCTCAGACACGGGCTGCTCAGATTCCAGCAGGCCCCCATCCCGCCTCAGGAAACACCCTGAGAACAGACTGAGCTCATCTACTGATCTGCACAACACAATCGACACATTCACGTCATTCCTTACTGAGATACGGCTCAGAGTGGAGCACCAGTCATCCAAACACCAGCTAGATTGTTAGTGAACCTACTGAGATTCTGTTCGTTTAGCAGCTTTACACTAATGATAGTTTTTGTGTAAAAAAAAAAAGTATATATATTAGAGGTGGGCATAGATTAATTTTTTTTATCTATATTAATCTCACTGTGATCTTGAAATTAATCTAGATTAATCTAGTTTAAATAGGCTCATTCGAATTCTGCCGAAGGCATTCAGAATATGTGTGTTACCCAAATAAAATTGTCAAACAGTAAGTCTTTGAGAAGGGGTTTATCAAGCTAGGTGATGCATTAGAACATTGAGTCCGTGCTGCACCACATACGTAACGCACACGGACTGTATACACACTGCAGACGGAGTATGTGTGAAACAGGCGTGAGCTGGGCCGTAGCTGGGGTCAGCGGGGACCCGGTGAAAGTTGTACCAGTGGGCCCGGTTTGAAATTGTTTAGTTTGTATGTTCATACATTTTTATTTATTTGTGCTATTTACACGATGTTTAAGTTTTTTTCAAGTTTGTAGGTGTCAAGGTACAGAAACCAAATAATTAAATGTAAAATAGCACTGGATAGTCTTCAATGTAAAAATGAAATATACAATCAAACCTACATTTATTCACCTTCAACATTTCTCACATTATTACAGTTTTGCTATTAGGGGTGCTCCGATCACGATCGGCGGATCGTTATCCGCATCTCGTCAGTAAAGCCGGTTTTCTAATCAGCGGTTAATTCCATCAGGTGCGTGATTTCACATAGAGCAGCTGTTACTACACAGAGCCGTTGTTAATAGAGAAGATGCGCAAATCACGTTAATTTTCAGCGTTTATTGGCGCATCTTCTCTATTAACAACGGCTCTGTGTAGTAACAGCTGCTCTATGTGAAATCACGCACCTGATGGAATTAACCGCTGATTAGAGAACTGGCTTTAATGACGAGATGCGCATTAACGATCGGCCGATCGTGATCGGAGCACCCCTATTTGCTATATATATAAAATATATATCTGGTGTCTGAATAATTTTAGTTTTTACTGTTAAAACTACAAAGTAGTCAAGAGCAGTGAGTGATTTTCATTTTTATTTTCTTGGATTAACATTACAGCAGCCAGCAGCTAAATTAGGCACCGTCACTTTAAGAGACGATGAACGCATCCAATATAATACACATCCCATTTTTTTCCTCAACTGTTTACTTTCTCTTAAGAAATAACTGACAGTTTTTTCGAGCATAATTTCCAAGGTGGATATTTTGACATATTTTGTATGTATTTGTCGGCACAAGAGCAAAAATAAGCAAATTCGATGTTCAAGTGTTTTGAGACGCCTTTCTCAGCGCGAGCCCTGAACACCAGAACACCGCGGTGTTGACTTGGGCTCTTTCACATCTTTTTGTTTGTTCAAACTGCGATTTATATTTGTTCGTTCAGATGCAGGAGGGACTTCGAGGTTAACTTCGCAGAAGAGAGCTCGGTTCAGTGTCGCTGTCCGTGATACGCGGCTCTCTCCGCACCGAACACAGCGTGCACCAGCTCTGTTCAGCTTTTCCGCGTCTTGTTTTTGGATGCTTTAATGTTTAAATCGACAAGCGGTACGGCTTAACAACACGTGAGAAAGATAAGCTTTCGTGACGATTGCAGCAGTGGCCCGTCAACTGTCCTGAGCATCTTTTTAGGCTGGCCTCAGCCAGTCGGTTATATAAAATATCAAGGTGAAAGTCATCATAGCTTGCTTAGTATAGACCCAGCTCCCAACCCAACTTTGACAATAGATTAACGGCGATATTTTTTTTTAATCGCCCAATAAGAGTCTCGCGTTAACGGCGATAACGGCCCACCACTAATATATATATATATACTTGAATTTATGCCTGTAAATGTCTGACTACTACAGCCATCATTTGCACTAGATCTGAAGACAATGTAACAGTTTAACACATTCTATTTCTTGTATTTTTCATAGACAAAAGCCATCATGTTACCAAAGTTGCCTGGTGGCTTATCAGAGAGTGAACTAGGGAACACAGGGTTGTGCATCAGACAAAACAAAGCAGGCCTGCCATAAACTAACTATTATACTCCATGAGCTCATGCTGAATTACGCCTCAGACTTCCTCTCGGCAGGGAACATGTAAGATGCAATACTTTACATTGTCTAATAAAACAATGTAAACTAAACACACACACACACAAATCAGTTTAGGAGGAAAGCACACAGCATTCACCAACAAGACTGGACAGCAATCGAGCCTTTAGTGATTATTACATAAAGAGTAATGTTTATTGACAGCTGGATAACAAAAAGCCACAACAGACTCTTCATAGACTGTTACTGTATCTAAACGGGTTTGTGACTCATTGTCTCAAGGGTCTGAGATCTGCTATCTTGGCCACATGTTTGAGAGCTTAACTCATATAAAAGGGCTTGGACTGATTAACAGCAGCGTTTGGCAGCAGTGATTTTCACAATCAAAAGCACGCAACACATGCAAGATGTGTTCAGAAATGGGCTAAGATGGATGATATGGTTCATAATGCAACATAACCATAACAAAACCTACATTCAGCTCCGCTCTGCAGTCCTCAAAAGTGCACAAGCATCAACACTGATGCAAACTCTTCAGGGGTGAAAATCTGACAAGCAAGGATAATTAACATCTTTATTTGACCCTCTAACTTTAACACTCACTATTCTAATTCTATTCTTTAAAAAAAAATCGAACTACCTTTCTAATCTGTTTGTATTCTATTTTCTTTTCATTTATTATGCAATTGTATATGTATGTGTGTGTGTATGTGTAAAGACCTCTAACTAGCTTGCTCTATTCTTTTATTTTTTTATTCTATCTTTATAATATTAGTTAAAATCCCATGCTACGTGTACTGTGTTAACCTAACTGAGACTTGTTATAGCACTTATATATCATTGCTCTTTGTTGTTTTTGATAGCTTCCACTGTCTTCATCTTTGGATAAAAGCGTCTGCTAAATGAATAAATGTAAATGTAATGTAATGTAAATCTTAAATGTGGATTATTAATATAGCTAATAATAATAATAATAATAATAATAATAATAATAATAATAATAATAATAATAATAATAATAAAATGCTAATAGTAATATTTTAGGTAATATTATTTTAATACATATATTTTTTATTAATAAGAAATGCATTACTATAGTAGTAATATATGCAAACTTATAGAATATGAACTACAAAAATTAATAATTATATTTTTTTTATTTTAACATTAAATTTACAAATTTAAATGAAAAAATAATGTTACAATAAAAAATACAAAAACAAAAATTACAATACAAAATTTAAATCTATTTCCTTTCAAATTTGAAACCATATAGAGCTTTTATTTTTATTGTTTTCTTTATTTATTTATAGATTTGCACATATTTATATTACAATAATACCAAACTGTGCATATGCCTGTGCAACCCCTTTGCATCTGACAATGTGCAAAAAAAAAAAAAAAAAAAAAAAACTGCATGTATAAGCAATTCTTATAAATGGAGAATAATTAGGAACACACTATTCTGAAAAGTGTTCACTTATTTTCATAGTGGTACCGCCGAGGAGTGACTGTGCTGACACTATATGGCAGATCAGAAATGTGAAATGATAGCAGGAGAATGCACATCAACTGAAAACAGGATGTGGTCTTGGTCCTTGTAGGCTCACGTCCAGCCTAATGATATCACAGAGGAAATTCCCCACTTCAGATATGTGATAAACAGCGAGAGCAACACAATAACACAGATAACAGCTAGAGCACAATACTGGTGCTGCTGAACTCTGGAACCAATGGCATAACAAACATAACATTATGTTTTGAAATGGAACCATTTACTGAAACTCTAAAAAGAGTATGCAAGAAGTTTGCATATCGGATATCTGTTAAACATCACGTTTAATACATCAGGGTTTTATATGGCTCATATAATATGACAATGTGAGAATATGGAACTCGATCTCAATGAGGAAGAAAAAACACCTCAGTTCAGAGACACAAACTGAGCAAAAATATTTGGTGCAGATGCTGATATTTATGTGGCCAAAAAGTAAGATGTAATGCAACGCCAGGCGTGACAAGCGTTTTTGCTAGTTTCAGCCCGACGCAGTTATCATTTTCACGTCCTGCGTCACCCATTTGTGCGCTTATGAGTCGCGTGACAGACACAGTGATGAAGCTCGTATGTGTTTACAGGAAACAAGCCACGGGCGGTTAAGACAGCTGACTCCACTGTGATGTGATCCTGCACGTGCACACACACACACACACACACACACACACAACAAAAGTATCTGAAGAGTCAATAGCAAATTCTTAAAATAATAACAAAACACACTTCCAGTAGCTAGGGCTGGGTACCGAACTTCGATGCCTTTATGGTATCGAACGAAAAACTTAAACTTAAAAATTATTTATCTTTCGGTGCCAAATTTCGGTTCCAAAAGCAAAGTGGCTGTATTTTTCAAGCGGTTGTGTCTGTTTGAGCTTGTAGCATACGTGCATGTAAGGACCTAAATTTGCCGTGATTGGCTGTCCACCACCATGTGACTTGACGGGGAGGATTTCTGAAGATACTCGTAGTCACACAACACAAGTGTAGTTGTTTTTTTCTCAAAACGTTTCCATTTTACAATGCCAAAGAGGTCTAAAGTGTGGCTACACTTTATAAAAGTGGATGCCGAGTCAGCAAAGTGCAACATATGCGATAAGAGTATTGCAACCAAAGTCGGCTTGCCCTCCCTCCCTGTTTAGTTTGGTCTACTCCATTGCGTATCTTGAAACACGTCGTCTAAAAAACAGAGAGAGAGAAACAGATTTATCCGGTACAGCGAATTTCTCTAAGCAGCAGGCCACTGTATACGTTCACTTAAACCATAACCGACTGTGTTTACGGGAATACATGCAGAGACAATTATTTATTTATAATTTTGTGTGTATGTGTTCATTCTGAAGTTACGATACGCGAAAGATGAATTCATTCTCTGTACGAGCATTGTCTGAAATGCTGCTTGCAGCGTGTGCTTTGAATGAGTGAGCGCAATCTCCGAACGCGTGCAAATTGTTTAAAACGCTTGAATCAGCAATATTTAGAAACGAGTGCAAACGATCAGCTACAATCCATTTCACACCTTCAAGCGAGTGAACAACACGAATCAAGTTAGGAATTTTACATCACTACTCACGATAGCCCATCAGACTGGAAAACACAATAGCCTCGGGACGTGGGGCTAGCGATTTTGCGAGCCCTGCAGCTCAGATCTATACAGTTTGTGAAGCACTGGTTTCCACACTGGTTTCGTTAAACAAAATAAAGTATTATTTTAAAAGATTGACTCAAAGGAATCATTGGTTCACTAATCGGATCATGAACTTGTATTACCAAGCCAAAGATTATCTATTATTGACAGCAAGCAGTTTTGGCCCAGATCTGGCCCGCATGGATTTTATGTGGGCCGGATGTGGGCCAACACTGCTTTCTGTCTGGGTCGAATGAATAAAGACTTCAAGTTAATCTGTAAAGCACATAAAGCTATCGTTTGAGTTTATAAACTTATATTTCATGCATGATTCGTATGGATCTGCTTACTGAATGAAAAGTGTGAGTTCTAGGAGAATGTTTGTGTCTTGATGAGCATGTATCGCTCACTAGGAGTCGCTAAATGAACAGCTGCTGTTCTTTTTTTTTTTTTTTTTTTTTTTTTTTTACGGAGGATCAGCTGCCTTGGTTAAAATCCCCAAACTGTTTACTTAAATATTAAATTAATAAATTACATCAAAACAGGGGTGTTTGCGTTATGATGTGGTGGGCTGCTGTGGGCCAGAAAGTCCAGGGCAACTTTTTGATCCCAGTCCGCCCCTGAATGGTGCACCCCTATCCAAAAAGCACAACCAGTTGTATTAATAATGTTAACTTGAGTGTAAAGTGTTACCAGAATTTGTTTTAATTAAGGTGAAAAATAAAAGTTTTGTGTTTAATGTATTTGTGTTGATGTTGAAATGGATTTTAAAACATATGGTATCGAGAAAAAAAAAAAGTATCATTAGGAACCGGTATCAAAACTGAGGTTTCGAAATTGGCACCGGATGGAAAGATTTTGAAGAATACCCAGCCCTAGCTGATTCAGAAGCAGATTCTCGTAGCAAAATCAGAATTACCTCTTTTCATAGGTTCACGAAATGGTCATCCATAAAATGTGTCGCTGTTCTCTTGTAACTTGTAAGTAATCTTAAAGATTCCTAAATGCATCTACCTTCAGAAGGCCAAATAAAGTGCTTTTGCCTAGAAACACAGCATCTCCCTGATATGACTGCTTCAACACTAACTGCAGTTACTGCACTAACTGAAACAACGCCTTCTTACTTGTGTGAACATTTGGGCGGCATTACACAAACAGCAGTACACAAACATGCCAAATATTAAAATATGTAAATGATTAATATTTTGTAGGCTACATAAAAAAATGCCTACATGTCATAATGGATAGTCATCGCATGTATCAGAACTAGGTTATCTATCTGCATGTGCACAAGCAGCTCCGTTTCCTCTTTGAAGAAGTGTTGTGTCTTTGCACTTGCAAACTTCCATCATGTAAGTAGTGCATCTGCCATGGCACGAGCGCAACTGGCTCTTAAAGGGAGTGGGACCTTTTTGTTGATCCGGCCATCGCGTATATTCAGCGCACATAAGGTAAACGTTTTGCAAACGTTTTTTAGAGAAATAAAAACAGGCCGACGAATCGATGCGCATATTTTGCGTCTACGTATTTTTTGCGTCGACGTCATCGATGACCTCGACACGTTGTCCCAGTCCTACTGAGATATGAACAAATAAATGTTCCTCAAATGCCTGATGATCATATTTGAGACTCATTGATTTTTCTACAAAATTATGTCTGTATAATCAAGTAAAGCCGAGCTGCTTCTGTCCCGTATGTGTTCATCTGGAAATATTGCTAAGAATATAAAATTTATTCTTACAAAAAGACGCGTGAAGCACAAGCTGAAGGTTGCCATTTGTACAATTATACAAAATAACTTATACTTGCTAAAACAGTCCATCAATCAGATGAAAGAAGGCATGAAGTAAATTGTTTAACAGAAGGTATAGTTAAAAGCTGCTTTTAACATTTTAACATTCAGCATGGATTCAACCTGATATATGGTCATAAAGGCCACACAAACAGCTGGCCAGACAAAGTGAACATGTGTCTGTCATGTAGAAAACATTCAGTGCAATAAAACAAGTAATTTACAGTCAAACAAAAGCTTCAGATGGACTGCCAAGAAATGAGCTAGGGAACCGCTGATTGACTGGCCAAATAAGAACGAGGTTTCATTTATGTTTTTGCACAGCTCATTATTAAGCTTTGACATTCAGCTCATAGAGGTCCTAATTCTACATCAGGGCTCACTTTTAGCTTTTTAACATTGAAATAGTGTAGCAAACTCTCCCCACAGCACCGGCACAGGAAGAGAGGGCCAGCCCAGGAGTGCTCTTTTAATAACTATCTGGGCCCATATCTTCTCTGTGCAAATGAGCAAAGCTTTAGGGATTTTACTGGCTTTGCATTCCACAATGGCACTGAGAATGAATGGCTGACAAAACCTGACTGCAGCAAATTCCACACAATGGCGCTTCCCTCTTCCTTACTAACTCACTCTGACTCAACGGATCCTCTCTGAGAAAACCCACCAATGGAAGAGGAACGACAAATTGTTCAAATTCAAACGGTTTTTCTTCTTATGTACATTTGAAACATTTACAATATTTCCATGTTACAAACAGATAAACTGTATGCAGATTACTGTAGCTACAAATTAAGATGTAAGATGTAGTCAAGTCAGTATGTACCTGTTTACATAAAAATATAGTTTATATTTAGGAAATTATACTGCCATCAAAAGTGTATTCTGGTGACACTTCTTAGAAATGTCCTCAACAGGTAGCTCTTTTGCTTTGACATATGTGACCCAGGACCACAAAACCAGTCTTAAGCGTTAATTTTTCGATCTGAAAGCTGAATAAATAAGCTTTCCAATGATGTATGGTTAGGATAAGACATTTTTTGACCGAGATGCAACTATTTGAAAATCTGGAATCTGGAGGGTGAAAAAAAAAGAAAAATCTACATATTGAGAAAATCACCTTTAAAAGTTGTCCAAATGAATTCTTAGCAATGCATATTAATAATCAAAAATATATTTATGGTAGGAAATTTACCAAATGTCTTCATGGAACATGATCTTTACTTAATATCCTAATGATTTTTGACATAAAAACAAAAAATCTATCATTTTGACCCATGCAATGTCTTTTTGGCTATTGTTAAAAATATACCTCAGTGACTTAAAACTGGTTTTGTGCTCCAGGGTCACATATTTTAAACATATTTTAACTTAAATATAACAGTTTATCTTTGGTTAATGTTCAATTGATTCCTGGAGGAGATTATAATGACAATGTACACTAGCAAAATCTTTCAATACAATTGAGCAATTTCAAAAGCGCATTCCTGTTACATTCTTGAAATGTTTAGCGCAGGGTATCTTTAAGACTTTTTAAGACCTGCACAAATAAAATTAATACCACACAGATGTTTGTGCAATACTAGTAAAATCTCTATGTGTTAATGTTCTTAGTTTTTTCTTTCTGTGAAGAAGCGACCACAAGCCTCAGTAGTTCATGTTTAATTAAGTGCCAAATACAGTGCATTGTCCAACCAAAATACCAATATCCAGAAGAAAAAATAAAAAAGTTATACGATATATTATATGATATTTTAATCAGGTCTATACAATCAAGCCAAAAATACACAGAGACTCTCATTGGGAAGTCGTGGCCTAATAGTTAGAGAGTCAGACTCACAATCCAAAGGTTGTGAGTTCGAGTCTCGGTCTGGCAGGGATTGTAGGTACAGTGACCTCAAAACCACGAGGTGCACTTGAGCAAGGCAGCAAAAATGGCTGCCCACTGCTCAAAGTGTGTGTTCACTGTTGTGCACTTCAGATGGGTTAAATGCAAAGCACGAATTCCGAGTATGGGTCATCATACTTGGCTGTATGTCACTGTATGTCGCATCACTTTCATTCTGAAATGACCTTCGTTTACTACTTCCAGCTGTTCATTCAAACAGATGGGGGAGAAAAAATAAGCACTCTTACCAAAACACACACACACACACAATAGAGTAAACACTGTCATAATCCATCAAAAGATTATGAAAAATCGTTTGGCACAAATGCATGATGTTCACTGATTGAAAACTGCTTTGAAACCTTAAGTCTGTAAAACACAACAGCGTAAATATTAAAAAGACTGATGGAGAGACATGGAGAATTCCTGCAGGGTAACTGCATTTTGGTCCTCAATTTCATTATAAATCATAAATTTAGTCCCAGTTTGTCAGTGAACCTCTTTTTCAGCGTCTCCTTTCAGGGATCTGGGAAGTTCAGTCCATTGTTCATCATCTAAATATCAAATAAAACAGCAGTGCCACATATGGTAAAGAGGTGAAGCTTGACAGGATCCTTCTGAGATAGCAGGTGGAAAAGAAATGATCCAGCGATGGAAAGAGTCACCCACGTTCCTTAGATACAGTGTTGAGTCGTGCCAGACTGGAGCAGGATGTTGTTAAGCTCATTTATACACTGGAAAAATGAATCCTGAACATTCTTTCACAGTGAACTTATGTGAAACAACAACATGCCTTTGAGGCAACAAATTACTGGCAACGGACACTATAACAGGATAAAGTCTGCCATTTTATTCTAATATGGTCAGAAACATGGCGCGAATGATCACATTCATTCGGACCGTATCTCAATGCCAATACTTCCACCCTCTTTGTCTGTATTACATAATATATGGTAAGGGGGAGAGGCTCTTTACCGGAAAGCCAAAGATTGACAGCAACAGCCATGCAGATGTGCCAGCGACTGTTTTAACTATCAAGCTGTGAAATGACTCAATTACTTTATTGCTGTTTTGTAAATCAACAGCAGGAAATCAAGACAGAGACTAAACAGTCACACGGAGTGGATCAGACTCATTAGGATCTGTAGTACTGTAGTTAGTGATTGTGATTGTGTAGTACTGTAGTTAGTGATTGTGATTGTGTAGTACTGTAGTTAGTGATTAGTGATTTTTCTAGACGAACATACAACAAGCTTAAACACTGAGAGAATCGCTCAATCCCTCAAAACAGATATAACACAGAATGGCACAAAATATCGATGTCATGATGTTCAGTTTCCGGATGGGCATCTTGCAGACAGATGTGGAGTTCAGCTAATGGAGAGCACCGGTTATGTTTAAGTCACTCCTTTGCAATCAGCCACAAATCTGAATGCAGGCCTCTGTCTGTTTGCAGTTGCACAGATGCATTGTGGGTCTGGAAACGAATGCATGCAACTGTCACTCGGGACTATTAAAACCAGCCGAGGAATGCATAGCAAATTCAGAGCGGTTTGGGATCCACTCTATCGGTCTCACTATCTCTAAAACACCAGCTCTGAATGTCCAAAAGGTGTGATATTTAGCATCAGTATGCATCTGGTCATGAGTTCAAGCTGTTCCCGTTGAGCTTTAACACAGTGACCCACAAAAAAAGACTTCATTAGAGCAGCAGCTGAAAAACGCCATTCATTCATTAGTCAGGAGAGTGACACAATGCTGTTACTGTCGCAATTACATCAAAGAGAGGAACCCAGTGAGCACAAATACAGCCCAAAGAAAACGCTGTTGGTGTTTCCCCAAATACCAGATTCTGTTTTAATACTCAAAAAGGATATAGTAGGCTACATTGATTCAATAATTTTTTAATATTTCTACTATTAGAGACTTTTCTGAAATTATGTGTTGACTTATTTAATCTCATAATTAAATGAGGGTATAAAACGCTAACAAATTAATTAATCGTCTAAATATGTAATCAAATGAACTTTTTCTCATTCCTAATAATTTTTGACAGTGCAGCACATTACTGTAATAAGAATGTGGCAACAGCCCTAATCCACCAACATGCATCTGATTACATCCTTGCTATAAAACATGTATAACTCAACAATAACACAAATCTAATTTGTTTGTGATGAATGGTCACATAACAAAATCAACACACACACACACACACATGAGATCATGACTCATTTTAACTCATACTCAGTCTCCACACATAATGAAAAACACACAAGCACAGGTTTGAAGCGTTCTTTGCAAACACTGTCAGTGCTGCAGTCTGTGAGCTGAACACAGTATGATCCACTAGTCTGGACGGCCATGATTATGACTCAAAACCTAGTGTGCTGCCCATCTAGACAGCATTTTAGCACATAATGGGAACATACAGCATTTCTGTAATCTTATATCTTTGTCCACTTTGTCTACTTAAATGACATTTTTCCAGTATCTGGCCAAAGTGTTCAAGTGGGCATGAAGACCACAAGTGTGTTTGATTACCAGACGGGACACACTCAAAAACAAAACAAAAAAGCAAAACAAATAGAGCTTTATTTACAATTTTTGATTCTCAATACCAACTTTAAACAGTACTCAAATTTAACTTCTGAAATGTCTATTAAGTAGTCCCTATGAAAACAGTGTAGTAATTATGATGCCTCTATAAATTTATAAAATACATTACAATAATAAAACACAGATATTCATATCTGCACTATGGAAGCAATTCGAAATGTATAAACTCAGAATTGCAAGAAATAAACTTAGATTTGTGAGATACAAATTCACAATTCTGAAAAGAAAAGTCAGAATTGTGAGATAAAAATACAATTGCAAGAAAAGTTTTTTTTTTTTTCTTCATCACATTACTTTTTATTATTATTATTATTATTATTATTATTATTATTATTATTATTATTATTCTGGGGCAGAAACAAAAACAGAATTGCATGACATAAACTCATAATTGCGAGACAAAAAGCCATAATTGCAACTTTTTATCTTACAATTCCGACTTTATTACTGGAAATTCTATAAAAATAGAAATAAAATAAAGTTATAGGATTTATAGGATAAACTCTACATCGAGTACCAGATGAGTATTTAGTTAGTGTGCGTTAACTGCGCTAAGCTTTGGCATTTTTCAGACCTGGGACAGTCTTGCACATTTTTTTTTTTTTTTAAGTGGCCAAGTTCGCAAGTGTGTGATTTGGGACAGGCCCCATGTTATATGCTCCAGCAATTATTAGGGTATGAGAAGTACGTGCAGCATTTTTGGCCATCAAAGGTGCTTGCATTAGCATTTGAATATGGGTGCTCAAGCGCTCTCGAATCGCTTTTATGACGCTACCTAGGTAGTAAAAAAAGGGTTGAAGTTGTGAGACACAACCGCTGTGTCCACGAAACAAAGACTCGTCCAGATGAAGAACGTAAATCACAGCAGAGAGCGAAACACCGCCACTCAAACTCATCTGTGACTTACTTAGTGTGCAACTCTGACACAATGCACAAACCATCAACAATAATTATACTGACAACGTTCTCCGGGGTGGAGAAGTAGTTCATCTGTAACATTAGATGGAAAAAACGAAGAAGGTAAGCACGCATAAGACATCAACGACCGTTTCTGTTTCTCTCGCAGAAAAAAGGCTAGTGTACTCACAGGATTGTTGTCTGGGGAAGAACAGCTGGTACTGATTCCAGGTTTAGATGCATACATCTGACAGTGGTTCGGAAACACAAACAGCGGCTCGGACATGACAAGACACAGTATGGGCCACTGCTGAGGAGCAACACGCCGAGTACACTTAAAAAACAGGGTAAGTTTCGGACAGTCCGCAACGCCATGACCAGCCAGTGCGCCGAAAGAGCCGTGTGCACTGTGCAGGAATCCAGCAGTCCAGTGGGAAGTAGGGCAGTGTTACAGCCCGTGTACTAGACGGCATGAAAGACCAATCAGAGCCTCCACAATCATGTTCACGACAAAAGCCCATCCTACTAAACTTTCACATACTACACACTTCAGAGTACGTGCGTTACCGGCAGCAACGTAGTACGTAGGCCGAGTATGCGAACTGGGATTCTCTCTGAAGTATTGAACCGTCAAGAACAGACAACTGCGCTGTACACAAATATTTATTTTCCATAGTAAAAGTACATTTCTGGCAAGTAGATTTTTAATCTCAGTTTTATTATTCATTTAAAATTAGACAAATGTGCTATTATTTTAATCTCCAGTCTGTTATTTACCAGTTCATACAGTATTTTAAGACACCAAGCAGTTTTTAACCCCAGTCGCGCAGATGGGGAACGATGTTGCACACGGCGTTACAGTGTGTCCCGCTTGTTAAACTATGCTGTTATATGATATTAGCGATTTAATTTACAGTACTTAATTTGTGTGTTTTAATGAGAAACCTCAAGAAACAAAATAAAGACGACGTTTAATGTTCAGAAATTATTATTTCAAGACATGTAAAGCATTTGTCTGGCTCGTTTATGTGGGTCGTCCCAAGCGTGGTTGCATGGTTCATTGTCAAACTCCAGAATAAGATTATTTTTCATTCTTAAAAACGGCATTATTTTACTTGAAAAAATAAACAACTGAATAATATATATGTAAATAATAATATGATATATATGTATGAATTGTGTGTTTTTTCCCCATTGGATCAAATTTTATATTGTCCAATGGTCATGTTACAATTGTAAAAAAAATTTTTTTTTACCCCACCACGGGTTGTTGACAAGTTTTTTTTTTTTTTTTTAAATAAAGGTAAATAAAGAAAACCATATACATTGTAGTTATGAAATAAAGCGACAAATTTGTTCTAGAAAAGTGTGAAATTACTGTGGACAAAAATTATACTCTGAACCCCATGTGGATTAACACAAAATGAGAACTATATATATTTTTAGGAATTAGTATTAACATTCTAATCTAAAGGCAATTTTTTTTTTTTTCATCTGAGCCCATCAGGCCACAATTAAAGACATTGCAGGCAGTATCCGGCAGCTGGGCTGCTAGTTGCCCATCCCTGTCCAGGTGAATGTTAATGTCACCAAGGACTAGCACCTGAGGAGCATTCTTAAAAGAAAGAGGACAAGCAGCATATCTACAGTAGTTGTAAACTGGTTGAGTTATTTACTTAATTTATTAATAATCTTACACACACACACACACAGAGAGAGAGAGAGAGAGAGAGAGAGAGAGAGAGAGAGAGAGAGAGATAGATAGATAGATAGATAGATAGATAGATAGATAGATAGATAGATAGCTCTAGTTTTTCTTGTTTAATAAAAAAAAGTTTTTTGTTTATTATTTTGTCATGTTTTATTGTGTTTTATTGTATTTTTATTTTTTTTTTTAGTATTTTTTTAACCTGATAAAAATGAGCCAACTGCAGTTTGATTGAAATTAACTGGAATGCACATTGAAAAAACATGATGTTTGAAAATTTTGAAAATGCCTAGCAATCCTAGCAATACTCCACGTGAGGCAGCATTGACTGTTTCTGTGATTTCTCATGTCAGCCTTTTACTTTAAATAAAGTCTTAAAGTTTGGATCCAAACGCAAGAGGGAAGCAGATCACCACTTGCTGCAATCATCTCTAAAATAAAAGTCCTCTGAACTCCAAAACTCATTTTACTCTGATACCAAATTATAAAGCTTCTCATTCTTGAAATGGTTAAAGCGTGGGTCATTCTAACCCCGGGCAAACAGATTTCTGCATTATCTTGCTATTATCTTGCTTGATGTTTCACACTGCTCATAAATTATCCTAATTTATTTAATTCTGTTCATAAATCCATTTGGTCTCTAGATAGCAGCACCAAACTGATCTGTACTCATGAACAAATTCAGTGATGCCTTAAAGCAATAGTTCCCTCCAAAATGAATAATTTGTTATTATTTACTTATCCTCATGTGGTTCTAAACCTGTAAGACTTTCATTCGTCTTCAGAACACAAATGAAGATATTTTTGACTCCTGGTCGTGGAGTCAACTTTATGATGACAACTAAATGCTTGAAATAAGCATTTAACACACCAAACACACTAATAAACATAAAAATTCTCAAGGGACATTTTTGAAGGGGACACAAATAACACAGTTAAAATTTTACTTGTAAGAAGTACAAATTAAGTCAAATTGTACAAGTAGGTTACTATTTTTCTTTTTCTTTTTTTTTTTCTTTTTTTGACTTATGAAGACAACAAACAAACTGTAGGCCTACTAAATTAATTAAGCAAACATGGGTATGCACATTTAACCCGGAGTGTTAAATATGAAGTTGATTTTGTAAAAAAAACAATTGATAATTTATAAGCCAAAACATAGTGTCCCAGAACATCAAAAGAGCATTTCATTTTCTCCATGACATTCTAACATTTCGCCTAGACAACTTGCCCCCTCTCATCCAGACCAGCACGCACCACCCCCTCTGACCCCTGGCTGTTCTCTGTGAACATCGCTCTAGACTCCAGGCTTTAGAATGCAGAGAGGAAGTGGAGCAAATAAAAATAAAACTCTACTGGCCTTCACAGGAAGTCAATCCTGTCTTCCTCCTCTTCAAATGTCTCCCCTGCTAAAACAACATACTGTATCACCACAATAAAATTAACAATTGTCCTCACTCTTGCACACTTTTCAAAACCTTCTCTTCTCTTTTTTGTCCTCCTTCTCCCCTTCTTTCATCAACTGTTACAGCTGATGACTTTGCAATATTCTTCATAAATAAAACAAGAAACATCAGTGCCCAATCCTCCACACCACCTACTGGCAAAAACTTAATAACAACAAATACACACTCTTTTTCTCCATTCTCGGATGCAGATGTTTCCAAACTTATCCTTTGCAATCATCCTTCTACATATCCATTTGATCCTATCCCCACTCACCTTTTTCAAACACCGTTTTCTTCTTCTGTTATGCCTCACTTACATCATCAACACATCTCTTCACACTGGTACATTTTCCACAGCATTTCAGCAGGCTCGGGTAAACCCCTAAAAACTCATCTCTTTGGATTTCACTTTATGTATTACTTCCCTTTGTAGCTTCTACTTAAGAAGAGTCGCTTTATGGATTCCCCAATTGTAAGTCACTTTGGATAAAAGCGTCTGCAAAATGACTAAATGTAAATGTAATGTAAAAGCTTAAGAAGCCCTCTCTAAATCCAGTACTTTTAGAAAACTACAGACCAATCCCTTCCATTTATTGTAAAGAAACTTGAGCAAGTTGTGTTCAACCAACTCTCTATGTTTCTTGCACAAAAAAAGAAAAAGAAAAAAAAAAGTGGCTTCAGAGGTGGCCACTCAACTGAGACTGCCCTGCTCTTGGCTACTGAAGCCCTGAGTCTGGCAAGAACAGATTTCAAATCCTCAATACTCATCTTGCTGGATCTGTCTACTACTGCTTTTGATACTGTTAACCACCAGATCCTCCTGTTCACCCTTATGGAAATAGGCGTCTCAGGAAAAACACTACAGTGGTTCAAGTCTTACGTCCCAGGTAAGTCCTCTAATGTTTTGGAGGGGTGAGATTTCTAAGTCACAACTTCTTGCTACTGGGGTTCCTCAGGGCTCAGGGCTTAGACCAATTATTTTCTCCATATACATGTCATCATTAGGATCTGTCATTCAGAAGCATGGCTTTACCTACCACTGCAATCCTGATGACACTCAACTGTTCACATTGCAGTCTGTCTGACAGATATTTCTAGCTAATAGAAAAACCAGAACCTTCAATTCAACCTTGCTTAGACAGAACTGCTTGTGATCTCAGCCAACCCGCCTGTTAACCCTCTGTAGTCGACCAACGCGGATACGTGTTTTGTGGCATCCTCTCCTGATAACCCCTGAAAATAACTTAAATTTCAGTTTAGCAATACATCAATTGAATCTGTGTAGGGTCTACTAGTATTTGTATACGGACATAATAACAACAAAACTTTGTCCAGTTACAAAATAAAGAAAACAAACGGTGCGTTTTCTTCTGCCTTGATCTGCATGATCTTCATTTAGAAATGTGTCATTAAAATAAACTGTAACTTAGCAAATACTAAACAAAGAGACATGAGAGAGATATCTATAGAAAGCTATAGAGGAAGTCTTTTTATTATTATTATTATTATTAATAATAATAATAATCTACTTGTATTCGTTTGCACTTTTTCCAAACTATAACTCCTGTCTAAATGGAGTAATCATGTGAAACATTATGACGTTTCATTCACATCATCTAAATGTTTCACGATGCCAGGAGTTTTTATTTATTTTTATGTTCTATAACATAGACAGCACTACGATATAAAAGGAATATGGATTATAATGTTGCTAGCTTAATGTCAGTAAGAATGAAAAGACAACTTTACTGTGATAGGCTATCCTCTGTTCATGAATATAGCCATATGTTAGGTGGGAGATAGAGGACCAAAAGGCGAGATTCTCAATCACAGACTTTTTAATGAAAATGAGAATCAACGGGAAACATAAATCCACTCTGTAAACAGAGGTGTCAGTCAAAACAGAATTCTTCGCTCGTAAACCCAAAGCATTAACAAAAAGCAGCAGAGAAAATAATTACTGGGATTCGGGATGTGCGGCACCCGCGCCAGGTGCAGTGGAAGATCCCAAAAGAGAATGCGGCGAGAGGCATAGAGGCATAGAGAGTGGTTACCGTAGGCTGGATATCGCGTCCGTTCAGGACCACAGCGTCTGAGTTGGTAGTGCAGATTAAGGAGCGTGAAGGAGAAAGGCTTCCAGACAAATCGACAGGACAGGACTTGACTCAGCAGGTAGGACAAGCTTCTTCGGCATTGATAGCTAGGAATAAACTGACAAAAGGGGCAGAGAGAGCAGAGGTAGAAATAGCAGGAAGAATCAGGGAAAAGGGGAAACAGGTGAGAGGATTGGGTGAGATAAGTGTAAGTGGGAACAGCTGGGACTAATGAAGTTAAAGTGATGATGTAGAGAAAGAGTGTATAGGATGACCACAAGAGGGGGACAGAGAAAGGAGGAACCCGGATCATGACAGTACCCCCTCCCTGAACGAAACCTCCTGGCACTCCCGAAGAGGAGGACTGGCGAGAACGAAGGAAATCATCAATGAGCGAATGGTCCAAGATTTCCCGGGAGGGGACCCAGCTTCTCTCCTCTGGCCCATACCCCTCCCAATCGACTAAGTACTGGTGACCACGACCCAGGTGACGTGTGTCAAGGATGAGACGAACCTTGTAGACAGGGGAATCATTAATTTGATCAGGAGGACAGACCGGACGAGAGGGCACATGAACGACGGGCTTAATATGTGAAACATGGAAAACTGGATGAACGCGACAGAGATGGGATGGAAGGCGAAGCCGTACCGCAATAGGATTAATAATCTTAATAATATGAAAAGGCCCAATAAAATGGGACACCAGATTACGTGAATCAGAATATAATGGTAAGTTAGTGGTGGAAAGCCACACTCGTTAGAGCGACGAAGTGCAGCTCTCACCCTCCTCCAAGTGCGACTACAATGATTAATATAGGCTCGAACAGACGGTGAATTGGATGCTGCCTCCTGAGATGAAAATAAAGGAGGTTGATAGCCGAGGCAACAATGGAAAGGAGAAAGACCTGTTGCAGAGGATGGGAGGGAATTGTGTGCATACTCTGCCCAGGCCAGCTGCTCAGACCATGACGCGGGACAACAATGAGCAAGACTGCGGAGCATACAAGAAACAATTTGATTGGCGCGCTCGACCTGCCTGTTGGTTTCCGTGTGAAACCCCGACTAGAGGCTGGCAGTTGCCCCAATGAGACGACAAAACTCCTTCCAGAAAAAGGTGGAGAATTGCGGGCCCCTATCTGAAACCACGTCAGTGGGCAGACCATGTATCTTAAAGACATGATCTACCATAATCTGGGCTGTCTCTCTGTCAGAAGGAAGTTTAGTGAGCGGGATGAAACGAGCAGATTTAAAGAAGCATTCAACAACCGTAAGGATTACCACATTGCAACCCGACAAAGGGAGCCCCATAATAAAATCAAGAGAAATATTAGACCAGGGTCGAGCCGGTATGGGGAGAGGTTGAAGTAAACCCTCCGGAGGAGAGTTACCGGTCTTAGTTTGAGCGCAGGTTACACAGGAGGATCGGAATATAATTTGCAGAGTGCAAATCTCTTTGCTCGCATGAGGAATATAATGGGCAGAGCACGAATCTCTCTGCTTGCGCGCGGAATACAATGTGCAGAACACTAATCTCTCTGCTCGCAAGCGGGAACTGGGTGCGCGCTCTCAGATACACGTTACTCTTGTAGGAATTTTCTCTGGGCTCACTCAGAGAGTATGCCTGCACTTAAAACGTGTTCAGTGCAATCATGAATCTCTCCTCTTCGCTTAATGTAAGCATGTACGTGCTTAGACTGCCTCCCGTGTGTCAACGACTGACCAATGAAAACGTGACATCGTACATGAAATCTTATTGGTTGATATTGAACCGCACATGGAACATTACATTTACATTTATTCATTTTTTCAAAAGCGACTTACAAATGAGGACCGTGGAAAAAAGAGCAATGATTTATAAGTGATATAACAAGTCTCAGTTAGGTTAACACAGTACACGTAGCATGGGCTTTTAACTATTATTATAAATAAAAAGAAAACAGATAGAATAAAAAAAGAATAGAGCAAGCTAGTGTTAGAGGTCTTTTACAAAGGGCATCAGCCTTGACATTCTTAGAACCCGGACGATAGGAAATGGAGAAGTCGAAACACGTAAAAAATATAGCCCAGTGGGCTTGGCGAGCATTGAGTCTCTTCGCTGAAAGTATGTATTCGAGATTATGATGGTCGGTCCATACGACGAAAGGAGCAGAGGAGCCTTCCAACCAATGTCTCCACTCACCTAACGCCAACCTGGCGGCGAGTAGTTCATGGTTGCCTGTATCGTTATTACGTTCAGCGTAAGACGGTGAGAATAAAAGTTTCGGTGAGATTGTGTTTACATTGTGCAATATAACATGTTCATGTTTCGCATGTAAAAAAACACAGTATTTTTCACACAATTAACTTATCTGTATACCGCTGTTTTCACTGTCATAAAAACGGACTGATGTCTTCCTTGTTCTTATAAAGTCCCTCCTTAAGAAATACGTAACTAGTTCTGCGATTGGGCTAGTTTTGAGAAGCAAGTGGGCAGGATTTGTTTTGAAAACCTGGCAATCCTGATCTGAACGCACGTGCTGGAGATGTACTTCTAATCACAGAATGCCTTTACTGACGAGATGCGCATGAAAATCGCATTAGATTTTTGCACAGCCCTACCATCTAGTTAACAAAACTAAACAGCGTTGCCCTTTGTGTAATAAGTTACAGAAACTGTTAAACGCACCAACTTAAATAATAAAATACACTTACCTTTTGTGGTCCATAAACAACGACTTCTCCAGACAAAGAGGGAACTGCTCCATCTTTCAAGAACAATCTTTGTGCAAATCCAGTATTAAACTGATTGAGATTGAGGAAGCTGTCCTCAGCAAAATGTGCTGCACATAGTTTTACATGTGGATTATAATTTTCAGAAACCGAGTTAAACATAAATTGTAACCATTGATCTCTAAGTACAGTGTCCCTGGGAAGGCCAAACAAAGATGATTGGACTCCGACATAAAAATAATAGCGTTTCGACGACATGGCGACAAACACAAATGCAACTTTTCCTCTTCTCCGTGGGAGCGCAACAAGACCACGCCTCCTCTTTGTGTATTCCTGTGGGTGGAGGTAAGCAGTGGCGATTCTAGACTTTTTTAATAGGGGTGGCCTTAGTGGAGCACTGATTAATTCAAGGGTGGCATCATAAAATCATGCATCGAATACCATGCTCATAAATTGAAGGACAAAGGCTGTACTCTTACATTAAATTTCTTTTTATTTGAATAAACAAACATCTCAAACATAAAAATACACCTTCAAGACTTTTTGTTTTTTACAATAACAACTCAAACATAATATCTTTGGCCATCTATTTCTATAGCTGTTAATATCCAAAATCCAAGTTCTCAGCTAAATACTATTTATTCATGGAACAATGAATTACAATTTGTTTGCCCATCTATATATTGTTGTTAAAACAACTGAATGCGCCGATTTTTGTGTGAGCTGGCGAAAACCTTGATAAAGTCATCCATATTTAAAGCTTTTGCTCTCCTGGATTCAATACTTAACACACCTAAGTGGCTAAGCCTACCATCAACCATGGTGGTCCGCAAGTGTGTCTTTATTAGCTTCAGGGCTGAGAAGCTCCGTTCATAGCCTGCAGTACTCACTGGGATAGCTGTGGCAACCTTGCAAAGCCTAAAGAGGTCAGGGAACACCTCTTTATAGGGTTCCAAAAATACAGTGAAGTCTGTAACACTTCCCAATTGTACTGCCCCACTGTCCATCTTTCTCTTTACAACCCTTCTGGCCTGATGCAGCTCATGGGTCAAGTCCTCTTGATCACTGCCATACAAATCACCTAATTGTAAGACTTGACCCTTGTCTAGGAATGTACAGCTTTGAAGGTTCAGTGCCTGTATCCCATTCATGAGTACACAGTTTGACTTTGAAAACCTTCTGTCCATCTCACTCATGATGCAATCTAGGATTGGGTACAGTAACCTTTGCCAAATTTTTTTTGTCCTCATCACCCCTGCGTAGGCCTATAGTACAAGTTATATGAGACCCACCCAGTTTTGAGCTTACTCTCTGTTCTCCCTTTTTTGTGACATTTTCAACTGCTACATTACACAGCTTGGCTGTATCAGATATTTCTTGCCACAAATCATGTGCAAATGTCTCGTTCCTGTACTCCTGAAATGTAGCATGAAGTGATTCAATCAAATCAACTGCTATGGCTAAGTCAAGTGAGGGGGCCTGTAGCAGGTCAGAGAGTCGCTTTGTGGTTCCAAGGAGTTTTTGGAAAGTTGTCAGTAAGGCTATGAATGTAAGGTCAATCTGTGCTAATAAACCTCGAGCATCAACAGATCTGTCCCCATTGTCCTCTGAACTGATCTGCTCAAGAACATGCAGGACGGCTGGTAATCTATCCAATAAGTTCCTGCAAGCCACTGCTCTACACGCCCATCGTGTATCACTCAGTTTTTGCAACTCTCTGCATTGGCCACCATACATATCTTTTTGAACCTCCATCCATTTTTGATGTACATAGGACCCGGTCATATACACATAGAGTCTTTGGAGGAGGGTGAAGAAACAATCTACCTCTGCCACTGACTTCACTGTGTCCACTAAGACTAGATTCAGGCAGTGGGCATTACAGTGGACATAAAATGCCTGTTTAGCCTCTGCCTGAATTCTAGCTTCCACACCAGAGTGTTTCCCACTCATCACAGCTGCTCCATCATAGCCTTGCCCAATCAGGTTCTCCTTGTAATTGAGCCCATATTTTTCAAGGCATTGTATGATTTTATCACTAAGTCCCTTAGCATCCAAATCCTGAGCATGCTGAAAATCAAGGAAACTTTCATGTATAGCCCCACTGTAGTAATACCTCACTACCAACGACAGTTGCTCCTTTTTCTGGAGGTCTTTGCTTTCATCTGCAATTACTGAGAAAACCTCACTCTCCTTCACCTCCTTTACAATGTCATCCCTCACCATGTTTGCAAGACACTCCAGAATTTCATTCTGTATGGTTCCAGATGTGTACTTTGCATTCCCCTTTTCCCTCATTTTCTCACTTATAAGGGCATCATGATTAGCAATCACAGTTAGAGTTTCTATGAAATTCCCCCTATTGTCAGAGTCCTCTGACTCCCGGTGGCCCCTCTGAGCCTGCTTCTGAGTTGCTGTTAACAACAGAACCTCTGCAATTGTTTTTATGTATCTCCTGTTCTCCTCAACTTTTCTTTTGTACTCTTGATCGATTAAATCCATTAACCCAGAATCAGACAGCATACGATTCTTATATTCTCTCCAAGCAAACATTGCATTAACGTGACTGTCAGACCGGTCATGCAATGTAAGGCCTCCATCTTTATACAGCGCTTTCTTCCAATGTGAAAAACCTGCCTGGGACGTAAATACTGATTCTGACGCTGAAGGGAGTGAGAAATGTCTACATGCATAACAGTAAGCTGAATCTTTGCTAACAGAGTACTCTAACCAAGAATACTTGCTGTACCACTGCGGGTTGAATGCCCTTCTTTTCTGACCTTGTGTGGTCTTGGGAAACATCCTCAGCACAGGTTGAGTTGGATCTGCTGCCCTTGATTGGGAGATATCTGGAAAGAACAAAAGTAATTCAGCAAATCATACAAACATGTTTTTTCTATATATATTTTAACCAGGATAAAACATACAGTACACACCATGAGGTCCAGGGGTTGGGTTTGTAGCTGCAGTGGACAACCAGTGAGACAAGATGATGATGATGGACCTAAATTTAAATGTAAAATACATTTTGTTGTATTAACTAAAACAAGTGCAATTCAATCAGATATAGCTGAGATGTCATACCCCTATAAGGATCTGAAGTGTCTCCAGCACCCTTGTCTGGATCTGAAATAGCATTTAGAATGATTTCACTTAGATGCCTAAACATTTTTATTTTGTGTAGGCTAAATAAAAATGCTGTTAAGATTTTTTTTTTCAAATACATAGCCTATTAAATCAATGATACCATAAAATCTAATTCTAGATTTTACATACCCAGGTCATCAGGTGAAGCTGCGATTTCAGTCGCTTCACCCTGCCTGTCATCATCCTGATCTGACTCGCTAACATTATCTGAACCACTGCTGGTACTGCTAACTTCAGCTGCTCTGATCAGTTCACTGTCTTCATCAGGTTTGCTTTTCTTGCTAACGAAGAACTGTTGGATATTCTGGTTCCTTTTCATACTGCAATGAAGTCAGATTTCATTCAGAACAGTCCAACCAACCCCTAGGCTACATAAACACCAATTAAATACTTTTTTTCCCATTTACATTATTAGTAATTATTACTTACATTATTATTAGAAATTGAAATGAAACAAACGTGAAATGGCACAATGCACAACAAAAGAACGTATTATTTACAATTAATTACACATAATTAAAGCTTAATAAAAGGCCACATCTGACCTGTGAGCTAAACTGTTACTATTTATGAAGTTTAAATGATATAGACTACTCTTTCATGTCATTACTGCATTGTTAATGTGCAAGTCGAATTCAGTGCCTGTCACTTTAAGGCCCTGATGGCCGTGAGGTTTGCTTGATTCTCACGGTTTAAACTAAATTGTTGTTGTGCATTGTGCATAAGGATATGTGGATGAAATTAATTATGTTTTCCATGTCGTTTGTTAAAATAAATGCTCTAAAGCCTAACAACTCGAAGAAAATCTGTCTTGGATTACAGGAGATGCTGTAAGTGTCTTGTAATGATAATTTCTATGATTTTGGCGAACACAAATAACTATCTCCAGATGTAAATGGTTGCATATCCTATTACTCAAATTCAACTAAACCCACCAGTAGGCTAGACCTTAATTTCACAGCATAGGTATGTTAGCAACACAGGGCTTGAAAACATTGACTGTATAGCCTATAGAACAAACAAAAACGAAACCCTGCGTGGAATTTATCTGGGAATATATAGCCTAAAGCCTAATTTCCTGAAGGTAAGGGCGAGCTATGGCGTGTTTAATTTGTTTAAAATATAATGTAGGCTACGTTTTTTTGCACAAAATTGCGTCTGCTAATGATAAATCTTTAAATGTTTTTTTTTACAAAAGTAGCCAACAGTTAATGACCTAGCAGATGTCGACTGATTAGGCAGGTAACTTACAGTAGATAAATTACGCTAACGTTACATGACGTGATTCAACAGACGTGATACTGGGCTGTGTGTGCGATTGATCAAGGCAGATGTGATAGGTAAATAGATATCTTTGCGTGCTAGCACAAGTAACGTAAGTAGTGCTGTATACTCACATGCTAAAAAAACAATAAGCCATGTATCGTTGGTTAGCTTATATCAAACACTTGCTACTTACATTTCTGAGTTCTGGTGTCTGACTGTCCAAGCTCCGCGCTGATTTAAAGGCAGCAAAGTGCGTCAACAAAGGTTCCGCCTTTGACCACGTTAATGGCCAATCGTAGAGTAGGATTTTGGGGTGGCACCTGGGGTGGCCAATCGAATCTCAGGGGTGGCGTGGGCCACCCCAAGCCACCCCTCTGGCTCCGCCCCTGGAGGTAAGTAAAAAAACGGTTCTAGTGACGTCATTACTGCAGGAAGTAGAAGGATGTAGTCCAAACTGGTCGTTCGATGTTGGCGAATTCTGTTAAATAAAATATCTCACTTGTCACTGAACTTAGAGCTTTATAATTTTACAGATATTATTTATACAACAACATTACACACTAACTAAAGTTTGAAACATGGGATCACAAAGCATGGGAACTTTAAGATGTCACAGAGGACTTATTTTGTTTCTTTATTCCAACTTCCAAGTGGTCTAGTCTACGTTACTTAGGAATAAATAATGTTAAAACGTGTATTAAAATACTCATTCTTGACAAAAGGCAAAAAAGCTGTGTGTGTGCGCACATTTTAATAATGTCAGGCTGTAAACGCGTTCAGGCTTTTTAAAAGCTGTCAATCAAAATGTACTTGTCGGGCTCGGGTCCTGCAGGGCCTAACTTTTATGGCCCGATTACAGCTCTAATGTGAATCCGTTGACCAAGCTATACATGACACAAATTGTGGTTTCATGGGCACAAATTTAGATGAGATGATATAAGATTAGATATTGTATTGATCCCAGATTGATTCCACTCTTGAATCTCACAGAATTCTGAAACTTTGTTTGGTCACACGTGTTTTCAAACCATCCTCTGCTCCATAATGATTCATCAGCAAAGTAGAAAACAAAGTCTGACAACCAGATACTGCTAATGCACACTGTAAAAGCTAGTTAATTAATTTTTTTTTTTTTTTTGCTTCAGAATGCCTCTACTTGCTGGATCCATCCTTGGTCAGATGGTTCTGTTATGGAATGAGAACTCAAAATCCAGTTGCAAGTGAATCACAGTTTATTTACAACAATGGTGAAAGCAATTAAGGCAATGGAACAGATTTGTCCACGCAGTTGAGTAGATCTCAGATCTCAATTGAAGACACTGAACCAATTCAACACAGAAGAGATATCCAACAACATCTTGGTAATCTCCACAAAGGTAATCCCAGGCAGAAACTAAACGGGGAACAACAGAGACACAGGAGAAATAACAAGCATGAGCAAACAACAATCTGACAACATGCATAGCAAACACAAGACAGATAAAGGCAGCGCAAAATACACAACAGGTGCAGCCACGCTGATTGGCTCGTCAGCACCAAGGTTGCCGGAGCAACGCTAACAAGCAATCAGACATGGGACAACAACATGCAGACATGCAGGAATAAACACATATCTGTGAACCATGACAAATAGCACATCTAATAGTTGTCCAATCCAAATCCATGCAAAACCAAAAAAACAAACAAACGTACAAAAAAAATGTATACTCTTTTATTAATTCATGGCTGTCAGCTAAGTTCAAATGAATAACAAAACCAGAAATACAGAAAATAACTCCTTTATCAAAGGAAATAGTATGCTTCTCATCATGATTTACATGAGACATTAATTCATGAAGCCTATGTCAACTTATTTTGCAGCCATAGATGATGTCTAGTCAATTATGTGGCAACACCATTTTCTTTATTCAGAGTATGATGTGTCAACATCCAGCATGACAAATATTGTACAAATTTCACAATTTAAAACTGAAAATCACTGTAACTGTGATCTCACACATTTATAGTAAAATGAAAACAAATTCATGCTGTATCGTACAAAAATAAATCAAACTCCAGTTCCACAGAGAGCACAATAGTTTATACAAAATCCTGTCTTCATTGATTATTAAACCAATCAACCTTGAAATGAAGAATTTCAGATAAATGAACTCATGAATTCACAATAATTCATATGAAAAATCAGCATTCGAATATGTGACTTCTTAAATCTTATATTGATTAATTAGTCACATATGTAAAAAAAAAAAGTATTATGCAATAAATGAGCAGCATGTTTGTGCTTAAATTCCCATTTCCATTGTACCGATGACAATAGTCGATTCAGAAACTGATACTAGCAATTTCTCTACCGAAAGCATTACTTTATTGGCAAAAAGCTGCAGATGTGATGCTGTGCATGAATGATGGAGCCCTAAAAGGACTGATTAGTACAATGGACGAGATCCAGTGAAGTACAAGCACCTTTGCATTAGCTTTCAATAAGGTATTAACAAGGTTGCTACAGCTAATAGTACAATGGAAATTAGGGGTTCACTTAATGCCGCAACACCCCCGAACTCTACCGCTGACTTGATCCCATTGCAGTGGGAGAATTTTTTCTCAAAACACTTTATTTTGATTGACTACTCTTTAATGATTTTGTACAGTGATTAGACATAAAGTGCTGCTGGGGATTATTTTGTATGATATAGAACATACTTAACGAACTAGCATTATTGATTAAAAACACACAATATTTCTCGGAAAGATATTGTCCTCATTGATATTTCAAATCCCTGTAATCTCTGATCTCCACAAACCACTGAACGTCTGTCATCATGTCTTCCTTGTGCCAAAGAAACACCTGGAGATTGCACATCGACCCAAGGTGGGATAAGTGCAAATAGTCTTCTGGCACAAAAGTGGGGCGCAAAAACCCTGTAGGTCCCGTTTTCATTGTCTATTCCTTCTGCTTTAGTTTCCATACTGTACAAACATCCAAGCATGGAAACAAATGTGTCCCTGCGCAGCACTGTATACAGGAACAAAATGAAACTCATAGAGCATTGTACTGTGTGTCTCTAAACCTAATTTTCACCTTTCTGTCCCTTTAAAACATTTGTATTAAAAGATTTATATAAAAATCAATCATTTACATATAGTAAAAAGATTTTGTAGCTTCCACTGTTTACAAACATGAAATTGCATATACCCACCACATAGATTGCATCTCTTTTTTATACACATGGTTAAGTCATATATTGCTGAGACAGTTCCATTCTGGCTACTGCTATTTCAAGAAGAGACCAAATCACGACGTGATGTTTAGAGCTGCTATTGCCATTTCATTGATGCAGATTAAATGAGGAAACCACAAATGATCAAAGCATTTCCTTTTGCATTTTTAAGCAGTAACAGGGTCTCCACCATAAGCTTTCATTTATATGATCTTTTTTTTTTTTTTAAACACCAACCCTTTTTCCACATCATTGATAGTTGATATTAAAGAAATTATTCACCCAAAAATGAACATTTGCTGAAATTGTGCCCACCTTTAGGCTGTCCAAGATGTTAGATGGGCTTGTTTGTTAACCAAAACATATTTGGAGATGTGTCATTCCATCACTCTCTCACCAATAGATCCTCTGCAATGAATGGGTGCCGTCAGAATGAGAGACCAAACAGGTGATAAAGACACCACAATAATCCACAAAAATCCATGTTTTTTGGAAACAAATTAAAGTTCCTCTCCTTTTGTTGTCTCGCATCAAAATCCACCCACATATTTGTTTTGAACTGTGGGTTTAGAATTATGACTTATATGGCTTGTAAAGGGTGCTGGATCTCTGCATATTTCTCTGATGTTTCAGACAAGATGACTTTTTCACTGAGCATTTGTGTTTTACAAACACGCAGACTTTGGCTTCACAAGATGTTAACTGATGGACTGGAATGGATTACTTGTGGATTATTGTGATCTTTTTCTCAGCATTTTGGACTCTTATTCTGACGGCTCCCATTCACTGCAGATGATCCATTGGGAGCGAGTGATGTAATGCTAAATTTTTCGAAATCTGAAAAAGAAATTAACTCATCTACATCTTGGATGCCTGAGGATGGGAACGTTTTCAGCAAATTTTTGGGGAGAACAAATCTTCTAATGATAAATAGAAACTCTTGCTATTTCATTAATGGCACAAAACATCTTCATGATGAGCAGAAATGTTTACTGGCTACCTTTTTCCAGTTTGTTACACTCTTTCAGCAAGCATCAACTAATGTTCAGTATTGGGTGCATTACTGTTTAAAAAATATACACTAAAAAGGTGCATCTATGAGCAGCCAGTAAGGATGAGACACATTACATTAGCCAATATGAAAACGTACAAAGTCTGAATACTTTCAAAAACTATTTTGCAGATCATTATTTTTTTAAAGCAAGGCCAGAAAAATAATCCCAAAGAAAAATCATGTTTAGTCAGCATAACACTTTATAAAAGAACATGAATTTAACACTGTTTGATAAATTACAACAGCAAAGCATGAGGCATCCCATATGAGTGTTATCATTTTTTTTTTCTGGAAGTGTCTTCTTTCCTCAGTATTACTTTGTTTTAGAAACGTTCTGAGATGCT
Organism: Carassius gibelio; assembly: GCF_023724105.1. Classification (NCBI taxonomy): domain Eukaryota; kingdom Metazoa; phylum Chordata; class Actinopteri; order Cypriniformes; family Cyprinidae; genus Carassius; species Carassius gibelio. Next base: position 5,173,589 of record NC_068412.1, on the reverse strand, counting down.
AGACTTGAATGCCTTGTACCGCTTGTTTTATATTTTCTAGCAGGGCCTTGTTCTCTGGACTCTGATAGTGATCTTGACTCGTGTACATGTCCGTTAGCGTGGTCACGTATGCGTCAAAGTTCTGTTCGCTCATCGGCTCCTGTCAAACACAGAGGAAAGCTCCTGTCAGATAAAATACAGTATGTGGAAGATGGTGACAGAACAAGAGTCTCTGGAATACACCTTTGAGAATTTAGTCATAAATTCTAATTCTCATTATGTCAAAATTTCTTTAATTTGTTGTTATTCCTGTGTACAATTCACAGGATGCAAAATTGTAGTAAGAATTCAAGAAGAGAGTTTTCAAATGGATTGAAATTCAAAGAAATCAATGTAACTGTAAATGCAGTTTACTGTCAGTATAAATGGCCACATGGGCCATTCAACAATTAACAATCAATTTAGTTTTCATAATTCACACTGTTTTAAAGCAGTAAATATTACAATCAATATTAAAATAATTAAAAGAAAATGGCACATATTGAGTATCAGGGAAATATAATAATAGCATAATTTGTCAAAACTATGATTGGAATGTTTTTGTCATAAAACTTTTGTGTGACTTTAATTTCAAATGTAAAATTTTCATTGCAATTCAGAATCCGATGTGTGGATTTAATTCAATTCAAACTGACAGTTGTGAACTAAAAGGAAGCCAATTCTTAAATGACAAATTTTGCAAACCCTGATTTGAATTCTTTAGCTTCAAACAACTTGTTGCAGCCACAATAAAACTTTCATTAAAAAAAAAAAAAAACACACACACAATGTAAACATCAACACATGTCAACATCATTTATTCAATTCAGTCTAAATGGAAATCGCTGGATTTGGTAGCATTCACTAATGAAGGACTGAAGCTGACTGAATGGTTATTAAAAACTGATTCAGTGAAAAGTTGGTAAGCATGAACAGCAAAATCTATTCAGGTGGACATGAATGAAAGAACAAATCATTAATGGATTTCAGCTTGACTAACACCAACTGCATGCGCTCAGCCACTTGAATATTGACTGACATAATATAGTATTCACAGCACACAAGAAGTCACATGGAAAGGGTAGCAGTTAAACTGTGGTCTTACTCTCTGATGTAGACAGCTGTTGTGTCTAACTGGAGCCTCTTTGTGAAGTGATTGCTAGAGGTAAAAACAAAAGTATATTAGCTTACAGCAAATAACATGCTCAACTGGCCACTTCTGTCTAAACACTTAAGACACATCTGGGAAAGCTTTTTGTTTTGTTTTAGATGTCGCAAAGATGTTGACTCTGAATAATGTGATGTAATGTGATGCTACATGATGACATCTGCTAGATAAAGCAGCTAGTAGACAGTTTTGCATTGACATGTTGTATTTAAAAAGGATAAGCCACTGATTATTCCTATTTAATAAGTGGCACGAGATCAGGTAATTCCCCCTTGAATAATGCACAAATGGTTAACTATTTAAGTTATAAGCATATACATTCACAACCTATTTTAACCAGGTTTAAAATATTATCTACAATTAAATGGAAATGTATAGTTTCAATTTAATTTAAATTAAATTAAATGCAGTTATCTTAAACATGCTTTTTGACCCAGTCAACTATTAAGTTAATCTTGAATGTCATTTCATCATCTATCTATTGTCTTGTGCAATTTAGTACATTTAAATTATATTAACTTTAAATTTAATATTAGCAACAAACTACAGTTTCAATTATAATCAAGTACTTGTGCTTTAGTATGTTAGTCAAAGTAAGTGTACTTCTTGAAATGATGACAAAAGATGAATAAAATATAATTATTTAAAATATATTTTAAATGACTTAAAAAAAGATACATTTAAGTACTGTGTAATATCAATTAACTTCATGTACTTACTATATGGATAGGGGTAGGATTAGGGTTTGTCTTAGGGTTACTTGCATGCATATATGCATAATTATTGTTATTATAATAGTAAAATGATTGTTATTATAATATTAAATACATGTAATGTGTAACACGTGTCACCATATATTTTTTTTAAGTTCACTTATGTGGCCTTTTATTTAATTAATATTATATTACCTGCAAGTACATTATTGTTATTATTAAGATCTAAAGTACACTAGTGCAAACTCGATATAATCAAGTACACTTCTATTTTCACAATGGCTTTAGGTGTGAAAAGGTGACTTCATTAAGTTCAGCTGTAAACTTGTGGAAATACAAAAATAAAAAAGTCACAAATGGCATTGTTTCCTGAGAATAAGCTTCATCTCAAACATCCAGTCAGCATTGTTGAAGAAACCAAACACAAAATGAACGAGCCATGCAGCTTAAAACCCCATAAACAATAAACACTGAGTTTGACAAATTATGACTTTCAGTGAGCAAGCGATGGAAATTCAAATAAGATTATGACTGCAATATGTATTTACAAAGTTGAGATGAATGGAAATTTTGGATAGAATTTATACGCTTCTAAACTTGGAACTGATTTGAAGAACGTGTTTTCAACTTGTTAAAGTCTTGTTTAAGATCAAACCAGCCTGACTGGGAGATCAGCTAAGACCAGCGAAGCATCTTAGGTTGGTTTATGCAGTTTGTTTAAGCAGAGCTGGTAAAATATAACAATCATTCAATAAATGCACACATTTAGATTATTCCAATTGACTCCTACAATTTTCCACCTATGGACTAGTTTGTAGCAGACTATTATGCTAAATTTGTTAAATGTACTGTACCAAGAACAGCAGCCCAATAAAGTTATTTTAAAGTTATTTTTCTAAATGAAGAGAATAATATGATATGCTCTATCATATTTCCCCATTAAATAACTTATAAAGTAGCTAATTCTGTGAGACATAATTTCACAAACAGCGTAACCTAAGTGAATTTCTCTTAAAAAGCGCATATGGCTTTAAAATAAATCGCGTTTGTCTATAAGCTAGATGTACTCTGCACAATTAACACAGGAATTGTAACTTGCACAATCGAGGCAGAGTCGCATTGTCACTAACAATTATAAATGTAATTATTTTTAATTATTGCCAGTGTCAGTCATAAATAGCAGTTGTCATGAACCTAGAGTTTTATTTAATACCATTAACTCTGTGTTGAATCCATGCACCTCTGATCCGACAGAGGTTTCAGTTAGTACATGTGAGAAATTTCTTGGTTATTTTACGGACAAAGTAGCAGCTGTCAGGCAAAACTGCAGTGCTAATTTTAACGTGTTTGTACCTGCTGCTCCGGTGCTTTCTGCTGTTTTTGAGGATTTTAAGCCAGTTTCACTTACACTGCTTTCTGAGGTAGTGCAGCACATGAAACCCACCAACTGTCCGTTAGACATTGTCCCAGCCAGGATAGTGAAAGAAGTTTTTAATACCGCCATTGGGTCAAGTTTACTCACTTTAATTAATTTGTGTCTTAGTCTAGGTTGTGTCCCAGCTGCATTTAAACATGCTGTGGTCAGGCCCCTACTTAAGAAACCAAATCTTGACCCTTCAGTGTTATCTAACTTTAGACCAGTTTCTCATCTGCCTTTTCTGTCAAAGGTTTTGGAAAAAGTTGTTTTTATACAGTTACAAGCCTTTATGCAGAAAAATTCTGTCCTCGAAAAATTTCAGTCTGGTTTTAGATCACGTCACAGTACCGAGTCTGCACTGCTAAGAGTACATAATGATATTGCCTTGTCTGTGGATGCCGGGAGTCCTGCTGTGTTAGTGCTTTTGGACCTCACAGCAGCGTTCGATACGGTGGACCATGCAGTCCTCCTCTCTCGTCTTGAGCATTGTGTGGGCATTCGAGGTTTGGCACTTCAATGGTTTAGCTCCTATTTAGCAGATAGGAGCTTCTCTGTTATGATTGGTGAATGCTCCTCGTCGGCTGCTCCTCTTTCTTGTGGGGTACCCCAGGGTTCAATTCTTGGCCCAATCTTGTTTTCTTTATATATGTTGCCGTTAGGGAGTATTATAGGAAAGCACAATCTATCCTTTCACTGTTATGCTGATGACTTGCAGATTTATTTGCCTTTAAAACCGAATGATAATGTCTCACTAGACTCCCTACTTAGTTGTATCGATGATATTAGGATGTGGTTGTCACAAAATTTTCTTAGTTTAAATAATGAAAAAACGGAGTGTATCATCTTCGGCAACCCAAACGGTTCAGCGGTGACTTTGGGGGCTTTGGCTCCATACCTTAAGCCTGCTGTCAGAAATTTAGGGGTTACTTTTGATTGCGACATGAAATTTGACAAGCAAATCAGCAATATTGTCAAAATGAGTTTTTTTCAGCTTCGTCTTCTAGCTAAAGTTAAGCCTTTTCTTAATAGGCATGATCTAGAAAAGGTGATTCATGCTTTTATTAGTTCGAGGTTGGATTATTGTAATGCTCTCTATGTAGGTTTAAGTCAAGGCTCTATTGCACGACTTCAACTTGTGCAAAATGCTGCCGCTCGGTTTTTAACAAATACACCTAAGCGTGTACACATTACTCCTGTCCTCTATTCCTTACACTGGCTTCCAGTACAGTTTAGAATAGATTTTAAGATTTTGTTGTTCGTTTTTAAGGCCCTAAATGGCCGAGCACCGGAGTACATAAGTGAGATTTTAACCCTGCGTGAGCACAGCCGGTCGTTACGGTCTTCAAATCAACTGGTTTTAGAAGTCCCAAGGTCAAAGTACAAGCGTTGGGGTGATCAGGCGTTTGCAGTTGCTGCCCCAAGACTTTGGAACAAGTTACCCCCTGATATCCGTACAACTGCAGATGAAACTCTTTTTAGGTCTAAACTTAAAACCCACCTGTTTAGGATGGCTTTTAATACATAGTAGTGGTGACACAATTTCCCTCTTGCTGTTTTCTTTTTTGTTATGTATTTATTGTATGATATGATGTTTATTGTATTCTATGATGTGAAGCACTTTGGATACCTGACAGTTGTTGTAAAGCGCTATACAAATAAATGTTGATTGATTGATTGATTGATTGCCAGTGTATAAACCATTCAGTGCTTCTGGAGATTGAAGGCTGATTTATATTCGATGTGTCTGCAAGTTCGCTTGGGTGCACACGGAAAATATGACGTCATTGCGGTGTTGAGTGCACGCAAACTCGTTTTGTGTGGCGGTGTGCACGGCATTTTTTGTAACTTTCAGCGGAGCTCCACATAAACAGAAGCAGTTTAATGTGAAATTCAAACTTCATCAGCTGCTTTTTGACAGAAAACAATGCACAGTTTGTGTTTGTTTGTTTGTTTTTGCATAGTTTGCCCAAGGATTTGTATTTAAAATGTTTTATTTTTATTATATTTAAAAAAAGAATTCTAATTAATTTAGATACTAATTATACACCATTTGCTTAAAGTTGTCTTGTGTTTGATGCAAATAAAGCCAATAGTTTAAGTTTGTTTAAAGTTTGTATTTAAATAAGTTATTAATTAACTCATGACTTCTTCTCACCAGTGATTCCCGAAGGTTTTAGAGGACACTTACTCCTCATCACCCCCTGTTGTTTCAAAGAATAGCACAATGGCCAATGTTACAACGTTCTGCACACATGAAGCGTTCACACTACACAGTGTTGTGGTCCAGCAGTGTGTTCAGTAGCGGTGCGTCTGCAGCAGTGCAGAGAGATCGTTTCCACAATGAGTCTACTTTTGCTCTCCTCAAACACTGAATTAAAGTAAGAGCGCATTGTTTGCGGTAAATATAAACATGGATTGACATGAAAATGTAGTACTTCGATCATAAATACATATTAGTCTACCGTGATTCACAATCAACACATAGGCTATGGCTTTTTGGCTAGGTTTAAAGGACAAAAACACTTAGACAAACAAGGCAATAATAGATGGCACTCTTAGTAAATCAAAATTCTTTTTAAACCGAAAAATGTAAAGCAATAGAAAATGCAGTAGAGCGGATTGTTTCTGTCATTGGTAAGCGTTCATTTAGAATGTCTGTGATCATGTAAGAATAGTAGTATAAATAAATGTTTTGCCCCTTGCTTGATCGATTTAATACAGTTTAACAATCTATGTGTTTATAGTAAACAGTCAAGGACCACGTCCAGACTCCTGTGTGAAAGCACAGGGAGCACTGCTTACCTAACACACATGGACTGCATTACACCAGGTTCACACAGAGTATGTGTGAACCTAACACACACCTCATGAAATCAGGCTTGTATTGTGCAAAATGTAATTTTATTTTGAAAAATGTAAATAAAAATCCAGTCAGGACGAGAATTCTTTTTCAAAAATGAAATTCAGGCCCTGAATAAATGTCTAAAATTCAACCTAGTCTCATGGCAAATACGTACCTTTGGGTGTGTTTCTGTAACACCGGTTTTACGTACCTTACTGAACATTTCGCAACGGTTTCAAAGAGAAATGATCACTAAAACATGGTTTCAATGCATGAACCCTGGCACATTTTTATTACGTTTATCTAGGTACGTATAGCTGTGTTTTTATTATGTTGCTTTTGGTACGTACTGCGGCGCAGAATTAAAATATCCGAGGACTGTAAAATTGCACAGGTGCTGTTTATACAGGATGTGATTTTGTGTTGATAAAGATGTGACGGGGGGAGTGGAACAGGAAAAAAATGCAAGACTTTGGATGTTGAACTTCTTTTAACTTGAGCATTTTTATAATGCTGTTTTATGTACGAAACACGAGTACAACAGTCAAATGTGTCCATGTTTACAGAGAAACAAACAATGGAAAAGCAGCACAATTGAATAAAGAACCACTGTAACAACTGTATGTCTGATATTTCATGTTTGCATCAGGGTGACAGGCTGAAAACTGCTGTTCATTGTTTTACAGAACATTTAGGCCTATAGTTAATAACAGTCTACTTGTGTAATACCTTCAGTCGTTTTGAATTTGAATTACCTTGACTTTTGCTAACTGTAAAGCATTTTCCATGTATTATTTCTGAACATATAATATGCATAACACAAGTTTGTACAAGATATATCTGTAGATCATGCATCTTTTCTGCAAAGATATTTGAAAAGTGATTTGTTGACAACATAATTTTCTTTAACTAGAGTGTTAATGAGGAAAAAGTTACTTGAATCATGCTGTAGATACATTTTATAGTTGACTTGTTAAAATAGCAAAAAATCTAGAATTATTTATTTATTTATCTTCTTGCATATCATCCAGCACTAATCACAATATGTATTAAACATTATTATTTTTATTTTTTTTAAATAAAGTTTTTACAATAGTAAAATTTTGGATACAAGTTAACTTTGACAGTTCTACTTTAGACAGTTTGTTAAAGTTGACTGTAATGATACTGACATGGTGGACACTTTTTCATTTGTCTGCTACAATAATGTAAAGTCTTTCATTATTTAGGAGCTTTTCTCTGCAAATTATGATATGTGACTGTACAGTATGTGATTAATTTGATCATTTAATCAGAATAACAGTAAAAATGTATGACATTTTTCTAACAATGCTCATCTCAGATTAATATCCTGGCAAGAGGGGCATTTTGAACAGGAAGTGCATTTTACAGCAGCATTACTGTACCATTAAATGTTCATTATACACACACACACACAGTCATAGACATACCTGTAGAACTCGAACAATTGAATAGTATCACACTACATATATATTAATCAATCTTTTAAGAAAAATAAATCAATAATAAATCAGCATGCATGTCAAACAGCAATGGATACACGTGTATCGATTATAACACCAGATATATAACTAGATGACAATGTAAATATGGATATTGTCCATGAACATGGAAATGAGAAATGTTAATACTTTTCTGGTCAAAGGTTTGGAAAGACGCCTCTTCTGCTCACTAAAGCTGCATTTGTGTGATCAAATTACACAGTAAAAATAGCAATATAGTGAAATATTATTACAGTTTAAAATGTGTATATATGTATATATTATAAAATGTCATTTATTCCTATGATCAAAGCTGAGTCTTCAGTGTCATATGATCCTTCAGATATCATTCTAATATTCAGGTGTGCTGCTCAAATATTATTGGTGTTATATTATATTATAGAAAATAAATTCCTTACCCAAAACGTCTGAATAATGGTGTATAAACACTAGTGTAACCCTAGTATGAAAGAGCTCAATTGTTTTCAACATAATCAGAAAAAACAACAAATCAGCATATCAAATGATTTCTGAAGATCACGTGACACTGAAGACTGGAGGAATGATGCTGAAAATACAGCTGTGATCACAGAAATACATTACATTTTTAAAACATTTTCAAATAGAAGACAGTTATTTAAAATTGCAATAAAATGTACAATATTACTGTTTTTACTTTTTGTAAACATATATTAATGAAGCCTGGGTGAGCATAAGAGACTTAAAAAAAAAAAAAAAAAGAGAAAAACACGTAATTCTTCCACACATTGACTGGTAAAGTATTGAGTTAATGCTCATGTATGGAGTACTAAACTCACTCTATAAACACTCTTACCTGTGTTCTAAGTTTGATCATATCCGCTTCCACTTGTGAATTTGATTCATTGAAATCTTTCATGTCTTCATCCAGCTGTTTAACATCTTCATCACAATCTAAACCTGGACAAACAGAGAAATCTTGGTTACTGGTGACTGAGCTAATGTGACTGAGTCTAATGTGAGACTTTCAAACTAATCTTTTTTTTTTTTTTTTTTTTTTTACCATTGCTTGTTTGCTGTTTTATTGTGAGCATCTCCACTCCTGAGAGTCTGGCTTTCTTCATTGCTGCTGTGGCACGTGGGCAACCAGAGAGACTGTAAAAACAACAGAACATGAAATATGAATTATTAACACTTTTGATATCTAAAAAGTTGGTATTTATTCACTAAGATTTTTTTTTTTAATTTAATAAATTAATATTTTTGTTCAGCAATAACACATTTAATTTTGAAAGTAAAAGTTTGTTTATAATGTTTACAAAATATTTCCATATTAAATACATGCTGTTATTTTGAACTTTCCATTTATTAAATAATCCTTAATAAAAAAAAGTATTATATTATAATAAAAATATTCTTTGCAGAAGTTTTAATCACTATACAGTATGTTGTTATGAATGCACCTGCTACAGCACTGACACAGCACCAGGTGGCACTCTGTCCTGAACATTGGCTAGTTCTGTTTAGAATAACACTATCATACTTCTCTTAGGTCTGTATGCAGTATGTTTACTATTCACTTGCACAGTATGCATTTCCTTTATGCATGTAATACTCAAACAAAAATACTATAGTACACATTGTATACTACAGTATGCTAAACAAAAATAGTATGCACAGCAACACAGCATGCAGTACACAGTTTTCCATTCTCAGCACACCCCTGAAAGCATTGCTACCATCAGCGCATGATTTTCTGTTAGTGTATAAATCTATAATGTTTGCAGATTCTGAACATCATGGTCTTGTTCTTGTTTGTAAAGTAGATTCCCATGGGCTAATCATGAAGTCATGAAAGAAATTAACAAATAAGCCTACCTTTTCAGGTATATTTAACTGAGATTTTAAAATAATAATAATACTAATTCAGTTTGACTTAACTACATTTAAAATAAATGATATGTTTGGTTCAACCTTCTGTGGGTCAGGAAACTGCCGCTGACGTGTCCAGAGCCGTCACAGCCTGGAGTGGGACACGACATGCCATCCGTCTTCCCAGCCTTCCACGTGAACTGGGGGCCGTTGATAAAGCCGTCCTTCTGTCGTTTGGCCGCTAGAGGACAGCCGGACGCGCTGCGGTGCGACGCATATTTGCCCGTTATGTGACCCTGACCGTCACAGCCAGGAACCGGACACCTGAAAACATAAACATAATCTACTGTTTCAACTAGAAAAATACTGCTTAGCGCCACCTAGCAGAAGCTGGTTTATGGTACCTTAGGTATATTTCAATATAACTTTTTGCTTTCTCATATTGTCTAGCAATATTACCCTAAAAGAGTATTTTATACCTGAATGGTGCATTTTATTACCTAAGTACTTCCTGAGGTTAACCTAATTGTAAAATAAGTTATAGTTTTATGTTAATACTTGTATTTTTAGTTACTAACATTAACAAAGATGTATAAATCCTGTAGAAAAAAAATAGTTAGTTAATGGTTAGCACTGATGGAGTTTTACTGTGAAGTGTTAACTATTGCCTACCTTACCTACTCTTATCTTTAACTTGATCTTTAACTTGAGTTTTAGAATTACGTTTTTTTATATTAATTTAAAACAATTGTATCTGATGAACCTTTGCTGTGAATAGTCTATTAAATGGAGTTGGCAAGCACTATCTTAAATATTCACATCCGGTCTTGATGTCACTTTATAGCAGGGGTGAATTCAGATTTAGTTATTGCTTTTTAAAGGCAGCGAGTCTGTACCTGATCGGCTCCTGGTCTTCCTTGTCTTCTTTACTGTGTGTTATCTTTATTCCAGTCTTCCGAGCCCGTGGGCATCCTGACAAACTGAGGAAAAACTGTCGTTACCTCAGCCATTATGAAAATGAATACACTTTAGCCTACTTAAAAGAGTACTTATTATGGAAATAAATGCTTCAAAAGTGAGAAGAGAACTAAATGCAAGGTTTTCAGACCCTTCGCTGCATGTTGTTTAAAATGTATCATGGTTTAAACTTATAATAAATGCATTTAGCTGAACTTTTGAGAGCTTTTGACATACTTAACATTTAAGTAAATTTTTTAATATGTAATTGTGTAATTATTTGCTTATGGTTAAAGCAAACTTCTTAATGTACTTACAAACATTTATGGAATCATAAAATATACTTTATTGTAATTTCTATTGAAACTCTTATTTAAATCAATTTGCAATTACACATTTGTATAAAATGCATCATTTATTCATTCATTTGTAATGCCAAAGTTGTGATATAGTACATTAAAATATATTAACTTTAAATTCAATATCAAATAAAACTTCAGTTTAAATTGTAATCAAATATTAAACATGTGCTTTAATGTTCGCATCAAAATAAGTGTACATATTTGTTTTTACATGTGTTCTGAAGTCAAACGTTTAATTAAGTGAACCTTTAAAGGGGGGGTGAAATGCTATTTCATGCATACTGAGTTTTTTACACTGTTAAAGAGTTGGATTCACATGCTAAACATGGACAAAGTTTCAAAAATTAAGTTGTATGTTTGAAGGAGTATTTCTGTTCCAAAAGTACTCCTTCCGGTTTGTCACAAGTTTCGGGAAGTTTTTTTCGAGTATGGCTCTGTGTGACGTTAGATGGAACGGAATTTCCTTATATGGGTCCTGAGGCACTTCTGCCGGAAGAGCGCGCGCTCCCGTATAGCAGAGCACTGAGAGCACAACAGACTTCACTGATCAGAGCGAGAGCGTCGCCAAATGTCACAAAAGAAGTGTGTTTTTGGTTGCCAGGGCAAGACAACCCTGCACAGATTACCAAAAGAACAGAAACCAGAAAAAAAAAAGACGACATAAAGTGGAGCTTAGTCATTTTACAAAACCGCTAAGCAAATATATACAGTTTCATTACATACCACATAGAGACGCATTTGCTGATGCTGCTCTTGTTAAATTTCAGCCTCTGGATCTGTGTCACAGCTTCCAAACGCTCTCAACTCAAAAGCCTACCGGCGCTCGTGATTCTTTAGCTCCGCCCACACGTCACACCTCCAGCCGGTCGTGTTTTTCCAGGAAAAATCAGTACAGACTATCTTTCTCTTATGAATATAATAAAACTAAAGACTTTTTGGAGTTATGAAGGATGCAGTACTACTCTATAGGTACTCAAGATTAACAGGATATTGAGTGAAAACGAGCATTTCACCCCCCCTTTAAATGCAAATAGTTTTTTTTTTTTTTTTTTTTTTTTGTTAAACAAGGGTCTGCATGCACAGTACCTTCTGTGTGAAGCGTAGTTGCCAGTGATATGTCCCGAGCCATCACAGCCCGGGGTCGGGCACCTGGGACAGAAATACACCCTGTTACTGCCCAGCATGCAAAAGAGCAGCCCTGATGAAAACACACTGATGCAGCATCTTCAGAAATATAAATATTACCCCACACAACAGCCTTTCTACAAACTTTCCAAAGAAAAGTCCTCATGATTTGTTAAATAAAGGTAAATCTTATTGAAATCTATGAAAGAAACGTCAAAGCCTGAGGCAGTGCATTCATTACATTCACAATAAAATACTTTTATTATTTGACTACCATTATAATTTGTCTCGTTTGCCCTGTTTTATGTTTAAGGATGTTTATGTTTAAGTGTACTTCCTGTTTTACAATGGCAGCTCAACAGGTCAACTCTATCGTGGGGATAAAAGCAACAGTTATCAGTAAAAAGTATGGTGTGACACGATGATATGTCACACCTAAGGTGATTATTAATAGGGATGGAACAACTTTATTTTATTTTTTAAACTTACTGTGACTCGCTGTCTCTGTTGAAAAAAAAATCAAGCATGGTAGACATGATACATAACTATTGGTGCTTAGTAAGCTGTAATCACATAATGATTAAAGTAATATTTCAAGAATAAACTATTGATAATAAACTCACATTTGTTGATCATTAATCCAAATTTGTGGTTTATATCCCTGATGTTGTATCTCATTATCTATGGCAGCTATGGACCTGGTGCTTTAGGTCTGAAGTGGGATAACATTATTATTATTTTTTTGAAAACAACAGTTTGATCCTTACTTGAGTTCTTGTGAGTTGGTGGCGATCATACTCCGAATGCTTTTATCTGCTAAAGGACAGCCTGAAAGACTAAAGATTGCATATGCAGATGTCAGTGGTTCGGACTTGTTTCTAATACTGAACAACAAACACATACAGACATAATTCACTCAGAAAACCCTGCGAATGCGATAAAGCCATGGTGTAAGTGGAGGGGAGTTTTGATCTATATTTTAACCCTCTGAATAGCAAAGTATTTTTTTACTCTTGAAATTAGCACTTATCCCTGGAGAAATATTCAAAGGTTTAACATGTGTTGGCAGTCTCTACAAACTTTCTGACAGTATAGTTGAAGTAAGCTGAAAACAATAACTGTATTGGACTGAATCCATCATCAGAGAATGGAGTCACACCTTCTATGTGAGGCGTAATGACCGGTTACATGACCACTCCCATCACACCCCGGTGTTGGACATCTGTCTCCAGAAAAAATAGACAGAATGAAAGGCCAAAATCCAAAACAAAAAAGGAAACAAAATATTATATTACCAAATGTAAAAGAAAAAGCCTTCAATCGAGTCCCCACATGAGCATTACAACACATCTGTGTGCACTACAGGGGCACATGGACAAACTTTTAAAGACCTGAAATATTTTTATTAGGGCTGCCAATTGGTTTACATTTTCATATCTTCATTAATGCTTGTTGAGACCTAACAAAAAAGAATTTAACTTGATTTAATGTATAATTAAATGCACTCCTTTTTCATTTGTTTATCTTTAAATCATTAAATGAATCTGTTAAATTGACAGCCCTAATTCGATTACCTTTTTGGTCCAGTAACAGTCTATTGGAGCCTTGTTGAACCTGAACTCTGATTGGTTGTTAACACAAAGTGTTGCCCAAATATCTAATGTTTTTGTTTCTAGTTCATTGTTTCCAGTTTAGCTTCACTGTCTGCAAGAGTGTATGAGTCCTAAATCTCATCACATTCTAGAGAGAAGCTGAGCAATAGACAGCTCAAATTAAATGTTATTTTTTTTTTTTTTTTTTTTTTTTTTACGATAAAGCATTCAAAAAAGCAGCGTACTTGGCGTCCTGACTCTATGTTTATGTTCAATCATGTGGCATGCAGTAGTGCTGAGCTGTAAAGCTGAGAGCAAGAGAAGATGAAGAGGAGAAGAGGAACAGGAAGAGACTGGTGAAGACAGGTGCACTGGGTGATCACATCATTACCCCCGTGGTGCTTACGTTATAAGCTCCTTTTTGCTTTCTTTGCAAGGAGGAAATTTTGGTTTGGGACTGGGAATGCCAACATCAGTAGTATACGCACTGTCCTCTAAAATGTCCTGGAAGGGATCCAGATCATCAGACTGTAACAACAAAGCCAGAAAAAAAAAACAGAGAGAGAAAGAGACCTGTTAGATTTTTACCAAAATCTCTTGCATTAGATAATAATTTTGAACCACTTACATTTTCTCATTTCAGTATCATTAATTCAAATGGTTTTGATACATGTTTCAAACCCTGAGAACCTTCAATGATCTCCAAATGATGGTTACTACTCAGAGTATATTGTGAAGTATTCTTACAATATAATAAAAGGTTTTTATTTGAAAGCATTTTAAAATGCGTTTTATTCCCTTGATACAAAGCTGAATTTTCAGCATCATAACTCCAGTCTTCAGTGTTATATGACCCTCTAGAAATCATGCTAATGTGCTGATTTACTGGACGGATGGATGGATGGATGGATGGATAGATAGATAGACAGACAGACAGACAGACATACAGCTGGACTTTGCTGGTATGAAGATAAAAAGGGAAACTGCAGAACTAGATGGAGACAGAAATCAGAGTGCTGCCATACACTAGATGGCAGTGTAGTGACATGACAAAATCTGTTTTTGTCAATGTCCTCTGCAGCTCTGTGAGATACCTTTAACATTTCAGGTTTTCCAACAAGCGCTTTTCAGCGTCATGATATCTGTGGTGTAACAAAAATTGGTTTCCTTGAGGAGTTTGTTGGGCATCGCCAACCAGTGCATCACCAGGAAGCATGGCAGCCCAAAACACAAGCACTAGTTTGAAATCTCTCACACTGGGCCATGGTGATAGTGGTGTCTGTGGTAAATGTGGACGAGTGCATTATGGCCATTGAGGATTTTAGCAGTATCTAGAATGAGTAACGCTACTGTTTTGTTTTTGAATTCAGTTGAGAAATCAAATGAAGTTGTGGAAAAAGAGTAGTAATTAGTGGTTTGTTTACCCCATTGTTTCCCCTTTCTACCCATGCTAAGAAAGAAACTTGTCTAATGTTCCACCCGTTCATTAAAGAACTGTCATGTTTTGGAAAGATAGTTAGTCCTAAAAAAATAAAAATAAAAAGCTCTCGGAAGTAAGTCAGACTTGATTGAACATGAGCTGAACTGAGCTTAACCTGAATCTGAAATTTTGAGTTGATGAGTTTGATTACACAGTCTTTGTTAGTACTGATGTTATGAAGTGCTTTTGCTGTGGCAAAATGGGGCATCTCGTGCTTGTTTGTCCAGACAAAAATTGCACAAACAAGCAAGATACCTTAAGTGAAAACGGTGTGCAAGTCAGAAATGAAGGAACAAGAGATAATGTTCCTGACCCAGTCCAAGCTGAACCCAGGCCATCCACCAGTAGCTTAACTGATAGAGTGCCTTATTCATATAGAACCATATATGCTTGGGGACCACTCACCAGCACCACTCACCGGTCTCGAGTCCCACAGAGGAGCTCCAGAAGGATAAAAGGAGGAGTGATGACAGTGCAAGTGGACCAGGCCTAGACTTTATTTTGTGTTTTGGTTTTGTCTGTGTGTGGGATTCATCCGTGAGGGGCTGTCGTGCTTTTTTAAGTTTCATTTATTTTATTACTATTAAATTATGTTTAAACTCTGGCCGGTTCCCGCCTCCTTTTCCCCAAACTACAAACTTTGTTACAATGACCTATTCAGATGATTGAATCTTATGATTTATATGATGTATGGAGGAGTTTAAATAGGAATTTAAAACCGTACACATGGGCACATGCCCGTTATAACATGTTGTCATTCGCGAGATTAGACAGATTCCATTGTTTTAAGCACCATTTTAGTATTTTTAAGAACTTCTTTTCTGAACTTGGTTTTCTGATCATAGTCTAGTCATATGTACAGAAACTTTAAACTTAAAAAAAGGTGTAAATAACTTTCTTCTTTCAGATGAATTCCATTTAAGTTATTTAAAAATATTGTCTTTCGTCTTTCAAGCCGTATGATGCAACTTAGTGGGTGTTGCACTTCATCGGTCCATGATAAGTTTAATACAAAGTGCATCCATTGAAAAAAAGTGTCTCGCACGGCTCTGAGGGGTGAACAAAGGCCTTCTGTAGCGAATCAATGCGTTTTTGAACGAAAAATATCCATATTCAAAATGCAATAATCACTTTAATCTAGTTTGAGCTCACAGTTGTAAATCATAAGCAGATCCGGGGGAATGACGTATGAGGTCAGCTTCAAAGATCAAAAGATCAAATACAATTTTTTAAGTAACTCCAACCGAATTCTTCTAAAAGAAGAAAGTCATATACACCTAGGATGACTTCAGGGTGAGTAATTTTTTGGCTGAATTAACCCTTTAAGTGATGCACATTTTAAAGACAAGTTTAAATTATTTTAGGAATTCATTTCATTTAGGAATGAAAAAAAAAAAATAGTTTTCACAAAATATATAATTAGATCTTAGAGTTGACCGATTATCTGATATCAGACCCTATTGAATTTCAGAAAGAAGCACATGTTTTTTATGAAAAGCTTAGAAGTTGAGAAGACAATGAAAATCAGTTTGTTGAACAGTTTTCTGAGGAACTGCCGAAGGTCTCTGAAGATTCTAATGCAGCACTCAAGAGGGCTTAAGCCTCAGAGAACTGCATGAAGCTCTCCAAAGCATGGAGAATGGCAAGGCTCCTGGGATAGATGGAATCCCAGTTGAGTTTTATAAAGCCTTTTGGCCTGTGATGAGGGAGGATCTGCTGGAAGTTCTCACTAGCTGCGTTTACATGGACCCTACTAACGTCAATCAGATTGTATTTGCCAGATCCAACTAAAATTTTGATTAGGCCTTTTGTAATTCGAGCGAGAGAACATGTAAACACTTGACTGGATTGAAGACCGAAACTGGAAAGAACTGTGCATCCGCAATGATGTAGAAATAGCATAATGACGTATGACACGCAGATCGAGCTGTTCTCCCTGGTGAATAAAGTGTAATGAATAAGTATCCCATCATTATAAAACTCCCCTTTCACTCAGCATCTGTAAAGTGGAGCAGGACAACATTCCACCAGAGTCCTTGTTTAAGACTCTCATCAACAAAGGACTACATTTACCATTTTTTAAATGTTCAGCTGGGTCTGGGTCAGGTCCCAATCAATTACTTCAGGTCCTGGGTCTGTTTAACATTGTGTGCAGTACCCAAGTCGACCAGACTCGGAGAACACCTGGCCGTTATCAGAGTCACTCAGCGCTGTCCGTTTGTGGTTTTGTCACTTTCAACTTGTAAAATTAGGAAGAAAGAAGTGAGTTTGTAATTTGAAATAAGGTATGCGCTGACTTTACAATACAATGACTTCACCTTTGACAACTGGCTTTTTTTTATTTAGAAGGCGGGACTTATTCCGTGGTACCTTGCTATGCACTTTACCAATTTTTGTAATAATATTATGAATGAATCATCTTCTTGTTATATAATTTTTTTTTTTTTTTTTGCTCAGACTCGTCTCAGAGAGCACAAAGATAATCGCAAATAATTAAAGCTAACGTCAGCAGTCATGGCACTGGATGAGCAATCGTTATTATCCAAATGGGCAAACCGTCTAAATTATGCAAGTAGACTAGAGCTAAAAAAAAAGCAAAACTGCAAAGTCGCATTTGTCATCCGTCACCGTGACAGCAAGTAGACTTTTGAAGCTGGAATAATAAGTGGATTAAGCTTTTCAATTGGCAAGAGAGGAAAAACATGGATGGAACTTTCTTTGCGAGGAAGACTGTGTGCATCACAGTCAGGTACAAGGGAGAAGGCTTCTTACATTAGGTAAGATAAAAAGTTTAATTTTCACAACTTGTTTATCGACTTGTTAATAGAATTTTGCTGTGGAATATGTGCCGATCAGGTCCAGTCGGATTTGTGTCTTCCTGGCCAGGTTCGGGTCCAGCTTTCAAATAATTGACAGTCTGATTCCGGGTAGTACATTTTTGACATTTCCCGGTTCTGCACGGGCGGGTCCAACTTTCAAAATAATACACAGGTCTGGGTCAGTTCAGGGAAGCACATTTACGGGTCTCTTCGGGTTAGGGTGCAAATTTTGGGACCCATGTAGACAGTGGCGTAGCCAGGGGAGGGGCCATGGGGGCACTGGCCCCTCCTGAAAACTGATTGGCCCCCCAGTGTGCCCCCACATTTCTACTTGTCTGTCACTCACAAATTCAAATTATAATCTTTCAGTTTAGTAAATAACTCATGATTGAGTCGCGATGCTTCTCAACGAGGACTAAGAATAGCGAGCTGCTGTTTTCCAAAAAAAAAGCACCTATTTTAAATAGCTGATGTTTTTCGATTAGCGAGTTGTTGCAGTGCAAGAAGTGTTTGGTACTAACGTTAACGTCTTTCGGTGTTAGACAGACCAGGTTCGATGACGATGTTATCTCCTAGAGCAGACCAAGATGCTAATCATTATATTTACTATGCTCCTCTGATGCTGAATTTAAAAGGGGTTTACTGCGTTACGATTTCGGCCGAACGAGCCGATAAAGGCAACAACACAATTTAAAGCAATGGTTTTAAAAAAAACTATAATAGCAATTCTAATAAAGTCATTATTGAATCATGCAGTCGATTAGCGACTTTTTTCACTCAAGTGAGGTGACGAAACAAATCGTGTAATGTTTATCTAACGCTCCACACTTAAGACTTTTTTTTTTAAAAGTCTATATGGGTGAGACACATGCAGAGGTGGGTAATTTACTTGAGTAATTTTTCGGGGTAACTAATACTTTTCGGAGTATATTTAAAAATGGGTACTTTATACTCTTACTTGAGTAAATTTTTTGGGAAAAATCTGTACTTTTACTTCGTTACTGTGAGCGACGCACCTCTCGTTACTTTATCTTAATGCAATAAATGTTATAAATGCTTCAGTTTATTCCAAACGCGCCGTCTATTTTTCTCTCGACAATGAGCGATGCCCATTCGCGAATGATTCATTCTTTTGAGTCAATTCTGTTCAAAGGCTTGATCAAACCAATTGGCAAACAAGTGAATTGGTTCATGAATCAGTTTGAAGGAGTCGTTTAGTTCCCTGAAGCAACGCGCTGAGCGTCTGAAGCGGTTCACTCAGAGTTGTAACGTTTAAGATCATCAGCAGCGTTGAAAACGTGGCTATGGAACTGCACTGAATTGAAAGCAAATCTGCAAAGGCTATTATTTGCTTGCGATGGAGATCCTTATTAGATGAACGTGTGTGCTGTCTACTGTTTAACAGGTAATAACTTGGGCTACATTCGATTACAGTACACGATACCACTATGACAGTAGTTTGTTGTACGTGTGTGGCTTATAACAGAGGGGAGTCAAGTTGAATGCAGCTTCCAAAAGACAAAAAATAGCCGATTAAGATTTTATTAATTTTAATACAATCACACCGGTGCGAGTACGTTCAGCAAGTCATATCATCAGCTGCTAAATTCAGATCTGTGATCGCTTGCTGGCGCTGAGCCAGAGATAGACGTGTTTTTACAGCGCTGCGCATTATAACCAATCACACACGATTCTTTTGAATGCAATGGCCAATCAGAGGTGTTCCGATGAGTCATCGCTGAAATGCCGGTGCTTCCTTCACTCGCTCACTGACTGAATACCTCTTTCTGGCGAATCCTCTCGTCAGAAACAACAAAGTGCAGATGTGTGTACGAATCTATAATTAAGATATTGATTTCACAGTGTTAACAGCTTCAGTGATTTTAATGGGAGTTTCTGAGAGTGATTGCAATCTAGACTGTCAGTGAAAATTATCTTTAATAATGTAAATGTTATTTGCTCTCTTTCTGAACAATGAAAGATTAGTAGCAATATTTATATCACATTATATTAAATGTGAATTTAACATTGAAAGTTAAAGTCAGTCGTATTAAAAATATGTTATGGCATGAAACCTATATCTGTTACTTAAGTAAACAGACAGGGTTTTATAATAAATTGGAGTAAAGGCTGATGAAATATATACATTTACACACGCACACATACATTACATACATTTATCTATATATCTAAATAAAAATAGGCTCCGTATATATGACCTAAAGTAACTAGTAACTAACTACTTGAGTAGATTTTTTTATCCGATACTCTTTTACTCTTACTCAAGTAACTATTCAAGACTAGTACTTTTACTTTTACTTGAGTAAATATTTCTAGAATTACTTTTACTTTTACTTGAGTAAAGTTTTTGGGTACTCTACCCACCTCTGGACACATGCAAAAACATCGGTTTTTTTACTGGTCAATTTTGAGATTTTGGCCTGTTTGTCTTCAGTAACATGTCTTCTTTCAGACTTGTGGTGAAAAAAAAAAAAGTCCAAAATACACATATAGGTCTTTATTTTTCTACACCTTTAGTCTATTTGCGTCTGTAGATTCCTAATAAATTCAGTTGGCGTTCTAAATCACCATGGTGCTCCGCGATTGCTGTCTGCCCCTGCAAAGCTCTCTCTCCCTCCCTTCACAGAAGTTATTGACAAAACGTCATTTGATGACACCCAGAAACATTCTCAAAAAAATCATACATAATTATTTAATGCATGATTAAATAGCAAAATAAATAACTAATACTAAAACAACACTGGACTAATTAAGCTATTCTAAACTGTTTTATAGGATCCACATATTTTACATATTAAATTAAAGCTACCTTTTTGAACAAGTAGCTTTCTAACAAAGTATGGATATATGATATTTTTAAATCAATATGCTCAAGATTAATTAGCCTTGACATAAGTAGATTTTGTTTATTCATCAATGCAAATTTACTGCAACTGCTGCTATGCAAATTGAATGGGATGTGGATAATAAACAAAAACATTATGAAATTATATTAAATGTATATTAGTTATATTAATTAATTAATTGTGTATTTATTTCTATGAATTATTAATGTTATTCTGCATTTATATAAATAAGGCTATTATATATATATATATATTATATAAGGCTATTATAAATAAATTATATTATTATTATTTGTGAGTTGTACACTATTCATACATTGGATTATTTTATTTATTACAGTTTTTCTTTCACTTTTGTAAAGTGAAAAGTTAATACAAATTGTATTTGATTTTTTTTTTATTTAGAGCAGTGAATAACTGCTATTAAAATATAATAGGGTATCACTGTTTATTACTGATTTTAAAGGTTACTGAACTCTTGAAATGATTTGGATATACAGTTCAAACAACACAAGATTGGCCCCTCTGTATTAATCGTGGCCCCTCTTGTGCCCCCCAGTTGAAAAAATCCTAGAATCGCCCCTGCATGTAGACCTCTACACTGCACAACCGTTCATGTGCTGTTCACCGCCTAATTTGAACCCAAAGTAGATTAATATCACCTGTGCTTTTTAAAACAGCATGCGACAACAGCGGGAAATTCTGTATATTCATGCAGTGTGCAGATGTCAAAAGAGTAAATGCGATCAGAAGCTTGCGATATATAAATGTGGATATCAACCCAATCACTTAATTTGGCAATCAGATTTCTCAATCAGAATGAATTCATTCAACTCCATAAAGTATTTTATTTACCAAAGGAAGAAGGAGGACAAGGACTTTTACATTTACAAAGTAAAACTGCAGCTTATTGCTTATAGTTTATACAGCGATACCTTACTGGCCAAAATATCTTAAGCTGGAGGTCAGTGGCCAGTCTGATTTTAAAGACTGCTGAGAGACTATTCTTGGATAAGTCTTTGTTCTTGTTCGATCCCAAAAAAACTCAAGACATCCAGAATGCTGGAGTTTCACAGGAATCTTTTTAAAGTATGGGACCTCTTTCAAGAGAAAAGAACTGGCTCTACATCATCTTTATTCTGGCTGTTGAAAGAACCTCTGATCTGTGGATCACAAAAATGACTGCAGCGTTAATTAAATCCAAGATTATAACAATTTGATGTTTAGTCTTGGAAAAGCTGAGGATTTTTCTTTTAGGAGTGAAATCTGTTTGAATTGTTACACAAGTACTGCACAAATTACAATCTACTTTTACAACAGAAGAATTAAAATGCTTTAAGGTTACAGTGAAGGGGAATTGATCCCTAACAAGGATCAGTTTCCAAATCTGCTTCTTTCACAAAATGTAGGTGATTGTACAGGATTTGTTTGTTTGTTTAATCTGAAAAGGTGACAGATATGGATTTGTATGAAAGTAATAGGAAAAAAAAATAACACTTGTTTAAAATCTTTTAACAAACATTGACTACATGAAAGAATTGACACACTGTGGTGTACAGTTTTTAAGATGAGTAATAATGTTAGAACAGAGTGGAGAACACTGTACAAGCCACTGTTAACTAAAAGAGCTTGAGATCTACAAAGGTGAATTCTGCATGGCATTATTGCTGTTAAAGCTTTTATTTCTGGTTTAAATCCAGATGTTAGCAATAAATATCCTTTTTGTATTCAAAGAGAGACCATTTTGCATAGCTTTTTGTATTGTTCAAGAATTAAGCTTTTATTTTTATTTAATTTGTTTACAAAATCTTTTAAATTGTTTTAATGAGAGGTTTTCTGTTTAGCCATGATCAAATCAAGGCTTTAATTGATTTTAGTTTTTACAAGACTATGGACTCCTTAAATATTTTTGAAAGAATATGGTGTCAGAGAGGAGCTTTGTGTTCTGTTATTGAAAATGAACTTCATTTTGCACTCTTTTTATAAAATGGTTTTAAAAATTGTGAAAAATTGTTATCATGTGCTTTAATGTGACTAATCTTTTGGTTAAATGAAGATGCTTGAAAATTCTAAATTTTCTTCCTCCCTCCCCCCCTCTCTCTCTCTCTCTCTCTCTCTCTCTCTCTCTCTCTCCCTCTCTCTCTCTCTCCCTCTCTCTCTCTCTCCCTCTCTCTCTCTCTCTCTCTCCCCCCCCCCCACTCTCTCTCTCTCTCTCTCTCACTCACTCACTCACTCACTCACTCACTCACTCACTCTCTCTCTCAGTGTGAGCTGGCTTATAAAGAAGGTCCTAAGCTCCTCTCTGCTGATGTGGCTGAGGTATGAGTGTGTGTGTAGGTCAGGTTTTGCCCATACTGTATCACAGGCACCGACTGCCCCCACATGTATTATAAAACCTAGTAAAATGTGTATTGTAGGGAGCAGCCAACAATCCTTATGCGTAAAATGGCTCAATAAACATTAAAATAATCTCTTAATTAAACTGGAAAAACGCTTTTGTCTGCTTTGTAGCAGAGATTTCTCAAGTTTGTTGGGTTTGAAGTGATAAAACAACATATCTAGTGCTGAAAATGAGATAGAGTAAAGGAAAAATGAAGAATAGGATAAACATTATGAATGTAGTTTGTATGTATGCAACCCATCTAAACACATAATTAGTGAGGGACGAGGAGGTGCTCTCTCTGTCTGCAGTCAGCCTGACCTCTGTCACTACAGGAAACCCTGGAGGAAGTGACAGCCAAGACAGCTAAGAGGTCACATCCCATGACTCCACTAAAGCTGCTCCAATTAGACAGAGAGAACGAGAGACAGAGGGATGGACGGCTGAAACAGGACAAAAAGAAACAACATCTTTGCAAATGATTTGTATTTTTTATTTGGTTTTTATACCCAATATTTTTTTCTTGTTTTCCAGTATACAAATATTTAAACATTGTTCAAATCATGCCAAATTACATTTAATATTAAGTCTTTTTTTTTTTCTTAAAGCTAGAAAATATATCTACTAAAGATAAGAAAAATGATCTTGTTTATTTTCAGCAGATACTTCTGTTCTTGTTTTCAGCAACTCACCTAATTTTGATAGTTTCGGAGAATCTTGAATCAAGAAAAATGTGATATTTGCACTAGACTAACATCTTTTTTTTTCAGCAACATTTGATTTTAAACATTTGATTTTTAGGGAAATGTTGTTCTGGTGCTATACTGAGTCACCAGCTAATGGCCAATGTAAAACCAGAGTCCTGAATCAAACGCAGCCGAGGAGTCAGGCTTAATGAGCGCTTCAGCTCCACTGAGAGATGAGGAGCTGCATGGACACTGCTCTACTGAAATAAATGTGCTGAGCAGAGATGGAGATGGAGAGGAAGCATCATCCGCTGAACATATGACAGCAAGAGAAGAGCGCTGCTGCAGGCAGCTCATCCCATCCTTGACTGCAGAATGACAGCAGATGAAATGAGAGAGAGAGAGAGAGAGAGAAGCCAGCCATCACTTGCTCGAGGCGCCTCTATGTTTCACACACACACACACACACGCACACACACACACACACACACACACACACACGCACACACACGCACACACACACACCACATTATCAACTCTCTTTTCCTCCTATTTCATGCTGGATGAGTGTCAGTGCTTAATCTGAGGATATAGCTCCTATATCCCACACAAATAACATTCATTGTGTTCAGTGTTGCTTTTTCTCCAATCTATCTTCAGACTGAGTTTTAGCAGGAGGTTGTGTCTTTAACTGGTATGTTGCAAAAACTCCCTCAGGTTTCTAGTATAATTGGTGATTAATTAAATAATAATAATAATAATAATAATAATACAAATAAATAATAATTAAATAATAGTAATAGTTACTATTTATTACTATTAAGCAAATAGACATATGATCCCACAGACTCAATCCTGAATGATATTCAGAAACCAGTAGATCATTTTGTGCCAGTGAGCATCTACTACAACACCGCAGCATCAGCCACCTACTGCGCCATCACCCAGAAACCATACAGAAACACTGAGCTAAACATCAAACATCGGACCATCCTTATTGTGAGTTTTGCATGGCCAAGCACATCTTACTCTTTCTTTAGAAACATAGTCCGATGAGGACGAGAATCTCATGCACATTTAAAGTTATATGTTATATGTTATATTCCAATGCTATCTGGCATTTACACAATCGGTTGATTAAAACAAGCTTTCTGATACCATTATACTGCCCTACAAAGCAAAAAGACAGTAACTGCATTTTTGGTCAAAAATTAGTTATTGTCATTTTCATGACATTCAAGGCATCCTTCGTTATGTGACAAAACATCTTATCTGAAATGTGTGTCGCTTTGGAGAGAAATGGTAGTTGTTTGTACAGTTACTACTTAGGCTGGATGACAGGATAACTTTTAAGTCATTTTTCTCAGTTCTGCACTCTGCGTAGTTACTGCCTTTTTGCTTTGTAGGGCAGAATAGACAAATGACTTGTGCATGTGCTGAACTTTTTTGTTTTCTTTTTTATGTTATTAATTAAACATTGTATTTAATTCAGTGCGTTCTTATCATGCGCTTAATGATTCTGCAGACACTATAGTCTCCTTCACCGGATTAACTGCCTCAGAGGTGAGCTCCACTATAAGTTTGGTCTCCAGATTAGTTATATATTAAGAAATAATGTAATGTATAACGATCAAGTAAAAATGTCTGAGTGAGTATAAAAGGGGCTTGTGTGGACCTGCGTGCAGATCTCCAGGGGTTTCCCACTCAGGCTCTGGGGCATCTCTCTGCAGCGGGTGGAGAGGTTGAGGATGGCGGTAGCAGCCATGTGCGCCGCCTCCATGTCGTGTGTGTAGTCGAAGCTGCTCTTGCTGCAGGTGCTGCTGGCGCTGCTCGCTCCTCCTCCTCCTCCACAGCTCAGGCTGCTGCTGCTGGGCCCGTAGCTGCTGGTGGTGCTGCTCGCCGAACTGGAGCTCTTGCAGTAGCGCTTCACTGACGGGACACACAGGACAGTGACTTTAACATAAGCCCCATATGTGCAGACAGCTCACAAAATACACTCCTAGTCTACATTTTGTTGTATTAGTATTTCATTTCAAAATTATTTAAAATTAAAACCAATGTTATGTACAATACATAAAACACAAGATATGACACACACACACACACACGTTTGTTTTTGTGAAAAGTGTGTTCATTCGATAGGCGTAATGGTTTTTATACTGTACAAACTGTATATTCTATGGCACTACACCTAACCCTAACCCTCGCAGGAAACTTTGTGCATTTTTACTTTCTCAAAAAAACTAATTCTGTATGATTTATAAGTTTTGAAAAAAAGTATTACTTCAGTTTAGGGACCAGTTCTGAGTAGTTACTTATTAGCATGCATATTACTAGCATATTGGCTGTTCATTAGTACTATATATATATATATATATATATATATATATATATATATATATATATATATCACTGGCATGATACTGATGCAATTCGAAAATGCACAGTAAAAATTCAGAAAATTGTGATAATAAATAAAAATTATATTGTTAGGGTTCAAAATAATCACATTTTTCAGCCTTGTATAAGAAATGGCATGACCCATGTAAGTACATGTTGTAAAATTAATGTTACAGAGTACATAATTGAGTACTGTAATTACAATTTAACAAGGACATCTAAAATAAAGTATAAAATAAATTGCATGTACTTACTGTAGTAGCTGCAATATAAAGCTAATAACTTGGTATTAACTCAAAGCCTACCCTAAACCTAACAGTTACATAAAAGATTGTGTTGAATTCACTTGAAATTTCTGGTAAATTTCACAAACAATTGGCAAGTTGCACACTGAATTAAGCATAACAATTGGAAGTAGAAATACTAAAAGCATATTTTCTTGTAAAAGTATGTAAAATCTTTGTTTTATCTTTATTGTTTATTTTACAGTGTAGTTAGCTTATATTATGTACTCTGTACTTTCTGAGGCAAGTTAGTACACTGGACATACTGTAAAATAAAGTGCATGGAACCTCAGTATGTTATATCGTGTCCTGTAGTCAAATCCCCAAAGAAAGGCTTGTTTATTATGATGATTTTGATTATTCAGAGGATATTTTAAATGATGGGGTGTTAAGGGGGTGTCGGGATATAGGTGAGAGACGGAGAGACACTGCAATTTGACAAAAGACACAATGGGCCGCACAACCACCAGCTGGGCATCAAAGTGACATCTCCCACCGGGCGTCCTGCTGCCATCGCTCGCTATCTCTCTCTTCTGCCTTCCTTTTACTCCATCTTCTCCCCCCAGTCTGGTCATTAAAGCATGGCTGGGGAGCTCACAGTCTTATGCACAGAATTGCAATTAGCAGCAGCCCCAAATCCAGACTGTGATTTGCCTAAACCTCCTCATTCATTATGTATCTGCCTCCAGATCATTTCCATACATTTCCATACCTCAGAAATACAGTGAAGGAAGATCTCGGAGGCTTTTCTAACAGGGTTAAGTTCCTCACAGAGCATTATAGTTTTCTCAGACCTTAACACTGTCATAATGATAATAATGATCATACATCAGCTACAAAAGTACTTGGATGCTTAAGACATACTCTTTGCTTTATTGAACAAAATAATATCAAAACAATATAGTCAATATAGTTTGAAATGATAAAACAGTAGAGCTAGCAAAAGACGACATACACTGTAGTTTTTAGCTTAAAGTCCAAGTGATGAACTACAGCTGTGGTTCCTCTTCTAGAGAACAGACTTCGTACTTTCATCAATAATAACTACCCACCGGGGTTATTAAAATGTTTCCCCGAAAATATGAAATAGCACAACTGTTTTCACCATTGATAATAATAAGAACCATTATTAATAATTGCTCACTTATAATAAATGAGCACCATATCAGCATATTAGAGTGTTTTCCCCAAACTTTTGAACAGTAGTGTATATTGATATGATAGCATGGATGTGTGAATGCTGTGGCCTTACCATCATCAGTTTTGGGCAGTGTGTCCCGGCTGTGGACTTTGGGTACAGTAGTGTGCCGTTTGCTGTAGATGTTGTTGTTGTCATAGCTGTTGTAGTCAAAGTTGGTTTTGGAGTATTTCTCTAACTCTTTGGCCAGGTTGGATCGTGGGGTTGACGTGGGCACGTTGTTTTTATAGCCGTACTGTGGAATCTCCAGCTGTTTGACGAAGCACATGGGCCTGCGACAGATACAACCAGCAGTTCATCTTATGAATGCGTGCATGCATACCATCCATTTCATGAACATTGCAATTAAACACAAATTGTTGCCTATTTAAGGTACTCAGTTTCCAGCTAAGAAGCAAACTGACTGCTTGATCTGTTGTGTCAGCGTAAGAAATGAGGAGCAGTTACCTGAGCACACGATCTGAAGCCTGGTTGGATTTGCCTCCATCACATGACTGATGTTTCTCGTGGGCTTTGGCCAGTTTCTCTGCCGCCGCTATTGGACAGCCAGACAGGCTGGATGAACAGAAAGAAATGTCAGAAACCTCTTCAAAAAGACATGACAACATGTGACAAGTCAGGGACGATTCATCCATCTTCATTTCTGTGTATTTTAAACTCATCACTGATATGCATCTCTTATAATCTGCTTTATACAGTTTGAAGTCAGAATTATAAAACTGATGGACAAAACTGTGATCTGTAAAAAAAACAAAGAAAAAAAATAAAGAAAAAGATTGAGCTCTCTTATGTCTCTGTTGTTCTTATAAAGGGGAAAAAATGAAGCTTTCTTTGAAGAAACTCTTCTGCTTCTTAGATCTGCCTCCCGAGGAAAAGGAAATAGAAAACATTTTCTATATATTTTCAACCATATAATATTTTGGTTGAAATTCATCTGTGATTTGCTAAACTTGGTTGGACACTTCAGCAAATCTATGCAAGAAAATAAGACCCAGACCACATTAAATTACGGTTAGGTTTGGTACCGTGTTGGAGCACATTCACAACTGTAAAACCAGATCAAAACCAGATATTATAAACTAAAGATTTCCTTTTGAAATTTTTTCATTTGAGTTTCAATTATCAGGTTTGTTTATACTAATAAACTTTATTTTAAGCTTAAGTTTCCTTTTAAGTTTTGAGATTA